>NC_045739.1:5872723-6181477 GCF_008692095.1 Etheostoma spectabile
CAGAAAATAAAGCCTTGCATTATCTTTCTCTTTATCTTTATCTTTCTCAAGCTCTGTTTTTGAAATCCCTCCAGTGTGTTGAAAACCTTATTATGTAATCTACTAGATTTTGATCTGGGAATAGTGTTATAGTTTTATACTACAATGATGGCATCCTGTCAATGCTGTAACAATTAGGGCTGGATGCAGTAGTTCTCTTGCGCAGTTGAGACAAAAGGCTCACACTAAGCTCAAGAAAATCTGTGTAGGCTACATCTGACATGTAAACAACTGCAGAGTGCTGGCAGTTGTCAATTAATGACTGGGTCCACACACGCTACGAACCAAAATGTATGCACAATCTGCATTCCATCAAATACTGTGGTCCGCCTAAAGCGCAGCATCTGAGAAGGCACTGTCTTCATCAGGTTTTTGTTTTTTTTCTGTTTCCAAACAAGACTGACATAACAGTAGCAGAGCTGAAACGGTTTCCACTCCACCCACTTTCTATTTCAGGGACATATGGATTTACACATGGGGATACTGGCATAAAATCGGACGGATTCACTCTGATCACAGCCCCCCCCCCCCCCCCACGCACACACCCCCATCCCCCCACACCCCTACCCCCACCTCCCCCTCCCAGGTCCCTGTGATCTCTTTCTTTCAACTAGCCTTCACACAAACTAACACACATGCAAAAAATACGAGTAAAAAACACCCCCACTTGTCACATCCCTATGGACACAACTAATGATGGATGCACCTCATTTCTTGAAACTTTAAGCTATCCATTGTCTTTTTTTATTACATTTTTTAAACATCAAATCATAATTATATAATATAAGTGTCAAGTCAAATTGGCACAACGCTACTGAGAGTAGTTCATGGTGATGCTGTTGAGACTCACCTGTTTGGGAGAATGGTTGTCAGAGTCCTGGTGTGCGAGGCTGCTCAGACAGCAGCAGAGATGCGCAGGGACTGGACTAAGTCGCTCACACTGGACACATACCAGAGGACTGAATGTCTCTTCTCTGTTCTGCACTGCACTGCTCACAGCTCACAGCGCTCAGCTCTTCCCACCGAGTATCAGAGACAAACACCAGCTCAGCTGCCTCTCCCTCTCCCTCTCTGCCTTTCACACGTACTGTAGCAACAACAGCAGCCGTTGTGATGTGATCAGCACAAGTCTCTCTCTATTTCTCTTTTTCTCTCTCTCTCTCTCTCTCTCTCTCTCTCTCTCTCTCTCTCTCTCTCTCCTCAAGTCTGGCTACAGGCAGCCATGGCTGGAGAGACAGACTCCCTTTGCAAGTATTTAAGTTGTGTTATAGTGTGTGAGAACCAGCATGCCCTCATAACAACAATGCACACAAGCGTACAAGCTGTGGGAGAAGCTTTACTCCTGCCTCCTCCTCCCCTTTTTTACCACCACCTACCCACTCAACCATCCACCCACCCTCCTCTTGCCAGCCCCACACCAGCCTGTCAAAGTGAGTCATCAGCTATCAGCCAATCGTAGGGCGGCACACAGCTTCCAAGGAGTATTTATGCATGCTTGTTTGGAGGAGATGAAAATGAAATGGAGAAGTATCTGGAAAGACATGACATATTTTGATCTGGGTGTGAGAGATCAGGTGATATATGAAGAAAATCACAACTAGATTCATGAAATCCCCCAAAAAACACTTTCTTCGTAAGTGTATCCCTTATATTTCATATAATTTCTAAGAAACAGTTGTTTTTGGTCTAACAACTCCTTTACCGCTTACAAAGCATAAAGCATGAAGAAATCTATGTGAATTTGATTATAAATGCACAGCGTTCATCACTGCATCACTTGTGAGGTGTGACTCACTGCGCCATGTGATTCATTCTATCAAGGCTGTAGCCACATTTGAGTACAAGAAGGTCTGCCCCGGGCAATTTTCCCAGGAAAATTAAGGTAAAGTACTAAAATAAGCACAAAGTCGCTGATCATTGTGTGATCTGTAACTACGCACTGCAATGATAAGTGCCCTTCTGTGTAGTGAGGAAGGTACTTTGGGCATTTAGGTTCCAGAAGTTACATTTCTGTTCATTTTCTGGGAAGACAATGTTTTGGAGTAGGGCTTGGATGGTTATTAAGCGCCTCCCCTTGAATCATAAGTACAAACAATGAGCAAGCGCTGAAAAAAACTGGTTACTGGTGGAAACCAGTAAAAAGATTAAAAAGTACATACAAAAAAAACTTGAGGATAGAAGTCAACTACACTTCCCAAGGGGCACAGTGATAAAAACTGAGTCACAAAACTTACACATCTGAGAGACTGTCCAAAGAAAGACAACAGCACCAGTTGTTGGGACTGTTTATGTTCCACCTTAAAGGTACCCTGTGGAGTTTATCGCCTCCCAGCCCTTGGCTAATTGGGAGCAATGGGAGAAATCCCAGTGGGCCGGTCTGGTTTTTGGTTGTGAGAGCCGGTGTTCAGGTATGGCACTGGGTTGAAATCATAGTCGACATCATAGATGCTGTCCCTAGGCTGCCTACCCTCACAGCCCACTCTTCATATTTACAGTATTTATTTTTTCTTGCAGCCCACCGTTCTCTACATTCATGCAGCCCACTCGCAGAGAGCAGCATGGTTAATGATGACATATTTATGTTTTGAGACCTCCAACGGCAGCACCTTGCTAAAACAACAAAATAAACCGTCACCTCGTAGCCTACGCTTCAGTTAGTGGTGCTTGTTGGAAGATGCCACCGTGAGCAAAAATAAGCTGCTTTAGATGAATAATAGAAAGCAAAAAAAAACGGCGCTTAAAAGGTGACAAATGATAAAGAAGATCACTAGAAAGCCGCGGCCAGATGAAGTTTTTCATAAAAACTAGCGAGAGTGAAACACCAAATGAAGACGATTAGCTGGGTTAGCTAAGCTAGTTAGGAGCAGTGCAAGATACTAGCGCTCCTATAAAACATAATACAATGTAGCTAAAAAAAAACATTTTTGTTAATGATCAGATCTTTTCTAATAGCTCCTCAGCAGCAGACACTAGTCCAGTTTGCTGCAAACTGTTATAAGTGTTTCCCACATAAGCTGCGATTCGGCTGCAGGAACTATCACTAGAACTAAACCTTATAAAGAACTTATATAGGGTCTAAATTTAGTTCTGGGGACATTTTCCATATCCTTGTGTGAAAGAAGTTTCTGATCAGAGGGGACATTCTAACTGCACAGTTAGCCTTCAGCCCCAACCAATCCTGACTCAAGTGACATCAAAATCAGTGAATGTACCTTTAAAAAAACTCCTCCAGCCCTGATGTCTGTGTTACGTTTTTCTTTATAATGTCACTGTGAGTAACTTATTTAGAAAACTGGAGTATAAACCTCAACATAAGACCCCTGAAATTCATCCTTGTGACCTTGTGACCAAAACAATGCATTGCACCGGCACCCATCGGCTGATCAGGCCAGATTCATTTAAAATTAAAAGACAACCTCCAAGCCCTTTCAAATAACTAAAAAACATTGATGGCTGTTTAATATGAAATCTCCAAATACGGTTATTTATCTTGATTGACATCCCGCTTGCTGATTAAATTGGTTATTTTCAAGAGTTACACTGGAAATCAATTGTGAAGAGCACTTCTGGTCGAGACAGGATTTAATTTGGTACCAGACTTAGAGAAAATCTGATAAGATGTGGGACATCTGGGAAGTGTGGGGCACATAATACAATAAACATAACTCAATGATTGTCATCAGAAATTGTTTAAACGACTGTAGAACCAAAACCGTGGTGGTCTATTGCCAGGGTCACACATCCGAATGAATTTCCGTCATCTCTGGGCTGGCTGGAGAAATGACTGGATTGGAGAAAGGGCCTGAAGGTGAGGAAGAGAAAAAGGGAAAAGGAGGGACAGCGAAGGAAAAGGAATCAATAAGTGATTGTCTGAGAAGAAAAAGAGAAGCATGTGAGAAGAACAAATGGAGCCTATTCCATATACCTAAGAGGAGCACTGCAGTGTAGCTGTTAAAGCCCTCTTCACACATTTCTGTTGCAGGATGAAAATAGACTTTGCCATCAGATGCGAATAATAGAAGATCCTGATAATTATATGGCTGAGCCGCACTCATTCCTAACATGCTATTTTTCTCCCCAAATTTCTATTATTTCCACAAAAATCACTGGGATGGAGGGCAACATTACAAACTAGTACAGCTATTCAGAGTAAATACACTGAAAGAAAGGGGACGAATAAACAGCAAGAATGAGATGACTTTCTTTGTTTAGAAAGTCTACATTAAGTACTTACACAGCAAAACATACATATACAGTGGAATAATAATTACTGTACCAAAATAACAGCGGAAGAAGTACCCAGATCCTGTACTTAGGTAAAGTAGACAAATATGAATACAACAATGTTAAAATGATCCATTACATTGCTTTCCTACTAAAGTAAAAGTAGTAGAGTATTATCAGTAAAATGTACTTTAAACACCAAAAGTAAAAGTACTCGTTCTCCAGTTAAATGTGACAGATACATCATATTAGATTATTCAATTATCAAAAATGCAGCACATTTAACTACTTTCTATACAGTTAGGTAGCATAGTCCAGTGGTTTTCAATCTAGTGGTTGGGTCACTCCAAAAAACTCCCATGATACATCTGATGATTAATAAAAATAATGTTCTGCTACACAAATGTTTATTATTTTTCCTCTAATCTTTGCTTTCTGTGAAACATTGGATAATTTGGCCTATCCGGACCACAAACATGTAAATGTAAATTTTTTAGTTTAGACTGCAACACCTTACAGAGATCTGAAATGTGACAATGTTGTCTTACAACCCACTGGTATAATCTTTAACAATGAACTGTATTTATGATATGATGACATGTTTCTGATGTAAAATCCTAATTTGCACAGTGACCATAGTTGTGAAATAAATGTAGTGGAGTAAAAAGTACAATATCTCCACGTACAATGCAGTAGAATCAAAATGTGAAGTCGCATAAAATAGAAATACCCAAGTACAAGTACTTTAAAGGATATCTATTATGCTTTTCTGCATTTTATGTCATATTTACAATGTTGCAATGTTGGATGTTGAGGTAAACATATTTGAAAGAAATTCCTGCACCAAAAACTCAGATTTCCCACCGTTATGAACGTTCTATATCATACGTTACATACCCTGCCACATGTAGATACTTACTAATGTAAAAAAAAATGTGAACATTGAAAATGTTGCTAATTTCTTCCCAATTTCAGGTCCTATTCCTGCTGGACATGGCCGGTTGTGTATATTATTTGGTTTAGAAGCATTTATTGGTGTTTTTTTGCAGTAAAAAGTCCTGCTGTATACTCCGTTGCAGTCGGTCCCCACTCTCCACGGACTGTACACTGTTAGACTTTTTATTGTATTTTTGCGGTAACTTACTGGCAACGTTTTGCCAGTAAGTTACTGTAACTACGCGATTACAGTATCATAACTGTAATGCTTTTTACAGTATAAAAACCCTTACAGTAACTTACTGGCAACCCGATTACAGTAAGTACTGGCAACACGTTGCCAGTAAGTTACTGTAACTACCCGATTACAGTATCATAACCGTAAATGTTTTTTACAGTATAATACCCTTACTGTAACTTAGTTTTACAGTATTAGAATACCCTTACTGTAACTTATTTTTACAGTATAATACTCTTACTGTACCTTAGTTTTACAGTAAAAATACCCTTACTGTACCTTAGTTTTACAGTAATATAATACCTTTACTGTACCTTAGTTTTACAGTAGAAAAAGTACCCTTACTGTAACTTAGTTTTACTGTATAATACCTACAGTAATCATATTATAATTACAATTTGCTAAATAATACTGAAATTGTCTTGCTGTATTATAGTTTTATTGTAATTGTGGTTCACAATGTTTTACACTATTTGGCATTGGCTGTACAACAATTTTAAATTTTTTACATAAATTCTATTGAATTTAATAAATTCCAAATAATTGACTTTAGCCCATGTACAAAAGTAATACATTTTATTTCAGGTAAAAACATCAGGAACAAGATATTTTTTTACTCTGAAAGTGCAAAAGAACAGAAAATTGACATACAAGTGATACTAAAACGATGTCTAAATATACGCCAAAACACTGGGCAGCATTCAGAGGCGAATACAAGTCTGAACAATGTAGTTACCATTTGAATTGACTCTCAAAACAAATTGAACATTTTAAATCCCGAAGAAAACTAAATAACCTGTATTTGCAAATGTATACAAAATGTGGTGTGGTTGTTACCACAAAGCTGAAGTTGTTGGGCTTTGGAAGGAGGAACAGTCTGCTTAGAAGGATTTGTGGAGGCCGGACCCATAGTACTGTTGCTTGCTGATCCACATCTTCTGGAAGGCGGACAGAGAGGCCAAGATGGAGCCTCCAATCCAGAGATGCTCTGGTGAGGTGGTCCATACTGGACTGTATGAGAAGCAGAGAAATGATCATGAGTTTTTCTCATCTAAACTGTTAACAAACTTAAAACTTGTGCATAAACAGAATATGACAGTATACAAAATAAGTCACCAGTAGTGAAGTCCCCAGATAATTCAAAGGTTCTTTCTACTTTCTTTTGCTGTCTGTCGATGGGTTTGGTGATGATGATTTTGGAGCCGTTTCACAAAACTGATCTAACTAAGGATCTTCCTCTTTAAGTAAAAGGTTAATCTCAGTTAGGATCCTTTCCAAAGGGTGTCAGAAACTTAAAATAATATGTTGACACCATCAGTGGCAAAAACAGAACTTTTAGTGGACGAAATTGACGACGCACATTTGCCCTATATGATTACATTAGAACCCGGTTTGAAAGCTGCAGGTCACAGTGTTCTCGCTCAGTACTGGACCAACTTCAAAGATTGTTATCTTATCAGTCACTTATACAAAAAAAACATAAGAAAACTTAAAATTAAAACAACACTTTGTAGCTTTTGCTGCATAACTGTGACCTCTGCTTACACAAGTGGTAAATACAAGATGATTTAGTTGTGTCATTGTTGGAGCAGGAAGGGTACGTAGCCGCACCACTCATCGTACTGTGTAATCATTTTTCTGATGTTAACTATTTACATCACACAAGAAAATGCTTACCTAGTTTGATGTCATCCACTCAAATTCGGTGAGCGTTGGAGGAAGGTGGTGACTCTGGAGCTGATGCTCGTCACCTTTCTTGGACGACTCTTCCCGTCTTGTAGCTGTACCCACAGTAGCAGTGCACTTGGTGCCCTCATCTGGGTTGATCCTAAGAAGAATCTTAAAAGAAAAACAGGTTTAAGATTTTCATAATCAAGAGCAGTCATCTTTAAATACAGCCCTTTATTCCACACACACACACACACACACACACACACACACACACACACACACACGTATGTGTTTGTGGTTCCTGTTTAAAGGAAGTGGGACATTGCTCATTTCCACAAGAAAACCTATAGTTTGCCGTTAGTAATGTTTTTCACATGTCTACAGAATATTTCTAATTCTTGAGTACACAGGTTGCAAAACGTATACCTGTACATACTTTTTGTTGTATGAGGATAGATTGTTGAAAGGGATCATGTGCTCCTGTGGGTCATGGGGTCAAGCCTTCTTCCAGCTTTCTTCTTCCTCCCATCTCTCTCAGTTGTTCCAGTCACTGGTTGTTGTTCTACATTTGAAATGATGAAAAATTATTTTTTAAAGTGCATGCATGGGGTTATAAATACAATTACAACAAGATAAAAAAATGCATGCATTAGTATGCAGGTAACCAGTATAATGTAGGTAACTCTTATATTGTTAGAATAACACAGAATGTTATGTGATGTATTAAAAGTTCATCACTATGTCATTATAAAGAGTCCTTAAATAATTTGTTTAACAATCTGTCAAATTTAAGTTCAAGGGGCTTGGAAATACATACTTTTCTTTCACCATAAACCATGGTAGAAAGCAATAATACTACTGCAAAGTAAGGCACTGAGGCAATCTTTGCTGGACATCACGATGGTTTAAGTGGCCAAACCCTGAAGCTAAGGCAAAAAACTACTCTCCATAAATGCTGGAGGCACTGAATTGCCACCAAAACTAGAGCTTAATGTGGTTAACGATGAATTAAATTACCACACGTCTTTTTTAGCTAAAAAAACTACACAAATATAGCTGTAATAAGTTGTGCTTAATCATTCTAAAACACTGACAAACCAACCAACAGAATTGGGAGTTTAACGTTAGCATTAACCGGAGGTAATGTTAGCCAAAATACGGCAACAGCAAGCTCATAAGCTAGCAGAACCGACCTTAAACTCCCAGAATATGGGTTACATTGTATTTCAGACAATGGTGTGACAAATAAAAAAGATGTGCCGAACAGCGAATGTAAAACGAGTAGTGTTAGCTTTACCGAACGTCGTAATTAGAGCTAGCTAATCCTCACCATGGGAAAATGTTAGGTTGGAGCGCGTCTGGTTTTCCTTCGGGGGGAAGCTAGTTAACAGCTTGCTCTAGCCCAGCTATGACACAGGTCAGTAAGCTAACATCGCCGCTTGCGAAGGCTATCAGCAGAGATTTTAATGTCACAGAATTAGCAAAGATTGATCTTACCTTAAGCTGCTCCAGCTCTCTCTGAGTAGAGTGTGTGACCGGACTCTGCTGCGCACGGACCAAAGCGGTACTCCTTTGATGTCTCGAGCCGCTACTTCTTTCAACACCTTTGAAGTATCTACCCGCTATTCTTTTGAAGTCGTGAGGTCATATCACAAAATTTAAATTACCTTCGCAGCTAAAAGCATAATAAATGTAAATATAAATGTAAAATATCTTTATAAAATGAAATAATTTAATTGTATAGAGATATTTTATTTTTCCATTAATTTCTATGCTTCTTTAACATTAACTAAATATTTATTGAAGTCTGTCTATTTAACTACAGTATCACTACTGCTGTGTTTTACAACAGACTACGCATATTCAAAAAATACAGTAAATCACTGTAAATCAAATGTTACTACCCATAATGCAATGCATATTACAGTAATGAACCGGAAAAAGAAAATTACGATATTTTACTGGCATTTTGTGGTAAGTAACTGTAGAAATACAGTAGAGTTTAACAGTGTACCGCAAATTCAAAATATACAGTAAAGCACTGTAAATGAAATGTCAATACCCATAATGCAATGTTTATTACAGTAATTAACCGGAAAAGAAAATTATGGTATTTTACTGGGCCATTTGTGGTAAGTAACTGTAGAAATTACAGCAAAGTCTAACAGTGTACAGAGCCAGCGACAGAGAGACTGTGAGTCAGGAGAGACAGGCGCTCCATCAGGACATGTCAGACACAGGGTGAATACAGATGCAGCAGCCGTGGACAGTATGAGGATTATCAAAATAATTGAATATTCAAGCGTGTAAACATGTACAAGTAGTAACTCAAAATACAATTATCAACCTGAATATGGTATATATTAGGTCTTCTTTAAAGTTGCATTTAGGTAAAGTAAGTAAATGTACTTGTTCAAACACACTTGAAAATACATGCTCTCCTCGCCTAAATGTTTTACCAAAAAAAAGTGATACAGTTCCCATATACTTTGGCCCTCTGGGATGTGCCTGAGGTCATTGGGAAGTTAACACTCTAAATTTCTTGTTCCAAATGTCGGCGCGATTCTGGGCCTTACTGACACAGAGCTAAAGAGGTTGGAATAGAGAATTTCTATTTCCGTCCAAGTGAAGCATCTGTTTTCAAAGATTGAAAAACAAGCATATTAGAAGGGCTACACACAAAACTAGTACCCTGGCCACATGTCTCAACTTAAAACAGAAAAGAAAAGAAAAACACTCATAACATAACAGGATTATAACTATAACTAAGTCATCTTATGCTTTGTATGGGCTTAATCGAATCATGAGACTTTAAGCTTTCAAATGGTGTGCTGCATCAGCGTGTTTATGAAGATTTAATGCTTGCAATTTATGAGTGGAGAAACCGTTTTCTCTTAATTGGAGAAAACGGTCCCGTCAGCGGGACGGCATCGCTGAAGCAGCAGAAGTTTTCCAAGTTCAGTTAAAACCAAAACATAATCTTGAAAAGAGTCCAGAGCTGCTCTCTTTGGACTTGTGACAGAAGATGAATGACACACTGATAGCTGTCTCAACTGCCAGAAAAAAGTCAAAAAGTCAGAAAAAGATTTTCTAAATAGCTCAAGGTGTACGATTCTTGGAATGAAATATCTCACTTAAGTGTCTCAAAACTCATTTCGGAAATATATTGGAGATGCGCATGGACTTCAATAAGAATGAGGAGGAGGCTTCTTTGATCATCCTCTTACAGTACTGAACTTTGTGAATGCAGCTTTAACAAACTGAGAGTGAAAAATGGCATGACAACCCCAAGACTGTGTTTGACATGTCAGAGACTTGAAAACATCAATAGGGATGTGAAGACATTACTTGTCCCACTAGACTTCCTAATAAAGTTATGTTTCTCTTTGACATATATTTGAACAACTTTCGGAATGTAGTGGTGTTAGAGAGACTTCTTACTATTCAAGGAAACACAATTTGTTGATTTACTACAGATCACAGGGCTGCATTTGAGCAGGCAGCCTCAGCCTTTTTTTTGCACCAATAAAACTGTTATTCACAATCATGTATTCATTAGTGACCATTGTACACCTACAATAGCCCAACCATATCCATTGGCTTTCCTACTTCTTCCCTACTACCATGGTCTGAGCCTGACTACAGGAGTATCAGCAAAACTCAACATAAAGGTTATAGCCTCTCAGGCCAAAAAGAAACAATAAAGACAAATGCAATCCACAAGAGATCATTGTGACCTGTATCTGTATGTCAAGGTACTCACACCCCACTTGGGACTTCTTGTTCCCTCATTCTGTGTCTCTGTCATGTTTTCACCCACAACACCACTCCCTTGACTCCCTTGAGGACCTCCACATCTGATACCGAAATACTGATGTAAACTGCTCTGAGCAGAGGGGAGCTGTGTCTTGCCATACTCCAATTTAGTAACAGAAGAATGTCTTTGCTCTGGGGGACAGTGAGGAAGACACATGGGGATTTTCTCTCCTCTATCACTGTGCAGTGTAAGGGGAAGGCATAGTTGTCAGGCCCCAACCATAAAGGCTTTCCTTTTAAAGAGATGTAATTGTACGTGTGTGGGAGTTTCTTGGTGACCATGAATGTTTGGTGGGATGAAACAAAACTATGTCTGTGCCTGCAGGCATTGATGTTACGTACCGTATATGTAATGTCTTCAGTGTACTTAGCTGTATCTGCAGGTATGATTCAGCTTGACAGTGGAAAAAAGTATCTACCCTTTAATAGACTAATGACACATTGTGCTGGGTGAGCAGTGTTACTGAGGTGATGAGGTCAATGGAGTAGAGAGATAGTGAGGATGACAGTGATGTGTTGCCTCCATTAGAGTTTGTGTCATCCTTCTTGCCCTTTGATTTGATCACATAACCAGTTCTACCGCCTAATAAATAAGACTTCCATCCCTCACTGTCACTGTGACACGGAGGTCTGAAACACAGATGCTATCCAAAACAGAAGAATGGTCATTCAACACAACAAGCAGTAACTAAATAAAATGTATTTTGCTTTAGAAAAACATGTTGATATTTCTCAAAGTAAAATGTTTTTAAAAAGTATAATTTTTATACTGTATGTGTAAATCAGCAACTGTTCATCAACATGTTGTGTTGCCCCAAAGTGGCCAGAAAAATCAGTTAATGCAGGTTTAAATCAACTGAAACATTTGTGAAATGTATACTTACATTGTTGGTCAAGTAAAGTGTTACAATTATGACAACATGCAATGCAGGATATTGCAACTTCCACATTCATCACATGACACACACTGGCCCCAAAAGGCATTTTTACCATAGACACTTATTGGAAAAGAAGCAGCTATAAAACTGATTTAAAAAATGTGGAGCTTCACAACCCCCCTCTTTTTATTATCAGAATTTTGTACAATCGGTCCAATAACATTTGAAAGTCTAGAAGAGCCGTAGCAGAGGTCTCTGGCTCGCATGGTCTCAACTGGCTTGGGTGGAGAAGGACTCTAGTGCTCATGCTGTATGGGCCCAGAAGCACTGAAGTGTGACAAAGTCTGTGGAGGCTTTTTTGCTGTACAATATGCGCCCAATGAGCAATTTTTTTATAGAACTGAATTACCGCAGTATCTGGTTCTCCTTCATACATCCATGGTTCTAACCAATCAGCGACATAGCTTTCTCATCTAGCACACACATGGGAAGACCAGATTGGCAGTCTATTGTAGCAGTTATTCTCGTGTTTGGGTCAACACAGCCTGAAAACACTGACAAAAATACCTTCTATGAAACGGCAAATATTCAGTAGAGACCAGATACAATTCACACCCCTGTTCAAAAGGGTGAAAGAACTGCCATCCCCTTTACAGAAATCACAACATGCACAAAGACAGACATGAAAAATACTTATTTCCTCTGGGTGAAAACACATTTTGCAGCTGAAGTGTGCCCTGAGATACATGTTGTGTTCATTTTTATTAGACCCCGCTTTTTATAGATGACCTTCTGCATCTAAACAACACATCACCATTTTCAGGTAGCGCCATTTTGTGCAAACAACGTGTGAATATTTACTAGCCATGCCAGGATTGTGATGAAGTGATTATATCCCAGTGTCCCCTTTCCAATTACAATGCCTTCTTTACGCTGACAAAGGTCTGTGTTTTCCCCTGGAAATACATCAACCTCTTTACTGAAATCTAATAAGGCCACCACGAAAGTGTTTTATTACATTTCTGAGACCCAGTTAAAGAAACTAATTTTTTTTTATATTAAATACTATTCTAACTAAATGCATTTATTAGGTGGGGGTTGTTGCAATGCATGGATTAAGATGAAATAATTGAAGCTACATGTATTTCCACCCAGACTGCAGCGATTTGACAAGTGGTAAAAGTTGTAAAGTAATTCTTTGTACTGTCATTTTTTATTTGAATAGAGATTTTAAAGAATAAGGTTTTGTAGATTATGCCTCTTATACTTTTCATATTTACCTCAAGACTATTTTCCTAAGAAAATATGCCTTTTTCCACTTTGTTTGGTGTTCGATTTTAGCCTACAGAGGATCTTCTCTGATTGAAGGCGCCTAAGGGGTTAACACTTGGTTATAACTACTCTCTCCTAAAACCACTCAGAGCTTTCAGGAGATGAGCCATTGATTCCCTGGTGGCTCAATGCACAACTGCACAGCCACAATACAGAGGGATGAGAGTCATGCAGCAAAGATAATCCACTTTCATGGGCCAGAAAAAGCATTTGAATCAAAACATACAATTTAAAAAAAAAAAAAGATGTAGGGAGAATTAGATGGCTGTGCTTCAGCTCAGGATGAACAGTGCATCAACACAAAAACAACTTTGCTAACATGTGTATGGGCAAAAAAAAAAGCCACACTGAAACATGCTTTTTTTTTCATGCGCTTTAACCTCCCTGCCTTTTTCCTCGTCTTGCCATGTCCACCTGTTCCCTTTAATCCCCTAACTGATATAGCCCTCTTCCGGAGGGACTCTGTGGTACAATGAGATGATTTCAACCAGACATTGTTATTTGTTATCTTTCTTCATAACAACTTCCTGGCTACTGTGCTGTGATGTATTTCCCCTCAAAAAGGACACAGACACATGCTTGCACAACGCACATCAACACAGAACTCACTCTGAGTTAGAAACTACAGTTACGTGTGCAGTAAAATATATACACTGACATTGAACATGTATTTTTTTTACTGTGCTGTGCTGTGTTTCTTATCCCCTGCTTGAAAATCCCCCCAGTAGCTGTTTTTGTATTTTGGCTTTTTTATTGAAGCAAAAAAGAAACCTTCATGGGAAGATCTCTCATTCAAAGAAGATTAAATTAAAATCAATAGCGCAGGAATGATAGACAAGGTCTCTGGCTGTTTTTCTTTGAGAAAACAACCATGTTTCATCTTGTGCTGCTTTCCATCTGCAGGATTCAGGCTAACTGCTGCTGCCTGCTGCCACTTGAGCTTTTCCTCAGCCTTCATTGAAACAAGACAAAAATGAATGATTAAAACAAACAAAACGTGCACCTTTACTGCACTAGATTATATGTATATTAACAAAAGTGTGATAACTATTATTTTGCGCCTAATCACTTTTGCAATCATACATTACAAGGTCTGCGTACTTAAGTCCCTTTGCATTTAGCACATAGGCATTACATCAACAGTGTGGAGGCCAGAGGGCGAGCCTTCTGGTTCTGCCACATCCACTATGGGTGGGAGTAATTAGATAAGACACTTAATGACAACACGTTGAATAGTTTAGATGGAAACCACATGGGCACAGTGTGCAGTCTGCCCTCTAATCCCACCTATCTGTTTCCACTTTCCCAAGATTCCACCATCACAAGAAACACACAAGGGGTTATTAAATGTGTGCCGGCCTACTGCTTTTATCTCTGGCCATGAGTGTAGTAGATCTAATAAAAGAACTATAAATGCAAAAATTAGTCCAACAAATTGCAAAACCGCACTAGCATAACTGTAAACCTCTGAGTGATGCTGAAAAAATCATCTGTGCTGCAAAATACAGTAACAGAGAAAGCCACATCTGGGGATTAGATTGTTTATTTTATCATACAGCAATTTGCCTGTTCTGTGAGGGCAGTAAATCACCTTTAATTGGGTCTCATATGCAGCATGTGTTGAGAGACTGCAACTCCAACCCATCCAAACCCCCACAGTGGCATGATATTGAGTAAAAAACACCAAAAAACAAAACAATAAAGGGCTTAATGAATGATATGGCCTTCATTCAACATAAACTGCCTGTATGTTCAGTGGACACATTTCAGCTATTAAAAAGGATACTAATGAAGGTGAATTGAATAAACACATAAAAAACTCTATTTGGATGTGTTTTCTACACTGCACTGCAAGGAAAGATGTGGCACATAAAAGGTAAACAGATCAAGATAATGATTTCTATATGAGGAGTTATGAAACTCACCATTTGCATATCTCGCCTGCTCTCGGGCGTGTCTCCATGACTCTCAAGGATTAACGGCTCCAGACCTCATCAAGCAGGAGGGGCAGGTCACTCTAACATTGAAGAGTTGAAGAGTCATATGATACTGTTGACTGGGAAACGCTCAGTGTCCCATTCTCTCAATCATCTCCCTTTCTGATTGAATTTCTTTTTTTGGGAAGGATATATATACATATATATATATATATATATTATGGCATGCCGTTTAGGAAATAATATATATATATGAAGTTTATCCATCTGAATATATGGAATGAAAGTCTGAATATATTGAATGAAAGTCTGAATATATGGAATGAAAGTCTGAATATATGGAATGAAGTCTGAATATATGGAATGAAAGTCTGAATATATGGAATGAAAGTCTGAATATATTGAATGAACGTCTGAATATATGGAATGAAAGTCTGAATATATGGAATGAACGTCTGAATATATGGAATGAAGTCTGAATATATGGAATGAAAGTCTGAATATATTGAATGAAAGTCTGAATATATGGAATGAAGTCTGAATATATGGAATGAACGTCTGAATATATGGAATGAAAGTCTGAATATATGGAATGAAGTCTGAATATATGGAATGAACGTCTGAATATATGGAATGAAAGTCTGAATATATGGAATGAAAGTCTGAATATATGGAATAAAGTCTGAATATATGGAATGAAGTCTGAATATATGGAATGAAGTCTGAATATATGGAATGAAAGTTGGAATACATTGACAGAAATGTCACCAAAGGGATACCTTTCTGAATTCACTGGATTTACAAAATGGCATCGGCTGAAATAGTCCAATACTTTGTTGAACTGCAGGTTTTTTTTGCAACAACTGGTCATACTCCAAACGACACAAACAGTTTGGAAATTAGATAGCGTCACCTTGAGGATCATATTTCCATTATTGCGACATTCTTAGTGCTTATAAGCAATCCTGTTCAACAAAACGTTGCCGAAAGAACATTATGCATCATTCTTGAAGGAATTTATGAGTCTCTTTGGGAGATGTCGGCAGAAGTATTCTTCATCGGGAGAACGGTACTGGATACGGTTACCAGTATTTTGGCCCGTACATGCATTTGCCAGAGTGTTAATAATCTCTTCATTGCTCAAAATAGCTGACACTAGATTCCTAGCCGATTCACTCATAGCGTCCACATTTGTTACATCCTGATTAATCAGCCACAACACAAGATGGCGCCAGCGCCGTAATGACGTCAGCTTTCATTCCATATATTCAGACTTTCATTCCATATATTCAGACTTTCATTCCATATATTCAGACTTCATTCCATATATTCAGACTTCCATTCCATATATTCAGACTTTCATTCCATATATTCAGACTTCATTCCATATATTCAGACTTTCATTCCATATATTCAGACTTCATTCCATATATTCAGACTTTCATTCCATATATTCAGACTTCAATTCCATATATTCAGACTTCCATTCCATATATTCAGACTTCATTCCATATATTCAGACTTTCATTCCATATATTCAGACTTTCATTCCATATATTCAGACTTCATTCCATATATTCAGACTTTCATTCCATATATTCAGACTTCAATTCCATATATTCAGACTTCCATTCAATATATTCAGACTTTCATTCCATATATTCAGATGGATAAACTTCATATATATATATTATTTCCTAAACGGCATGCCATAATATATATATATATATATATATGTATATATGTATATATATATATATATATTCTGTGTTATTTGTGTCTCACTAAATCAGTGGACATGTTGTTACACTGTTTGGATGCACAAAAATAGCGTAACGCGTTGTTATAAACTGGCATCGCTCACAATGGCTAACCTGGCAAAAGCTAATGAAAACAATGAAAATTTGACTTGTAAATGCTATTCATGGTATCCGGCATTCAACCCGGGTGTGACGTAATTCCCAGCTTCGGCTTCCGAGTTACGAGGTAAATGGAACGCAATATGTCTTAGCAAGGTGAATCATCCATCCATCGGTAACGCAAGTTTATTGTTAAAGTTACATAAAGGGTTTGTGTAGACAACATTTACAATAAAGTTGTTTTTAAGACATTTACAGATTCCTTAAAGAATATTTTACTCAGCATTCCATTTTACTGTAAAGAAACGGTTTGCTATGTTTTGTTGGGGCTGAACGTGGCCCATGTTTCCAAGGTTGTTAGCTAACATTAATGGTAGCCTGGAGAGACACTTCTGCTTGCTTGTTTTTGGGTTCATTTTTTTCGACACATTTAAAGTTTATTTACATACAACGTTAAGTCTTATTTTCACTTATATTAATGTTTGTGTATTGTATAACATTATGTGATAACACTAAAGGCCACTTTATTTATCAGTATATGTAGGCAAAACAACCTGCCATGTTTTTCATATTGTTTTTGTTGAGCTTTTTCACAGCTCGTTTCTTTAATTTCACTGCTTTTTTTAATTGTTTAATTTGTGTAATTTTTATAGTAAGGATGTTCAATTGGGAATTTAGTTGTATTTAAATACAAAGGGTTTGGCTATATGACAATGTGAACCATGAGACGATCAAAAAAGGCCTGCACGATATTGGGATAAAACTGACATTGCAACATTTTTTCTCTGCAATATATATTGCAATATGAAAAAAAGAAAGTAATTTTTAAAAGATGACATAAACAACTCTGATTTTGTATGGGAGTGCATCCAAATAGAAGATACAAATTAAAAAGTTTCTTTTCTAATGTGAACCATTGTTGAACTTTATTGCGTTGCAAGCACCAAAGCAAGTAAGCGCTGTGACTGACTTTACTGTTCTGAAGGGATTTTGGAGAGGGAAATTAGGTGGAGATACGCTGGTTGACCAGCACGACACCAATGTATTCATTAGCACTGAGGGACTGCTTCGAGTTGACAAACTGGAATGCACTGCAGGAATCGTATGTTGATGATATTGAGGGGGTCACACACTGTACAACTGACTACCTGAATTTCTGTATGGACATTGTGGTTCCCACAAGAACTGTACCCTGATTTCCAAATTACAAACCGTGGATCACCAGTGATGTCAAGGACCTCCTCAATAAAAAGCAGAAGGTGTTTAAAGAGGTTGACCAGGCAAAGCTGAGGCACGCACAGGGGGAACTCAAGGTCAAGCTGAACGAGGCAAAGGAGGATTACAGAAAGAAGGTGCATCACTGGCTGCAAGAAGAAGAGTAGCACAGTCTTTGTATTTATTTTTAGATGTATGGCTGTTGTTTTGTATAACCTGTGTGTTACATGCTGCTGCACAACAAATTGCCCCTCAGGGATAATAAAGACTCTTGAACTTGAACTTGAACAGTGGAGGGGGATGTGATTAGAGCTTACTAGCTCAACCAGTACATTCCACATACATCTGATTGCCCTGCTCCTACTGCGATGGCCTAAATACATCTTGCAGATCATGGCCAAACCTTGTGCTCATTTCTACTGAACTGAGTACCAGTCGGCCCAGTGGACAGGACTGTGGTCACAACATCTTACATTTTACATTATCTTACATTAACTTATTCCCTGTTACAAAGTGTTCTTATTCTTATTCAGTCAATCAGTTTATAGGTTAATATGTTTATACTTTATAGTCATAGTTAATATGTAATCATGATCTACTGCACTGTTCAATCCCTGCACTGTTCACTTTTGCACTTTTGCATCATCATTACACGCAGTCTACCATAGTATCTCACCTTATCATGGTCATTGCATTTCTGTGAGAGATTTTTTTTTTTTGTGTTCTTACATGTTTGATATATGTGTGTTTATTTGTTTAATGTGTTATGGTTGGCTTGCTACTGAATGCCTAAAATTTTCTTTGGGTTGAATAAAGTACCTATCTATCTATCTATCTATCTATCTATCTATCTATCTATCTATCTATCTATCTATCTATCTATCTATCTATCTATCTATCTATCTATCTATCTATCTATCTATCTATCTATGTAATACTATCAATCTAGGCTGAAGTGTATGACAATGACTGCATGTTGCTTCCTCTAAATTTTCGGGTTGTGGTCGTCCAGCGGGGCCAGCTTGTTTGTTTGATAAATTGATCAGACCTGCATGTCACGCGCACCAGCAACAAACTCTGTGTAACCACAAACAATTAAATCAGTGTAAATTACGCTAGATCAGACACAGACTTCTGTTGTAGATTAGTGTTACATTTCCAACATCACAGCTCCAAACCGTAACGTTAGTTGAGACGGACGGACCCCTTGTTTCTTTAGGCTAACTATGTGAGCTTTAGCCTGGCTGGTAGCAGCTTTCTGCGGGGGGAAAATGGACGAAAGCCATTGTAATCATGTTGCATTAATCAAGTGATTTAGTTCATATTTGCAGCCAACATAAAACACTGACTACTGTAGCTTTACTGACTAGCCATCGAAAACTACGCGCATCACTGTGTCAGCGGCAGCTGCCGCCTACTGTACTTTTCTACACACGGAAAGCTTCACTTCCCATAACGATAACCCCCGTCGGACTAACGTCACATACACACGTTTCCCACATGGCTACCTGTAAACCACCATGCCATGTAAAAGGAGTACGGTGAAAGTTTACTTTTCTATCAAGCAGCAAAAAAGTTTTAGCGGCAACATTGCAACGTCCTGCGATGTGACTGTCGCGCATGTGCACATCGCGATGTTGATGCTAAAACACAATATTTGAATTTTCTTGATCAAGGACGCAGGAATGGCTGGTCCAGTATTTTGTTGTTATTGCTGTTATTGTTGGTGTTTTATCTTTGTTTTATGTAGTTTTTCCCTGTGTCTATACAACTGTACACAATGTAATGTAACACTTTGCAACAACTTTTCTAAACTAAACTAATAACATCTCCCTTAAAAATCTCTGATTTTCTTTTAGTGTGCAAAGTTGTATATTTATGAACAGGACATTATTGAATTTTAGTTTTTGCACGAATGAAGTACATTTGGTATTTTTAGGGTCTTATTTTATTTCAAACAGCCTCTCTATTGATATAAAAATTAAGTATACCATAATGGAGGACTTGATCCATATGGGCTTGTCTGTTGCTCATAGACACAAAGTAGAATTGTTTAACATTTGGATTGGATGAAGGACCAAATGTGACATTGTTGTCCTACACGGGCAAATAGTTGTGTTGTAAGAAGCATTGCTGTTAGGTCAAAGTTCAGTGTTTCAATGTTACTTATTAAGGTGCATTGCATTTTGCATCTTTCTGATGCATTTTAGAGGACTTGAAAACTTCAATGTACCTCAGTAAATGTTTTTTTTTTGTGTTAGTTGACATCACTGGACTGTACTACCACTGACTCCCAGGCGGCTGCCACCACAGGGAATTTCTTAAGTGGATATAAAACCTTTCAGATAAGTTTCTAAAACATGCTTGCTCCAGAGACTTCCTAAAGCGTACAATAACAAAAATAAGCATAAATCTTTAGCACGGGAGAATTATCACCTGAGGTTAACTTACTTTTACATCTGCCTCTAGGGCTGTTGACGGTTTGTTGAGGTTTTTCATGTATGCAAAAATAGACATTGAAGAGTGCTATCAAGACCAACCAGCAGCTTTTGGTCCTCTCTTCTTGCAGTCATTACACAGAATTTAATTACAGTAACTAGTTTATATCAGATGGATGTGATAGATGAAGGAACACATTAATTGTTGTGCTTTGGTTTTATGTTCTTATGTCTTGTGATTTACCACAGCGCCTTTACTTAGTGTCTTTTAATATTTAGATGAACAAAAAAAAAGAAAACTTGTGTTCATTGAACATGGTGCATAAACCCACCGTTGGTTATTGCTGTTGAAAGCCGGGATAAGCCCATAGCAAGGCATGACTCGTGGCTGTGTTACTGGCAGGAGCTCATATGGTAGCTGTCTGGAATATTAAACTGGGCAGACTGGTACTCAGTAGTTTAGTAGAAATGAGCACAAGGTTTGGCCGTGATCTGTAAGACACTGTCATTTTACCAGACACCTGGGTGAGCACAGATATTTGTTGAGGTGTTGTGTCAGCAGCTTCCTAGACAAGCAACAAACAAATCTGTAAAAAACAGAGATTTAACTGTTCAGTAGGCTTTAGCGATATGACACGATTATCATTCAACACGTCCCTGGTTGGCCAACATAACGCTTTTCACATGTCAGACAACAGCAATAATTAATTATAACACCTTATCAGAGGTGGGTAGTAACGAGTTACATTTACTCCGTTACATTTACTTGAGTAAGTTTTTGAAAAAATTGTACTTCTAGGAATAGTTTTAAATCACTATACTTTTACTTGTACTTGAGTAGATTAGTGAAGAAGAAACTGTACTCTTACTCCGCTACATTAGGCTACAAGGAGCTCGTTACTTTTCTTTTTACCTGTTTGGTATTCTACGCGTCATTGTTTTTACCCCAGCGTACGTCTCCTTTTAATGTTTTATTTTGACAGAGAGAGAGAGTCTTCCCCTTAAGGCTCTACCACGTGACTGTGTTCCACCAATCAAACGGCGCTGTGCAGTCAGGTGACCATATTTGTTCTCAGCGGCGGGACCATAGACTGTAGGCTCGTTCGAGATGAACTGCGCCTCGCCTGTAAAGTGGACGAGAGCAGGCGGCAGCAGCGGGGGGCGGTGACAGAAAGCTGCGGTAAAGTCGGACAGTTTCCAGCCGATTCCAGCTCCTTCAGGCTGGACAGGAAGTGATGAAAACACTGTGGTGCGATTCCGATTTAATAAAATATAATCAGACCCACATACCAGCTGGTACACAGTCTCCAGTTGTTTTAGTTATGACAGAGTAGCTGTCAAAGTGCTCTACATGCGATCTGTTGCTGATTTTAATAAACAACACACTGGAGATGATCCGTGATCTGATCAGATTTAGTCTCTTTGACTTCTAAACTTAACTATCAGTCACACAACATGTGTTCTGGACAGAATAAGTCTTTAAATCAGACAAATAGCTATTAAAATCCCTCCGATTCAAAAACAATAAAAAGTTTATGTAAAACGTCATCATGTTGTAAACCTATCAGGTGTTAAATCAGCTGAGAAGCCGGCGTTTCCCAGCATGCTCTGGGTCCGCCTGGCTCTTGCAGTCGGGGAAAAGCAACTGCGCCGCCTGCGTCTCAGAACTGCGGCCGCCTTGCTCTCGTGAGATTTCCGTTGCCCACGTGTGCATGACGTCAGAGCAAGTCGGGATCAAGTCGGACACAAATCTAACCGGCATGCAACGGGCGCCGATCGCCGGTGATCGATTCTGCGCAGACCTGGCTCATCTCGAACGAGCCCTGTGTATATCTATGGGCGGGACGTGTTACCTTACAGTCGTAGCAAAACAAAGAATGTCGCCAAGGCAACACAGACGTGGAGGAACCCCCCGGCCTCATAGTGAAAGCATGGTTACCTTTTAGGAAAAGTGCCAAACAGCTGCTACGTCATGCGGCGTCTTCTGTGTCGACCAAAACAAACGGACATGTGAGCGTTCAACAACTCAACATCTAACCTGAGGAAACGTAGCGGTGGTTTTAGTTTCTGCTGTGGAGAGGTGAATGTTTGTCTTTTAGGTTACATACAGTATGTTTTACACATGCAGTATCCATCCAAATTTAATGTGACAAGTCTCTCACTTAAGCTATTTTGTAATTAATAAATTAATTTTAATTTATTTTGATTGGATGAACAATAGTTTGCCTAAATATGATTATTTTTTATTTTTGTCTGTCTGATTGATGCTTGTGTTAAGAAATAAATCAGACGTTACTCAACAGTTTTTTCATCAAGTACTTTTTTACTCCTACTCAAGTAATTATTTGGATGACTACTTTTACTTTTACTTGAGTCGTATTATTCTGAAGTAACAGTACCTTTACTTGAGTAAATTTTTTGGCTACTCTACCCACCTCTGCACCTTATGAATGTTGCGCTAAATTAGGTCTCTCTCTTTCTTTTCTCTTGATTTCTTCATGCTT
Source organism: Etheostoma spectabile (assembly GCF_008692095.1). Lineage (NCBI taxonomy): Eukaryota > Metazoa > Chordata > Actinopteri > Perciformes > Percidae > Etheostoma > Etheostoma spectabile. Next base: position 5,895,811 of record NC_045739.1, read on the forward strand.
CATTGGATTGTTTAAAAAATAACAACATGCTAGCATACATCTGATGGCACCAAAATAGCCATAACTCCATCAGAAAAGATGTCCATTCTAGTAATAAAAAATTGCAAATGCACCTACATGCCAATTCTTTGGTTTTAAACCAAACCAAAAACGAGAACCAGAGAACTTGGACCAAGTGGTTTGTAAGGAAGTTAGGATGGAAACTAGGAAAACTAAAGATGGAAATCCCACAAATCTATGCTCCCATCTTAAAACTCACCATGCAACAGAAGATGCAAGTCTGCTATTAGTCTTTTATTGTCATACCTATCTCTACAGCGCACAGGAGGAGGGTCTGGCTAGTCCACACAAAATATTCCTGGATAGGAGAAAAACGTGCTCTGGTTTATTGGCATTTCTCTAAAGCAGGGGTCTTCAACAGGGGGTCCGCGACCCCTAGGGGGTCCGTGGAGGTACTGCATGGGGGTCGCGAAAGTTTTGGTTGATTAGACTCCCTGCAATTTTTTCCACTAATTGAAATGTCTTTAAATACACATTAACATGAATTCAACACACTGTAGTAAACAGATAAATGGAGGCAGAAGATGTCTTTCAGTCATCAATGCACACATGGCACTATAGGACCAGTTTGATATAACACAATTTTATACAATATATATAATTAGGGGGTCCCCGCTCCATCTCGCCATCAGTTTGGGGGTCCTTGGCCTGGAAAACGTTGAAGACCCCTGCTCTAAAGCATTCACAATCGTCTTGGGCGGCGCTAAGCTCCGGACTCAGCATTCTGGAATTAAAATGCCTGTTGAGTGTGTGATGAGAATTATACTCAAAAAAAACAAATACATAATTTGATTGTCGTTTCTAGTTCTGAGGGTGTTTTCCGAAATCGATCAGAGTTTAGAGTGCCAACACAAAGAAACCAAAAGGTAAGGGACATCAAGCTGAAATGTACAGCGGCACCAGAACAATCCAGTGAATAAAACGTTGTCAATATAGACTAGTCCGCCACCTAATCCCTCCACATAGAGCAGCCGGACCAAACCTTTTTAACAGTCAATGGTGGCAAGACTGTAGTTATCAACTCGACAGAGGAAACCACCAACCAATGAAGTTATGCTGTTTCTGGTGTGTAAATGGCCACAGCGTCTCCCTTGATGGGGACGCACTTGCCTGACAAATGAAGGTGTCTACTGAGATGGTACAGCAGCTGTGCTATATTTTTGACAGTAATTACATATATCATTGTTTTTCTTACAGCAGCATTGGAGAAGGACACCATCCCCTAACCACTCCTGTGTACAAAACAATTACGCAACAATGTACTGGATTATCATTTTAGCATTTGAGTTATTCAGTTCTGTTCGAGGCTTGCAGAGATTACCAGAAGGACTAACATATTTTTGGCAACATCATTTAAGAGGAATTATCTTATGGGCCGTGTCATTAAGTAAACAAGTAGCATGAGACAGAAGTAGCACAAAGTGTTGCCTCACACAAGTGTGTGTGAGGCAATGAGAAAGGTGGGAGAGTGCATGTGCATTTTTTTATGTATTGTATCTAAAATAGCAGGCATAAATCTTTTAACAAGTTGTACATAGTCATGAGGGACATAACAAGATGCTGTGCAGCTTTCATTCATGACAATGAGGGAGTCTTTTAGTTCACATGTTTGCTCAAACGCACACAAAGGCACAGACAGACGCACACACACAAACAATACATTTATCTGATGCTGCTTTGATCAGCCACCACACACAAATACATAAGGCCTTCTGTGTATCTCTCTCTCTCTACATATATATATACCTATATATATATATATATATACATATATAAATATATCAATCAGCATTCAATGCAGCTGAAAATGCAGAGAAATTAGTAGATATTTATCACTGAGATATGTCATATACAGTACAGGCCAAACGCTTGGTTACACCTTCTCATTGGATGCGTTTCCTTTATTTTCATGACTATTTACATTGAAGATTCTCACTGAAGGCATCAAAACTATGAATGAACACATGTGGAAGTATGTACTTAACAAAAAAGTGTGAAATAACTCTTAAATAGGTCTTATAATTTAGATTCCTCAAAGTAGCCACCCTTTGCTTTTTTGCTAGTGCTGCAAACCCTTGGTGTTCTCTCAACGAGCTTCATGAGGTAGTCACCTCACGCTAAGTAAACAGAAATGAGTGGCCATCATTACTTTAAGAAGTGAACGTCTGTCAGTCCGGAGAATGACAAAAACTTTGAATGTGTCCCCAAGTGCAGTCACAAAAACCATCAAGCGCTACAACAAAACTGGCTCACATGGGGACCGCCCCAGGAAAAGAAGACCAAGAGTCACCTCTGCTGCTGAGGATAAGTTCATCTGAGTCACCAGCCTCAGGAATCGCAAGTTAACAGCAGCTCAGATTAGAGACCAGATGAATGCCACGCAGAGTTCTAGCAGCAGACACATCTCTAGAACAACTGTTAAGAGGAGACTGCGCAAATTAGCCCTTCATAGTCAAATAGCAGCTAGGAAACCACTGCTTAGGAGAGGCAACAAGCAGAAGAGATTTGTTTGGGACAAGAAACACAAGGAATGGACATTAGACCAGTGGAAATCTGTGCTTGGGTCTGATGAGTCCAAATTTGAGATCTTTGGTTCCAACCAGACGCAGAAAAGGTGACATGCCTGGTTCCCACGTGAAGCATGGAGGTGGAGGTGTGATGGTGTGGGGGTTCTTTGCTGGTGACACTGTTAGGGATTTATTCCAAAATGAAGGCGTACTGAACTAGTATCGCTACCACAGCATCACAGCGCCAACAAGTGCTAAGCATCTCTGGGAACTCCTTCAAGACTGTTGGTAAACCATTTCAGGTGACCACCTCTTGAAGCTCTTTAAGAGAATGCCAAGAGTGTGCAAAGCAGTAATCAGAGCAAAGGGTCGCTACTTTGAAGAAACTAGAATATAAGACGTATTTGGTTATTTCACACGTTTTTGTTAAGTACATAATTCCATATGTGTTGTAGGTGAATCTACAATGTAAATAGTCATGAAAATAAAGGAAACGCATTGAATTAGAAGGTGTAACCAAACTTTTGGCCTGTACTGTACATAATGCACAAGGCAATGATTAAAAAGAAATCAAAACATGGGGTAGCAGTGTGTTGCAGCCAGATAGAGGCAAACTGCATAACCAGATACGTCTACAATAACCAGCAAACTGTGAGCCTGCCAGATAGTAAAGAAGAAGCTTGAAGCTGAGGAGAAGAAATGGCAACAGCACATGCAACTCCAGCTGGAGGTAAAGAGACTTGAGATTGAGGCTGATAAGGAAGTGAGAATACAGAAGTTTGAGCTCAAAGTCACAAAGGTGGAGAAAGATTCTCTTGTTCTACATTTGGTTTACCACTGGTAATCCAGTCCAATAGAGGTACAAATTTCCAGTCTAACCTTTTTGAACAAGTACTCAAATTACTGAATGTGCAGCAGGTTGCTCTGTTTGTTTACCATCCTGAGTCGCAGGGGGCATAAGAACGTTGGCATCAGATGTTAAAGTCCATGCTTCGGAAATTTTGAGAAGAGAATGGGACAGATTGGGATGATGTTCACCGCTCGTGAAGCTGTACAAGCATGATTAGGCTTCAGCTCTGCACAGCTTGTGTTTGGACACACACCAGGTATAGTACATTCTCCAAACTGGGTTAGCTAAACCCAGTGCTAGTTCCTGGATTTCACCATGTATTGTGGAGGCTAAATCTGATGGCTCTCCCCGTTTTATTACAGACTTCCGTAAAGTGAACTCTGTTACGGTACGCGACTCTTACCCTTTGATGCGATCAGAAGACTGCGTTGACAATCTAGGTAATGCCAGGTATGTAAGTAAACTAGACCACTTTTTACAGTACACAGTTATGGCGTTTGGAATGTGCAATGTGCCTGCCACATTCCAACGGTTGATTAATACTGTGATTGCTTGAGTGAGCAACTATAATGCTTACTTAGATGACCCGGTCATTTACACTGACTCATGGGAGGAGCACCTACGTGTCCTCACGCATGTTTTTGGCTGTATGGTCCAAGCCAACCTAACTTTAAACTTGTCCAAGTGTGAGTTTGGGAAGGGCACTGTCACCTACTTGGGCAGCCAGGTTGGACAGGGGCAGGTGCACCCCAGTGAAGCTAAGATTACTGCCGTTACCGCGTCTCCTTTTCCTTCTACTCGTAAGCCACTCCGTTCATTTCTGGGCCTGGCAGGCTATTATTGGAGTTTCTGCCGAAATTTCTCGACCATCTTGCAACCATTAACTCAATGGCTTCTTGATAAAGTGGACTTTACATGGACCCCGGAGTGTCAGGTTACGTTCAATAGTGCCAAAGCTCTTTTGTGTCATGCTCACTGTTCCCGACCTTACTAAGCCGTTCAATATAGTGGTTGATGCCAGTGCTTTTGGCGCTGGCGCTGTCCTTCTTCAGGAGGATGCTTAGGGGGTGGACCACTACTGTGCTACTTTTCTAGAAAGTTTAACAAGCACCAGCTAAATTACTATAGATAAAGAAACCCTTGCTTTGCTGTTGGCCTTACAACACTTTGAGGTATGTGTTGGCTCTAAAGCTTTGCCAATAGCAACCTATACCAACCATAATCCCCTTGTGTTTTGCCTTGCATGTACAGTGATAACAGCGTCTTATGCACTGGGCACTCATAGTACAGGACTACAACCTAGAGATCGCCACAAGAAGGGTTCTTACAATGTGTTGGCGGATGCCCTATCTAGGCTGGAGTATGAGAAAGGTAATTTATTGTTTTGTTGATCTGTCACTGTTTGACAAACTTTACAGTTTGAAATTTAACGTGGGGAGTGCTGCTGTTAGGAGCCTTTGTATGTTTTTACTGTCTGTGTGTGTTTCATTATGTTAAACAAGCTGTGTGATCCCTGGCTGGGGATAGGTAGGTGCCATGATCTTGATTTGAGCAGCCCAAACACATCGGGGACGTAACACCACCCATGTTGTTCATTAAACACTACCTGTGGATTTTGGTCTGTATGCTTTTACAGTGAACACTGGCTAACTGAAAGACTTGTAATCAACTCCTCAAACATAGCTGCCAGACTTCGCCGCCATAATAGATATGCTGGAGTCTTTCATAACTGTGTTGAAAAACATAAAATCCTCTAGACGTCGAAAGAGGGTTTGATCATTTCTGTGTTAAATTTGAAACACTTAATTTCCACACACATACCTACAGCAAAATACTAAATTCTCATTCACAAGTCAAGATAATGTAAGGTACGTCTTCTCTAGAGGAGCCAGATCGGGTTGTCAGGCAGATGGTCTGTAAAGCCTTTGTAGTCTATTCCTAGTCACACCCCTCAGGAGCCCAATCCATCATCTGCTGATCTGTGTCTGAGTCTGCACCAGTCCCTCCCTCTCATTAAGGAAATGAAAGCCTTAATTGGAATTTGTGTTCATTCTCTGAGATGTTTGAAACTCTATCTCCCGTTCACTTCTTCTAAATTGGAGACACACTTGACAAATTTAGGGGGGGCAGCTCCATTGATGCATATCCTTCTTGAATGTTTTCATCATCGCCCACTTTCCACTATTCATGCTACATTATGAGCCCAATGATTAATGCCCACAAAACATACATGCTTGTTCACCAAAACTAATCGGTTGTGGAAAATTGGATAGAGTAGTGTCGAGTTGTTCTAACAGTCATGCATTAATAAGAATTTTTATTTTGAACTAAAGATAATCTTGTAAAATGACAAGAACAGTGGCATAAGGGATTACTGCTCTGTTCATGAGGACACAAAGACATATGATTAATATTAATGGATCTACACAGATGAGCATGTGCGAGCTTCAAACACTCTCTATATCTCTAATATTATTCATACCCCTCATTTGACAAAGCCCCCATTTCTTTTTACCTGTGACGTCTAGAAATAAAACCCAAAACAGCATCATCATGCTTTGAGCTGTGTTTCTATTGACGATGCTACGGAATAAATATATTATGTAACAAGAAAAGATAGCAAGGTCTGCCCTTTTGCTATCAGGAAGGCACTTAATAGTTATAATAACCCCAAGTAATAAATACAACAAGCTTGTTTGTAATGTGATGCATCTGCAAGGTCAATCTTAATGTGAAACTAATGTGGTTTTCGAAATGAGCAAACAGGACAGCACATTGTGTTGCTATTGTCTCACCTCTGATCATGTCTACAGTAAACAGTATACCAGGAAGAAGCATGCATACAAGGAGTTAATTAATAACATGTCCAACTATTTCTGTGCATCTTGCATTTGGAAGCAGTGAGATACCAGTAGCTGATGGCAGTGGTAGATGCATCTGTTGTAATATTAGACTCTAATTATAGTCAAAACATGATTACAAGGGTTGGAATAAGCCAAGTTAAAGAGCAGTGCTGCTGTCAGTATTGGGGATGTTCCGTCAGTTTTAGAAGCAAAACCTTTTAAAAGAGACATACACAGTCGAACCTACATATCATGGTTTCTGACAGATCATTGTTGTCTGATGGTTGACGTTTTGTTCAGGTTTTTTTATCATGCAGTGGACAAAAGAGAGAGGACCAAGGCTCATTTTTAGATTTTCACCAAGGTTGCCTGCAGAGCTTGACAAATATATTGACCGATGTTATGCTCAGTATATCTAAACAACAACTTCACAGAATATAGGGTGTCATCAAACCATTATCTTCATCCTTGAATAATCTGCAGATTATTCTAGATTAAACATAATGAAAAATAGGATGAAATGATGGCATCAAAGTTTCTCTGAGCCCACAGGGATTTCTTTAAATGTCTTCTTGTCGGACCAACACTCAGAGGATGTTTGGTTTACAGTGGTTAGAAACAAGCAACAATTCCTCATGTTGTAGAGGGGTTGGCATTTCTGCTTGATAAATTACTGAAACAATTAATTATCAAAATGGCTCCTATAATGTTTTTGTTAGTCAACTAATTGATTCAACTACAGTATCATTTCAGCTCTGAAGGGACCCTCTGTTTCCATTATGTGTTTATTTTAAAGAATGACTAGGCTGATATGTCACCATCAGATTTTTAGAACAGTGAAATATCCATATTTGGTTCACCCTCAAAGGTGGGACAAATTGTCTGAGTGTTGATATGTTTGGCTGTGTTTGGCAGTGGAAGACTAAATGCAAGTTGGACCAATCACATATTTGGATATTCGTATTTTGATGCCACGGTTGGCTCAGGTTTTTGGGGTGTGGATTTGTATACAACTCCAATTAGTAGCTTTGGGCTTGTTTTAGCCAAACTTGTCTGATTTGGGCCAATCACTCATTCCTAGTCTGGCATGAGTTTGGCAATCAGTATTACTGGATTTAAGTCAATTTCAGCTACCTGGCTTCCTGTGCACACCAATTTAGAAAGATTCAGGTTGAAATCGACAACGGCCCTCAGAGCACCAATAACAAAGGAGAAAAAAATAAGTCCATATAAGTCTGACTGTATATGACAAATGCCAACATGCTGGGATCAAGCCTGTCCCAGGTTATTACCCTTACTGTCTGCAATGCTCTACTTTCCAACCCTAAAATCTGCGTGGCTGTTTAGCATATGAATATTGAGATGATAAAAGAAGTTTAGAGAGGACTGATGAATATGTGTGGCTTTGAAGCGGTTGTTGTGTGATTGGGTGCAGATAAGAGCGTGGGAGGTTTTGTGTGTTGATGTGTGTGTGTGTGTGTGTGTGTGTGTATGTGTGTGTGTGTGTGTGTGTGTGTGTGTATGTGTGTATGTGTGTGTGTGTGTGTGTGTGTGTTTGTGTATGTGTATGCTGATGAGAGTGACATTTGTGCATACAATGAGAGGTTACCGCCAGCATCTGGGTCTTCGTTCTCTGAACCCTAAAACATCAATTTAGGAGAGGTAAGAACCGAGCTCAGCCCAACGATCAGACCAATCACATAGTCTGTGTGTGTGTGTGGGGGGGGGGGGGGGGATTTCAGCACATCTGCACATACAACATGGATTCATCACCGTAGCAACCAGTCGATTGAAAGATGATGAATCATGCCAAAGACTGCTGATTTCTTTGCAGTTGTTAAACATGAACAATAGGTGGTAAGACGGAGTCACAGAAACGTCAGACAAAGACAGAATGTGTGTTTGTGTCTCTGCGTGCATGTGTGATCTTGAAAGACGACCATAAACAGACAGAAAGGAAGAGAAGCAAAATCAAGGCTAAACGGAAATTAGAAGGAAGAAAGAGACTGCTTTCTGTTTAGATTTCTGATTGACCAGAAGGATATACTGTATGTTTCTCATCAGCTTGCCGAAGTGGCTTTCTTTTATTTCTCACAGCACAAATGGGTATTTTTTTCAAAGAAATAAGAGGTAGTTATGTACTTGCACTCTCTTTGAAGAGGTCTATTACATGAAGATTTCAGCTGCTGCACATTTGATTGCACACCAGGGATCAATAGCTACGCACAAATGCAAATAAGGGTTCAAGCAGAAATGTGTTTCAGACTCCTGACAAGCCAGTCTGACAAACACCCCATCCCCTCATAATTTCACGTGAATAGATAGTGTTAATGCCGTATTGTTTGATTTATTGCAGGTTTTCAATAAATTAAACCGTAACACATCTGACCTTATCTTTCCTACACTTTAAGGTGACTGAATAGACCTGACAAATAGCAGTCTTTGATAACAGGGTCTCCATCTGTGTACGTTTCCGCCGGCAGAGAGGGCTTACACATCCCCCTCCACACAGGTTTAGCAGTGATAGATTAAAAGACATTTCTTTAGTTAAAGAAACATGGACATGGATCAGCTGCTATGTACCAGGATTTGAGAGAAGCACTGCTGGCACCAACAATGTGAATAATGTATTTAAAAGAGGCAGCTTGGCAGCCTCAAATACCACCAGCCTGAAATGGTGCTACTAATTCAGCAACACGATGCAAATATTGCTCCAGACGATTACTGTAGAATCAAGGATAATGCTGAATGTGAGCGATCTCATGTCAAGCAGTACAGTGAAGCTTAACAGCTCCCACTGCTGGCAAACATCCTGAAAGCATACAGCACCAGAGATTACCAGTCAACTGTCTTTTTTATGAATCTTTGATTGATTTACAGTCCTGTTCTCATCTTTGAAATGCAGGGAAAGGAGAATCTGTTTTGTGTGTGAGGTTGGCCAGATGTACTGGATAATTATCTATTATATTCACTGGCCTGTTGATTTGTAGTGCTAATAAACCTAACCCAACCGATGATCATCAACAGAGCACCTGATTACTGAAAAATCAATGCTGAAACTTTTCGTCCCCAATTACTGATTGCTTGATTGTCAAAACAGTTATCAACCATAAGAATTGTTTGACCTCTAATCCCTTTATGGTCGCAGTGTTTTTACTCATATATCCCTCGCACGTACTCTACTCAGACGTAAAGACACAAGTGCAAGTACCCCACACACAAACACATGCTCAGATCAAATCACCTTTCACATAATTTGCTGCAAATTCCACAAACCATCATGTAACCAAATTGTTGAGAGCAACATTACCAACGGAACTGTAATCGACACACCTTTGTGTTTGTTTACCTTTAGAATATTTTAGATATTTGGTATGTATAAAAATAAATTTAAAGACGTTGGGCTTTGGGAAATAAAGATGGAATTTTTTTTTTCATTTGATTAACTGATCAATAATTTTGTCTAGACTATAACATGTCAGAAAATATTGAAAGATAGGCTACCTCTTATAATTTCTCACAGACCAAGGGAATGTCTTTAAATGTCTTGTTTTGTCCAACCAACGGTCTAAAACACAGATATGTTCAGTTTACTACCATGACAGACAAGAAAAAGCTTCAAAGCCAGACATTTGAGAAGCCAGGGAATGTTTGCCATTTTTGCTTAAAATATAACTAAAAAAATCAATTAATTGTCACAATAGTTGTAATACATTTTTTGGCAATTGATTAATAGAGTCATTGAGTAATTGTTGCAGCTCTACAACAGATGAATCAACAATGAGAATAATCTTTAGTTGCAGTCCTAAACCAAACGGCATCAAAGATTATTTTAAGCTTTGCATGTGAAAGAGTTTTTATTGTTTGGACAGTGAGTCTCCAAATGAATCTTGACTTCCTCTACACCAGCTGATGTTAGTTGTGCTGGTATGGGTCCGATGATGTATAAGCTTCAGTGTGAAATGTATGTGCGAGCTGGTGGGGTGGATTGTGACATGTCGTGGTCACAGTGTTCCCTCTTCTCTACCGGTCACTCAGCAAGAGAGTTCCTGTGGGCAGAGTGAGAGAGCATCACACTCTGCCCACACATTTGTCCTCTAAAAACCACAGTCATCTTCATGAGCAAAACAAAACAAAAAAAGCCAAAGTCAGGAATCAAAGCTTTAGCTGTTGGAACAAGTTTTATGTGCAATGTAAAAGGTTACTGTCACGTCATTAACGTGTCTAAATGTAGCTAGGATTGTCAACCACAGAAGTGATGATGGAAACACTTTAACGCCAAATCTCCTGAGACCTGAGAGGTCTTAAAATACATGTGACACTGACAAATAGAAGTAAAACATAAGAGGAAGAAGTTTATATGGGATATGGGTCAAGAATATTCTAATAGGGTGTTGATAGAATTTCAGACAGACCGGACCATATCTACTTTACACATTAGCACATCTCAAGGCAGTAACAGTACATCTCTTGTCCTTCTATGTATTTCTCTTTGGAGAGAAGGTCATACACTATTCACATGGATACGGCTAAATCTTTGTATATTGATCCTTAGAGAGGCTTGAGGCATCTATAAACTCGAGGTGGGTAGGCCTACTTTTTAGACACTACAGTACTGTCTAAAAAGTTTTTTTCAGTTTAGAATCTTATAAAATACTCCATTACAAGTAAAAGTCATACATTCAAAGTTTACTTTAGTACAAGTATTAAAGACAAAAACACTCTTTCTGTAACTGATATATAATTATAACAGCATATGACGTCATTTGATTAATACGGACGCATCAATGTGTACACAGAATTTTACTGTAGTAGTTGGTACAGTTAAGCAGTCCAAGTAATCCTAACCAAAGGGCAACAGGCCAAAAAAGTTGTGAACCACTGTGCTAATCTTAAACAATGTTGTGTATTTCATCATTTGAATCTGAAAAATGACTAACTGCATCCACCTGTCAGATATACAGTGGAATCAAAAAGTACAACTTTCCCCCTGAATTGTAAAGAAGCATAAAGTAAAAATAAAAATAAAATGCTACAAGTATAGCACAAGTACCTCACAACTACTTTAGTACATTTTGCTTTCCATCACTGTTTGTTTCTGTACATGTTGATGGAATAATAGTTAATTTCAAAATCGAATCAAGATTAAACCTGTGACCTGGAATGCTGAAAACCCTAACCCTCACACCCACTGATTTTGGTTAAAACAGAAAACGTTGCCAAGAAATAAGCTGATAGAATTGTGGGGTTTCAGATTCATCTGTGAAAACTAAAACTACAAACTAAAATACTTACAATAAAATTCTTGTAGCATGAAAAACAGACCCTCAGATTTTGTGTATGAGTGCACTTATTTTGGTTTCCAAAAGATGGCAGCAAAATATCTCTAGATCTGCCACAGCAGAGCTCCAGAGCTTAGCAACAGGTGCGTCCTGATCTCCTGGATCTGTAAATCCTGTAACAGCATGCAGCTGTAAAACTGGTGTAGAGTTTGTAGATCTCAACACTTTCCTATTGACCATAGTCTGTTCTAATTAATGTTCGCAGTTTAATGGCTTTAGTTCAACTTTAGTACTATATCACACTTGTACTACACTTTTGGCCCAAATTAGTTGCGCGAAAACATGTTGCCTTAATTTGGGTTAGGTTTGCACTATTTAAAATAGTACTGTATTATTATATACAGTATATATATTACTTATCTTTTTAATTGTATATAACATATCCTTCTTTATCTTATGAGTATCATTTTTCTTTTTCTTTTTTCCCATGATACTTGTACCCAGAGAGTACTTGGGTCAGAGAGTAGCATATTTTCAATTGCACTGTCTGGCACATATTGCACAATTGACAATAAAGTTGGCTTGACTTAAACCGTTTCAGTTTTTTCACAAGGTGAAACTCAACTGATCAAGTTGTAGTACCACAGACTGGTAAGTTTCAGCAGTTGACAAATCAAGTGTACATAAGTTCATTTTTCCTGGAGTCACGTAGACTACAAATACGACAGACAATCAGCACTATCAAGACTAGAACAAGTAACTGTGCTAATAAAAATGTTTAACCTTTATAACCGTATAGTTTTAAGATTAACGCATTTGATGCATTAATTCAAATAAAGCAGAGCGGTCAACAATAATTGGATTGCTTTAAATCCCTTTAATCTGCATGGATCTATATAATAATTCATTAACTCACTGACAAGACCTCATCAATCCCCCTCCCCCCGGATCTGGGTCATGGTGCAACATTGAATATGGCTAAACACTCAATCAACCATACAAAATTAAAGGCAAGACATCTTTAATGCACACCCAAAACATTTCAAATACACTTTAACTGGGACAAAAGAACATACATTTTTCCCATGAGCCTTTTCAGAACAGTTTAAATGTTCCCCCTTCAGAAACTTCACGTCCTTAGTTATGTGTGCTTAATATGATCTATGCACTGCAGTTGATTATCACAAATACATGTTGTAATTTAGGAATTGATGTGGTTTTCAACATGAAAGAAGAAGTAGTGACCAATAAAAAGATGAATTACAACTAAATCTGGGTTTACAGTGTATATATGTTGTCTATGCACTGTATCATTTATTTATACACTCACTACCAGATTGAATCGTCTATACAAAAAAACGTTGATCGTTAAGTCTCTGAAGTGTTAAAAACTAGTAATCTGTTGTGGCTGTTGCATGCCATCCCCTGCGGTTGGCATGTCAATAGCCATATGTCACACTGTAACACTAATTATTTGTCTTTAACTCTTTACTTGCACAAAAGCCCACGTTCTGAATCATGCACTTTAAACCTGCAGTTATTTCAATAATACAAAACAACATACATAATGCTATAGTATTTCTCTTCCACAGTATCTGAAACATATCTGTGATTCATACAGGCCTAGATTTTATTTTAGTCTTTGTACTCAATTGGAAAGAGCAAGTTTACAACAGGTGTTTTCTACTTTTGATCGGTTAGTTGGACAACAAAGGGCTATTTGAAGATGTCCCTTTTGTGCGCTGATGATTACACATTTAAACTGTTTTATAAGCCAAATGATTATTTGAGAAAATCAAGAAAAACGTTAAATCCCATGAACTTAAGTACATTTAAAAAAAAAGCCTATAATAAGAAGAAGATTATTGATATAGTAACATTGTTCTTCCAACATGGCCGCCTGATATGGCTAACCACTCAGTAAACAACTAACATAGTGAACTGATAAAACACTAAATGCATAACTGTTTTGCACCCTTCAGTTGAAACAGACCAAATCTCTGCAATGTCCCTTTCAATGAGTGCCCAGTGTCCAGATGGAAATACTGTAACTAATTCATAGTTTGTCAATGTTTATACAGTTTTATTATACTGACATGCTACCCATTCATGGAAAAACATTTTGAATAAAAAGAGGAAAGAAATAACATCTGAAGACGGCATCATACTATAAGCGAAAATGACCTCTACGACATTAAATCCATTACAGGCCTGTGAGAGTAACACATGCATAAGCCCCAAATCTCTTTAATACAACACCCATTAGGAAAGTGCTGAGCTCTTTACCAACAGCTAAGATGGCCCAGCACTTAGCAACGCGACTGCCTCTGCCTTCAACACTGTACAGAAAGTTGACCTCTCACCACACAATAATACAAGAGACCATGATATATTTTAAGACATTTTAAAGGTCTGTTATGTTCTGCTTCTATCCTGGCCAGGACACACCTGTGCAAGATATTTCAATTTATATTAAGTATATAAACGTAGATATTTAAGTATTTCCAAGGTTAAACAAAGCCTGTATTGCAGCTCTGGCAAAACAGATTTTAATAAATGTAGGTTCTCTTTTTGGCCTATATTGCAGTTCAACTATTGAAATATACAAAAGGATTGGGTTGTTACTCCATGAGTCATTGTTTGATTTAAAAAGTATACTGTATACAAACTTAAATGAAATAAAGAGATCTCGGAAGTAGAGCTGCAATGACAAGTTGAGCGACAGAAAATTAATTGGTGACTAATTTGGTAATCCCTTCATCATTTCATCATGCTTCATCAAGCAAAAAATGCCAAACATTAATGGTGGTTGGAAGATTTGCTGCTTTGTCTTTGTCACATATTACAGAAAATTGAATATACTTTGGTTTTGTACTGCTGTTGGGACGAAACAAGCTAATAATACTAACATCACTGCTTGAGGAATTGATCGAGAAAAAAGCTAGATCAATTAATAATCCAAATTAATTGTTAATTGCAGCCCTACTTGAGAGACTTTTGTCTCTAGGAAAGCACTAGCATATTTGCTGTTTATCAGGAGGGTAAACTACAGTTTTAATACTGAGCTCCTTCAGACACTTCAATGAAAAACAAATTGTTGCTATTTATTGAAAAAATATATAAGGTTGGAATTTCAAAATCAAGGGGTATCTTACAGACAATAATATGTATAAATGTTTTTACTTTACATTAATGATGTTGGTTAGGTGATGATTGAATCCATATGTCCCTCTAGACTGATGTATCGTTACACCCCAACCTAGGGTCACACTAAGTAAAGTTGCCTATAATACCCACTTACTTTACAAAATGATTCAGGGTTTACCTAATTAGCTCTATTCTTGAGTTTCTCTCAGCTGAAAGTAGAGAGACACCTTGAACAGGTCACTAGTTCATTGCACAGCTAAAACAGATTGATACTAATGCTTCAATTCAAATTTGCACACAGTATGAGTGAATTAGCGGCTACAATCCCCTCCACTTGCACTTTTTTTTTCTTAAGGACCAGTCATACCATATGGGGATACATGCACTGTCTCCTGTGCACAGAAACACTCACCCTCAATAGTGCAGTATCTTTCAAATTTGGTACACATCAAACATGAGGTAACATGTTGATATTATGCTTTAAAATAAGCAGTTAACTGATAGCTCAATGATAGGCATGAGCAGGTGTAACCTTAATATCTTGATGAGTGATCAGTTCTGTTTGCAGTCGTGGCTGGATTACATATTATCTGTGGCCTAAATCACTTTGTGCTGACAGATTTGGAAAGTGATAATCCAAGGTTTGCCTTTAAAAGCCAGACTGTGTCCACCTAGGGTTCATTTGTAGCAGAGTCCTTCTCCATCACTTTCCAGAACAGCCAGAAGAAACGATATAGAAGGACTGATTGCAACAGCAAGCCGCAACCATGAACGGCACAGAGGGACCATATTTCTATGTCCCTATGGTAAACACCACCGGTGTTGTCCGAAATCCTTATGAATACCCTCAGTACTACCTTGTCAACCCAGCAGCTTACGCTGCCCTGGGTTGCTACATGTTCCTGCTCATCCTTCTTGGCTTCCCTATCAACTTCCTCACTCTCTACGTCACCATCCAACACAAGAAGCTGCGAACCCCTCTAAACTACATCCTGTTGAACCTTGCAGTGGCTGACCTCTTCATGGTGTTTGGAGGATTCACTACAACATTGTACACCTCTATGCATGGCTACTTCGTCCTTGGACGCCTTGGCTGCAATTTGGAAGGATTCTTTGCTACACTCGGTGGTGAAATTGGACTCTGGTCACTGGTTGTTCTGGCTATTGAAAGGTGGGTGGTTGTCTGCAAGCCCATCAGCAACTTCCGCTTTGGGGAGCAACACGCAATGATGGGTTTGGTCTTCACCTGGGTGATGGCCTCAGCTTGTGCTGTGCCCCCTCTAATCGGCTGGTCTCGTTACATCCCTGAGGGCATGCAGTGCTCATGTGGGGTGGACTACTACACACGTGCAGAAGGCTTTAATAATGAGTCCTTTGTGATCTATATGTTCACCTGCCACTTCATCATTCCAATGTCTATCGTTTTCTTCTGCTACGGCCGTCTGCTCTGTGCTGTCAAGGAGGCTGCTGCTGCCCAGCAGGAGTCTGAGACCACCCAGAGGGCTGAGAGGGAAGTCTCACGCATGGTAGTGCTTATGGTCATCTCCTTCCTGGTGTGTTGGGTACCCTATGCCAGTGTGGCCTGGTTTATCTTTACAAATCAGGGCTCTGAATTTGGACCACTCTTCATGACCCTCCCGGCCTTCTTTGCCAAAAGTTCAGCCATCTACAATCCATTGATCTACGTCTGTATGAACAAGCAGTTCCGCCACTGCATGATCACCACCTTGTGCTGCGGGAAGAATCCCTTTGAGGAGGAGGAGGGAGCATCCTCTACCAAGACCGAGGCCTCCTCTGTCTCCTCTGTGTCTCCTGCATAAAAGGGCTGTCAACACAGGCTCCATGATCCACTATCCAAGAAGAAGACTTCTGCTCCCCTCGGGAAACAACTGAAGACTAATGTCTACAGAAATATTTTCTTTTTGTATTTTTACAAGTGTTGGTTCAACCTAAAGACAGTTGCAGGAAAGGTCAGCCCATTAAAGAGTTGTTCCTGTTTGTACAGAATATCCAACTTAAAATTTATGAGATTTTTCTTTCTGAGAGTAAAGGGAAAAAATGTAATCTTTTACAGTTGGATCCTATATGATACTGGCTTATTTTTGAATGTAGAGGCATATAAACAAGGCAACGTAAAATAAAAGGCACTTTGCAAATGACTCATCCTGTTTGTTTTACTCATAAGTTGGACGGCAAATTTCAAATACCTGTAGTATTATTCAAGTGAATAAATGTAAACAACCTATTCATACTGCATTTATGTCTTGAGTAATTGTTTTTTACATAAGAGCTATTATTGGAGTGACCACTGCTCTGATATTACAGACAAAAACTAAGAACAATGTTTGAATTTTGTAGAGGCATCTACAATGCTAATGCAATGCGATTTCAATCACAGGACACCTTGAATTTAGTACTTGACCTACCTAAGGGATTATGACTATTAATCAGGGACTAATATACACATGACACAACATCAACTTTATATGATGACAAATAATCCCATTAATTAGGTTAATACAGACAAAGACTTATTGGATAACAGTATTGTAAAGAGACACCTTGATGCAAAGGTTATGAAATAGATACAATTACTTGATTGTGTTAGTGTAACTTAACTTCTACCATATGACACACATATAGACTATATAGACGTTAAAATTAAGCTACTGCTACCTGAAGGCCTTTTTAGCATTTATAAATAGTGTTTAAACATTTAATTCATACCTTATAAAACACTATAATGTAGTTGTAAGCAGATTTAAATTTAGCTATATATTTGTTTATTAGTATATAATTTAATGACTTTAACTTCTGTGGACACCCATGAGAGCTGATGTAAAATGTAAAAACAGATAACAAATAACAATATAGTAAAACCCAGATGTAATAATATAACTTATCTCTACATAGGATTTGTGGATAGTTTATGTTAATAAACACTTAAACTGTCATTAAGTTGCTTTACAACTACATTATGATGTGTCATAAGCCAAATGTTTCTTTACATTGCTTATAAATGCTATGTAGTGGGACTTAAAGTAAAGTATTACTTGTTATGATTGCTGACAAATACTGTACATGAACACATACTTAAATGTATTATCATAGCTGTGTACTGTGCACTGTGTTATAAATGAGTTATTTAATATTCTTATGCAGCTGATACGTGCTCAATAAGGGAACTTAATGAAAAGTGTTACAGAAGATCAGGATCAGTTATTGGAGGAATCATCAGGTGAGCTGCACAACATTTCTCAACAGTTTTTCAAAATTTGAAAAACTAAAATTTAGAGATTTGTTATAATACACCAATTCATTAATACTCTATAGTGACTATTGCAGTCCTAACAGAGTATAGCCTAGGTAACACAGAAAGTTTGCCAATAAGTATAGGCTCACTTGAGATGTCCACAGGTTTAAAGCTTTCTTATTTTGGAAGAGTCCTGCTTTATATTTACTCTGCGAAAGATACAATGAGTTTTACCGGTATGATGAATGAAAGAAACTCATATAATGATGCAATTCCTTCTACTCCATTCTTGGTTCTACAGTATGCCAGACTAGATAAAAACAAACACCCTAAGATCTCTCCCAATATGACCTTCATGCGTAGCTATAGCAACAATGTTACGAGCGGATATTTCATGGAATACAGATATACTCACTGAGCAGTCTGGAGTCAAGCTTAAGGGGAAAAAAATCAATTACTTGCTGCTTAAATTTAGCTCTAAAAAAAGAAAACGTTTAATGAACGTATTTGGAGAATACTGGATCGGGAATTTCTGTCACAAAGACAAGATACAATTTAGCTTATTGGAAATAAATACCAGTTATAATCTTTAAATTTAGAAGAATCCAGAAATCAGCCCTCTAAACAGTTATCTAGTTCTATACAGTGTCACTTATTTGTTGTGTCGTATTTGTAGTAATATTATATTGCACCATTTAAGATTATAAAGTATATCAGTGGTATGATGATTGCAGCACGGGCTGTAACTTTCAAACAATTACAAAAACTTTGCTTTTGTTGGAGTGTATGGACTGAGACAGCTATGCTTGTACTACAACTCCATTCTGTGAACTGCACGTGTTTTAAGTAGACAAGGATGACAATGCAGTTGACAGTTTTTTTTACGCTGTTGTATGTCCTTGCTACTATCGTGAATTGAAGCGTATAAGTGTGTGAACCATTGTACAGTATTTAATGTAGTATTATTTGTATCCAGTGGTAATCTTCAATAAAACAAAGTCTCTAAAGCTGCATATTAAAATGTAGTGTGACCATACCTGACACACCAGTGATTTGATTAAAAAGATTGAACAAACTTAAAAGCCTCTCCGGAGATATTACTGACAAACGGCTGTCCAGAAATATGAAATCCTTTTGAATTTGTATGGAAAACTTTATTTGATAATAAAAATAGCATTCACAGACTTCTTTTGACAGCTACATATACATTGTAATCCATCTCAAGGAAAGAAGCTGGATAAGTCCACATCTACTTGTACTTAGACTAATGTTAGCTTCATGGGTCAAATAAAGCTATGAACAATGTAGTATTTATATATGCATAGTTTTATAAAAAAAAGATTGGCCCATATACATGTACTGCTTTTATCAACACAGGGACAGCATTATGTCTGGAGCACATTGCAAGAAATAATGCTTGAAGAACACAGACTGCATACAAGTGCTTTATAATACAAAGGCAGGCTAACCATCGAGATAGATTCAAACCATCAAACAGTTTCTGATTGACCAAATACAGTCTTTCATTTTAAAATGTCTTTACATACCTGATCCAGAGTAAATCAACGTATTTCCCATAAATCATCAGGTCCATTTCAGAGATATAAACACAATATCACATTCCTCACTGTTGAGGTTTTTCATAAATTTATCTTTTGTACAAGAAAAAGGCAACATTTTATTCCTTTACAGGTTCCTAATAGTTACATTGGAAAAAAATCTTTACAGAGGATGGCCAACAGGTTAACTTCTTAAATGTATTTATTTTTTCTTCTTCTTTTTTGTTAATACAGTACCATGTCGACAACAGTGATCAAACAATGCATTTGTTGTGGTTTGTCCAATATATTTTAGTTCATTAATGAAACATAAAACCGAGAACACACACAAAACAGATTATAAAGCAGCAGTCAGACTTCAGTGGTGTGACAGCATGGCTCAGCATGGCAGATTGGTCGTCTCCTGTACCCGGACTCTCCATATAGCCTGTTACCAACTCAAGGAACCACATTAGCTCTTTGTGTCAGGACCCAGGAGGCGGTCGGTGCGCAAATGTGGTTATCAACATTAGGACAGGGCTAACAACTACTGTGGGATTACAGTGCATGTTCCTTATCGATTATTCTCGCTCAGAGCTATCAGAGAAAGTGGTTAAATTACACTTAAATTTACACATGCATCTTGCACAGGGATAATTTACACATTTTGTTTCTTTTAAATTTTGTTTTTTTTGGCATTTCTGAATAATCACATTTTATGGCAGCTTCAAGCTGGTATTGTGGCATAACGCAGACTCATCTAAAGTACTAAATTGAAATAGTTTGAGCAACAAATTTAGATAACTCATTTTCCTGCAACAGAGAATCTACCAGAACAGTTTTGCCTGTAGTTAAAAGTGAGTCAGGTTCCTTCCCAGCTACATCACTACACACTGAGGAACAAAGTCATTATTTTTTTTTTTTAAATCCTACTCCAAGAGACCAGTTTTCTCATCAGCTGTCTGTTATCTTCACCTAATTCCGTCAGTGTGTACATATATAGGCAAAGAGGGTGAGCTGCCACACATTTAAAGGATGCAACACAAGTAAGGGTACAGCATGCTTTTCCAGGTACAGTGTGCACTTCTACCTTGGTCCTCGAGGAATGCAGCTTGCTCAAGATATGTGCCAAATTAAAAATAAATAGTGAGCAAATGCAAATAAGTTATATATTATTTATATAATTATCTACTTTTACCATCAGATCTTAAATTTAGATTTTTGTCTGAAGTCACAGCTCTTGTGAACCATCAGTGTCTTGTGCTATAGTTTGTTCAGTAAAACAATTCAGGAATGGAACAGACATCTAAAAACAAGTTAAAAACAAGCTTAGTAGTTAGAAGATACCACAACTGGAAGCATGTTTTATACCTCTGAGGGGAACAAATATCTAGATTCAGCAATGCCTACAAAAAGCAATATCACTGATTTTATATGCAGGCACATACAATACCTTTACTATAGTACAACAACCTCTGTTATGTTGAAAATAACTATAACAATGACAAAACCACCAGTATGAACTGATAGAAGGATTGTACTCCTGCTGTTTTATGAATCTCTGGATGGGATCACAAGTAGTTAAGTCAATCAAATCAATCAAATAAACAGGTCGACCGAATAAAGCACAAGAGTTAGTATCCTCAGAAGTCCAATTCCAGTGTATGGTACATAGTTTGCACAGATAGAGGAGAGAGTGGCGAGGGGGATCTCCGCTCTAGATGCTGAGGTCTTTGGGGCTTTCTTTGTACAGCCTTCTCTTGGGCTCAGGGAGCTGGTTTGGGCTGCGGCCTATTGTGTTATTGTTATGGCCTATGTTGTTGTAGGCAGCATTGTTGTGTGCAGCGTTGTTCTTCATCATGCCGCAGTAGTCCTTCAGTCTGGGTGCTGCTGCATAGTTCAGCTCGTCCCGGCTGTAGTTGCTGTCGGGGGAAGAGTCCCGCTCCACTCGGTTTCGTCGCTCCGGTGTCCCGTTCATCAGATATCCCTCCTCCCTCCTCTCTGAGGAAGAGTCTCTCAGGAGGTTGCCGTTCTTTGTGGCTCTATCATATGTACGGCCCCTGGAAAGAGACAAAGAATCCCCGTTGTTGTTGGTGCGCTCAGGGGTTGAGGCCTCCCTGACTCGCCCTGCCATCTGCGAGTCCTTGAGGAGCCTCCGCTCGAGGAACTTGCGCTCAGGGGTGACTGCGAGGAACCCGCCATCATCGTACTCCCTCTCAGGTGTGCGGTCCCGATGCGCTCGCTCTGCCCTGCGGTCCATCGACTTGGCCCGCCGACGATCAGGAGACGAGGCCCGCTTTAGTGCTGGAGACCGGTCAAGGGAGCCGCGGCGCTGCTGACGAAACCTCCCGTCCAAAGTACAACTGCTGCTTGAAAGCTCTCGCCCCCTCAGTTTCTCTGCAGCTGCAGCCTTCTTCCCCGAGCTGTCTTTCCTCAAAGTCTTTAGGAGTTTAGAAATGCCGCTCTCCGACTCGGACTTCTTGACTTTGCGGCCTCGACTCTTCTTGTTGCCACTGCTACTGCTGTTACGGTTATCTGGAGACTGTTGTCTGGGGTTACTTTGACTGTGATTGTTATTCCAGGTGTGATGATGGTGTGGGTTAAATTGCCGGCCTTGGTAGTCCATCTGATCTGACCCAGCCCTATCCCTGTCTCGGCCACACGCAGCCTCCTCCTGGCGTGATGGTTTGTGAAGGTCTGGTGGATAACTGGACTCCAATGAGGTGTGATATCGGCTGTTATGTGGCAGCGTTCTCACTTCCGGAGTGTTTTGTGCCCCGGGTGTGGGAGGGTGCCCGTCACTGCTGCCGTCTGCAGGAGAGGAGAAAGGAAGAGAAGCGTGTTGACCAGAAATAACATGAAAGAGGAATGAGGTTAAGGAAACCTTTAACATCAATAACATGTGACATGTATTGTGTTCAGTAGACATGCCTTTCCTTGTTGGTTCATGTGAGCACTTACATTGACATGACAAAAAGTCAATGCAGAGATTTATGGAAATCATGCATACATGTGCTCTTTTATATACTGTGTATATATATTCTTAGAAACAATCAGGCTAATCTAAATTGATGTGTAACATTCTGCTTTACATCTATAAACATTAAATGTATTGAAATGATAAATTACTTCAGTTAATAAAATATCACTTCAATATGTTTTCTCTATAGGGCTGTGGGTTGAGACACAAGGTGATGTCAGCAACAACAGCAGGGGCAACACATCGGCAAGTGTAGGGTAGGGGTTGTTAATGGCGCAGCAGACACCTAGGAAATCATTCAAAACAAAATGGTGAACAACTCATTGTGACCTCATTGGGAAGAACAAAGTCAAAGCAACAAAACAAGAGTGTGTTTGGCGGCAGGTCTGTCAAATAGAGACAGGTTGCTATGGCAGCAGCATGTGAGGTGGCATTAAATTAGTCCCAGTAAAATATCTGGGGTGGGGCTGGTGGAGGAGGAGGGTTTGTGCGTGTACGGATTCCCAGGAGTTAAATTAAGTTTTATTCAGGCATGACAAGACATAAAGCATGCACACTATGTAAACACACCCACGCGCAAACACACACAGAGTGGGATTCAGGTAGGGATGAGCTCAAAGGAAGGGTGGATAAAATTGAAAGGAAAATATGATGAGGAGATTGGATTGGGACAGACTTTTGGTTACAAACCGTGGTCTGATTTTGGCCCATTAGGTAGAAACAGGGCTCTCCCATCTTGTCATTCCTCATTGTACCAACAGCGAGATGAGGAGCCATCATCGCTGGAGAGGAGGAAGAGCCCAGCAACAAGAGACAATCAGAGAGAAAGAAGGGAGGATAGAGAGGAGAAAACAAATACAACAGACAAGAGGCTGTTTTACAAGGCATTTTAATAGAGAGAAGAAGGGCTTTGTTGTGAAAGACAAGAAAATATTACACTTTATACAGTGTCACAAATCCATCTGAGAGGGGGGAAAGCGTTGCAAAATGAAATCCCAGAAAAAAATTATGCTTAGCAATACAACACTATGGCTCAAACTGTGAGAGGAATAATCCATCAGCAGAGCATACAGCTCCTGGGAGGGAATATGACTTCAGCTGTAAAACATCTGTGCTGAAGATCCTATAGAGTATAAATCACCGAACAAGCTTCTGTAGCAAGCATTCCTTCATTGAGCAATACATTTTGACAGCTCAATCTTGTGCTGAAAGTACGACTTTAAATGTATAGATCAGAAAGTGTCTTTAGTAAATGTTTATTGTTTTCAGTAATACAATTTACGAACATGCTGTTGTAATGCACTAAGCAGATAATAGCCTTTATTCTAGACTGATTCAGCTGGAACAATAAGATTTCAATGCATTACATACGGGAAGAGGACACAAACATTGCAACATGTTCACCTACCATATTCAGGTACAGATCCATCTCCTCGTTTGAGAACGAGCCGCGCCCGCCGACCACCGTTCTTGATAAGTTCAATGGCACGTGAATGCTTCATGTTCTTTGTGCTCTCACCATTAATCTCCAAGATCTCATCTCCCACCTAAAACAAAGAGGCCATGTTATTGTCACAGCTAGCTACTGATACTGTTTCATCAATAATGTGCGAAAAGGGCATAAGAAGAGAGAGAAACGATAGATTAATGAGTAGTAGTCACAAATTCAGCTTTTATTTGTTTCGTACCCTCATCTTGCCATTTCTGACGGCTGCCCCATCCTCTGCTAGTCTCAACACATACAGGTCCATGTTGTACTCCCGTCCTCCTCTCAGGCTGAAGCCAAAACCTTTACTGTCCCGCTCGAGGTCCACAGAGTAGAACTCAGCATCCTACGAGACAGAAATGAGAGATAAAGAGAAAGTCACAGGAGAGAAGGAGTGACTAATCTATGATGCACAAGGGAGTTAAAAGGTGAGTCCAAACTTCAGTACTAATAAAGCAATTTCCCACAAAACTCACAAAATGTCAATGGCAGAACAATACCCTGGAATGCATGAATAATGAATGTCACATGTGCTTGTGAGTAGAGTACAGATCACAAAGCAAGGACATCACAAGGGCTTGGCCCAAAACCTACCATTCTCATCAAAAGGTTCCCAGAACAGAAGTATGGTCTCTCCCAAAACCATTTCCTCTCTAAGTCCAAAATTGTAATCATAATCAAACTATTCATTTTAATGCCAGATTTTACAGATACTCCAGACATTTAACTCAAAGATAAAAAAGAGGAAAAAATCAAGTGAAGAGTATAGAAAACCTTGTTAATATAATGCACTTAAAGCATCTGAGACATATAAAGGAACAATGACTTGAGCTACAGGCCTACTGCCTACTTATTTACGATGGCATAGATTTATATTTAATGTTATACTGATGAAACGAAAGAGCAGGAAGACCGTAACAATGAAACATAGTTTTAAAATAAAGAGCTGAAGGACCTTAGTATATACCGTTGTTGTGGATTTATGGCCGAGTGCATGTATGCATCCAAATCTTGGCAAAGATGTACATTTGACATCTAAGCTGCCTGTATGTTTCATCAGATGTGCTTGTCTTATGGTTGAATAGCTTCAGAAACCCCGTGTCCGACAATTTCCATAAACTAAAACTAAAAATCCAACATTCCTAAACAGTTTATGCCATGAGTGTCCATAATTAAACTCTCTAGCTCTCTTTTAGCATTCTCTACACCACTGTTTCTGTCACTGTTCATGTGAACAAATGAGTGCAACACTTTGAATGCCTTCCAGGAGAGACTGTCTGAAAATGTGCCATTATTTGGCAACTCAGATAAAAAAAGCTTTATATAGACTCATGATCAGTAGCTTTACTCTGTTTATTGCTATAGTGAGTGTTATGGTGCCTGATCTTTTGGATTGTAATAGATGTGAAATCCAGTCGATCATTAACCATGGAGTGAAAATATCTATTCTTACCTGTGTTGTCTGAGTTTGTATGGGGGGAGGAGGTGGAGCTCCTTTCGACTTTGAGTTATTCCTTTAAAAAAGAGAAACTCATATGAATACACATTGTGCTGTATTAAATAATACATTCTACAAAGACATCTGCATTCATGCATATTTAAAAAAAAAATGGATGCTGATGATGGATGCATCATCACCTACCGGGACTCTGTGGTCTGTTGAGGTGTGTGTGTGGTGGTGATGGTAGCTATCTTCTCAGCATTAGTCAGCAGAGAAGCATTGGAAGATTCTGCAAAGAAACACACAAATCAAATTAAAAAAAGAAACAACTGAGCTGAAATTAAGTGACTGCTTTTGTTAAATGTATTTGCCTACAGCTGTGTTTTCAAATGACACTGGAGAACAACATGTTACTGTCCACAAGAGTCAACTGAACCACCCACGGGCAACTATATTCAACCTGATGCTAACTGCCTGTGATGTTGTCATTTGCTATTTGCTCATGGACAACACTAGCCCCAACTACATGAAAGAAAAACACAGTAAAGGGAAAACAAAACTCCGATGACTTTCATCATTTTGTTTCATGCTTTTCCAGGAGGGAGACAAAGCAAGGACAACTGTCTGTACTTTGCCTCTCTTCAATTCCATCTTATTACCAGCAAGAACACTGCAACACACATTAGTTTCCTCTGACACTGACATCAGCCTTTATATTAAGCTCCTTTACCCCACACCCATTATCACCTTGCATGGTATTTGAAATGGATATAAGGTGGACCAATAAATACCATCATTCATTAATTACAAGTAAGCCATACCATGTTTTCTACTAGGAAACAAACCAGCGAGCTAGTTAACGTGTGTGGGGGAGTATGTTCCCACCTCTCTCTCCCCTGGTCTTAATTGAGCTTCATTTTCTGTGTCTGTTAAGGGCATTACATTACAGCGCTGCAGTGACTTAGCCAGTACCAAGCACCCTTGTTTCGGCACTTGACATATTTCATCCAAAATGTAGAGCTTTAGGTTGCAAATGCTTGTACTTCTATATTATGCAGTTCAATTTCCTTTCTGAAACTAAGCTGAGGAGATTAACACCAACAGGAAGCACTTGATTAAATGTAAGCAGTGTTTTTAATCCTTTCAAACTGACAAAATAAAAACAAACAGCAGAAACACAGAGAGAGAGAAAGAGAGAGAGAGAGAGAGAGAGAGAAAGAGAGAAAGAGAGAGAGAGAGAGAGAGAGAGAGAGAGAGAGAGAGAGAGAGAGAGAGGAGAGAGACTTCTAGAAGTACTACAATTTTCTGGGGGTCAACTTACTTTTGACTCACTCTCTGAGATACCAAGGTTCATACCCTGATGAAAAGTGCTCTTGCCTGTAAAAAGCAGCGGTGCCCTTTCCTTCCCACCACATCCATGAATAAGTCACATCATGGTGCATTATGAAACAGCCATGTGAGGCTGGAAGCCAAAAGCCTTACCATCACCTGGAATGATCCTGAGCGAGACTGTGTTCCCGGCTTCCTTGATCAGGTTTACGATGTCAGAGTGTGACTTGTTGGTGATGGAGCAGCCGTTAACAGCCAATATTCGGTCCCCTACTTTCAGCTTCCCGCAGCGGTCCGCCGGGCTGCCTTCGATGATGCGTCCTATTTTGTGGGGCATGGCCACACAAGCATTTCCAGCTTTTATGTTAACATACATGTTTTTTTGTTTTGTGTGCATGTATATTGTTTGTTAGGAATAGTGTGTGGTGATGATTAGATTGATTGTGTTGATTGGTTATATTGATTTATAGTTTAGGAAAAAGAAAAGACAAAGAGAAAACAGAGAAAAAGAGATGGAACATAGGTCAATTATCCAAATCACCATTTCAAACTCATTCAACATGTGGCAATCAGTACACATGCAAAATACTAAATGTCTCAGAAAGGGGGGTAAAACTCTATGATGTCACATAATGGGCTCCGTGGGGAAATGCAGAATCTGTCCTCTGCCTCCTTCCTCTGACATAGTAATCAATGGGTTGTGAATTATTTGCCACTGGTCAGGGTCCACAGTGGCTAATGCTTGACAGCCTATCAATACAATGGTCACGTCACGAGGTGGAGTCATGAGTGATGACTACACCTCCCTGCCGCGGATCAATGAGCACACAATTGCTGCTGCGCGGTGTAAGACATTTTGGTAATTGTGCTGTGGGATCTTGACCAGCTAAAAAATGATAAGGATTCATGAGGAGGAGCAATCTGAGGTGTGCAGTCAACAACTTATTGTACAAGTCATGTGGTCAATGCAAACACTGCAAGAAATACAATCCGCACCTGAGTGACAGTGTTCAATACTGCGCATCTTGTTAACACAGAAGCTCTGAACAGACCCTGGGGATGTCCAGCTCTCCTCATCCTCCCTCCATCTTACTCCCTTTATCTCTGCTCCTCCCTGCGCTTCCTCCTTCCATCCAGTATTTTTGCAACATCCATATTTATCACATCGCCTCACTTCATTTCGCAGCTTCCCTCCCTCTGTCTTGATTGAAATATACGCTTGTATCCTGTCACTCTATCTAAATAATGAGATGTGGGACATTACAGGATGTGGCTAGTACCCAGGATTTAATACTCAATCTGTTAAGCACAACCGCGATCCCAGGCCAAAGTAGCAGGGGATGAGAGGGGGGATGGGCCCTGTTTGACTGGAGAAAAATGGTATATGTATCCATAATATATAGGAGATTGAATCAACTGCAACTGTGTTGTTCTCCTAGGGACTGACAAACAACCTGGAAGAATCATCAGAGCCATGTTTTTTTTTTTAAATAATAGACATTCTTTGGTCAGATTTTAGCTCATGTCCTACATGGTTGGAATCCATTAGGTGAGTGAGCGCAGGATGCTATAAAGCAGTTCCAGATCAGCACAAGAAAGCACTAAGTCCATTCATCTCGTCATCCCAAGAGGAATAGTAACAGAGCAGGGGAGCACATTGAAGCAGCAACAAAAACAGGAAACTCAAAAGAACTGGGAGACATTTAGACAAGGTAGTTGACTAGCACTCTCAATGGTGTTACTATAAATAACACAAATTAATTCTTGCATTTTGCAGACCATGGGATCAATGGCATTTTTCCTGGGCAGTCAGTGTGGCTAACGTCTAATCCATTCTGGTGTTTTGCCCGTACCACACCACAGTATATCATCATAATGGCTAACTATACACGGGACCTTGGAATGACATTGGTGTTGCAAATTTATCACTCAGAGGTTAATACCAAATTTGTTCGAGGAGGACATCTACAATTCCTCATCAATGCCTGAGCAACTTTAATACATGCAGTTCTCGGTTTTGCCGTGATACGTAAATGGTATAGACAGCTGTGGAGTGTGCTGAGTGGACTTCAATTACATGCTGAATGAATTGGTGAGGGCAGCTTTGAGGCATGAATCTGTGATGATGGTGTTTGTGATAAAGCTGCAGCCAGCCTGATCCTGAGGGAGTGTATTCTGCACATGAGGAGATTTCTTCATCCATAAGCTCCTGATAGTTTGTGACCTCATGTCTGTGGCACTAAGTGCACTCCTGTCAAACGACACTTGCCTGCTATTCATAAAATGGAGAAAAGTCAAAGAGTAAATTTTTTTATATTGTAATTCTGCCAGGAGATGGCATCATTCATTTTCACTCAGAGGTTCATTTATGTGTGGTCATGTTCTTTTTTGGAGGTATGCATAGGGGACTGGGGCTGTTTCATGCACCAACTCTCAGGTTTCTTGAGATTGGATCGTTCAAGGTATCTGCAGGTCTTAAATAGGCTTAGAAAGCATTGAATTTAGTTTGATAAAAAAAAGGACATTGAAGGTATTTAAAAAGTCTTAATGGAGCAGTGTGCGGGATTTAGGGGAATTTATTGGCAGAAATGGAATATAATATTTATTATTATGTTTTCATTAGTGTATTGTCACCTGACACTTATAATTGTTGTGTTTCTATTAGATTAGAATGAGCCCCTACAACTACATAGGGAGTGGGTCCTCTTCCACAATCTCCGCTATGTTGCACCGCCATGTTTCTACAGTAGCCCAGAACGGACAAACCAAACTCTGGCTCTAGAGAGGGCGTGTCATGTTTTTACGGTAACTGTAGGCCATTGTAGGTTCTCTACATGCTTGGAAAAGGAGGGCTGTTGCAATCGGCAACCTCAAAAATAGATACTACTACATCCTACACACTGGTACAAAAGCAAATCATCAGTAATTGGTAATATTAGTTATAAAATGTTTTTGTAACTGATTGTAGGCTGTAACTACTGCTTGTTACAGGAAGCTCATTGTCTTACAGCCTGGATATTAACAGACTGAAGACTTTAATGAGGTAATCATTTTCAATTGGTTTAATGGTGCTATTGGTTCAGGGTGTGTTGATTTATTTATTATAGCATTAGGAATTGTGTTATAACTGCAGAGAAATACTAACATAAGTGATATAATGATGAATCATGTTTGGTCATATCATCTGTAGTGGTCTTCCACTGTACTTTTATACTTTAGACAGTACTATTGTGAAACGGGTATTAAGTTGCATTCTATGTGGAATTAAAGTCTTTGATTTTAGTTGTTAACCAAGCAGAAAAAAAACCAAACAGTGGTATAGTTTAAAATACTTTTCCGCAAAGTATTATCATCAGTGTCATGTAGTAACCTTTGAAAAATAATGCAGCTATCAGTTGTTTGTGCATGCTTCTCACAGTCGGAGAGTTAACAAATCACAGAGAAATAAGGATCTCTAATAATATATATATATGCATATTTAAATTATGTATATAATCTAAATTGTCAGGCTTTAGTATACAAGATAAAGTTGAATGTCAAACTGAATAGATGTCCCTAGCTTCAGCTTAGCCTGCCTCACTTACCAAAGGTGGTGCCGGCGTCAGGCCTGGAAACAGATGACACGATGACAAAACCGAAGCCCTCGTTCTCTCCACGCTGAATCTCCACATCGTAAGGCTGCAAGGAGGCAGGCACCACTGCACTCCCGCTGCCACCTCCACCGCCGCTGCCTATGCCGCTGGTAGACCCGCTGCCTGAGCTGACGGTGTTGAGAGAGTTCTGGCTCCCCTGGGGGGTCCGCTTGCCCTCCGTCAGGCTGGGTGCCTGGGTGCTGCTGTGGTGGGAGGAGGCTGGCGATGGGGGAACATCACCTTCCCCCTTTGACACTGAAGATGAGGAGAAAGAGAACAGACTGATAATTAAAGCATTTCATTAACTTTAGATTCAAGTGTTTTATCAAGGTTAAAGCAGTGTGTTTATATACCATGCATACATGTATGAATACCCATGCTCAAGTTTTATGTAAAATTCTCATCACCTCCGTATCCGGTGGACTTGCGTCTGACAGTGAGGTTGACATGGCCCTGTTTGGCTGCCTGCTGCATCAGCTGCACCACCAGCTGGTGAGACTTGCCCACCACCGCCGTGCCGTCCACGCAGATGAGCTCATCCCCCGACCGCAGGCGTCCATCTTCATCTGCTGCCCCATACTTCACTATGTGCCCTATGTAGATCTGGGAATGTAGTGCACATACAATGAAGGATGCAACGGATTACTGAATTTTGTTAAATAAAGCTGTAATTCATTGTATTTTCCATTGACAGACTGACAGGAATATGGTAGCTTTAATGATTATGATACAGTAAATTGGTAATTAAGAGTCATTAAACTGCAGTAAATTAAACCACAAGCCAAGAAAGCGCAATGACTCTCTCCTGATTTTAAATGAATCAGTTCAGTCTACTCTTGTATTACTTCAGGTTATGCCAATGCAGCCTATTGGGGCCACAGAGAAACTTGTGTGCTTTAGGCATTGTGTGGGCATGTACACAACGCTCTGACAGAAACAAGCGCACAACTACCACGCAACACCTTTTGGCACAAACTACAGCTATCAACTCCTGTGGGGTACAACTGAAGCCTGCTGCAATTTTTTCCTTCTATTCCTCAATATCTGCCTTCAACTCTTCCTCTTGCTCCCTCCTTTTAAGACAAATATATGGCGCACAACCAGAGGGATTGTGGGTAAGGCCTTGCGTTCTCTTAACAAGCTGTCTTTATGATCCTCCAGAGAGCAACAGCTTCAGTTTGACAGACTGATAGGACTTTCTGCTACTCTGCTAAAAGGCAGGCCACTCACAGAAGTAGGAAGAAAAAGAAAGAGAAAACTAACGAAGCAAAGAACCTCTTATAGAACTGGGAAGCGTACTAAGAAAAAGGACAGGATATTTTAAATCATAAGAAATAATATGGATGGGGTGTATGAGTATGTACATTTTTATCTTAAAATTCATCAGCTATTGTGATAAACTATTGATGTGAAGATAGAGGGATACTTACAGGCTCCCCGGGCTCATTTCCTCCCAGGATACGGAAGCCGAAGCCTGTGTCCTTTCGCCAAAGGAAAATGTCCTGCTCCTGGCAATCTGGCACTAAAATACACAAGAGAAACAGTAAGGGGACTCCATGGAGATCGACCACCAAATCTGCCAAAGACCCGCAGGCTCCACTCAGCGTTGACTGATAACCATCTATGTAGGCTAATCGCTGAATGCTTGTTGCTTGAAATCAACACGTTTTGTCTCATTATCACAGACAGAATCAACAGCTCCTCCTTCCTTTGCCTCAGCACTGCCTCCGTGAATAGATTGGCTCCTTGTTCTCACGTGTAGACCACAAACAAACATAGAAAATTCGTCCCCATTTATAGCTGAAGTTGTCTTACACACATGGATTTGTAGCTTCACATTCGCCTTTTTCTCTCCTGCTTTCCAACACACGCTCGCACGCAAGCACACTCATTTGCATCTCGCCATGGACAGAGCAGACTGTAGATGAGGACACAGACAATTTGGTGTCAGTCTGTTCAACCCATAGGGCCAGTGTGCACAGGAGGAACAGGCCGTTTCTTCTTGCACCACCTCCTGTCTACACGGCTGCCACAAAAGACCAGTAGTGACCCCATTAGCTTAAGCTTCTTACTTTCCCTGATAACCTGGTGTGACTTTCACTACTGTGCTTTGACTTTTAACTAACCCTCCTCTGACCTGTGTCTGTGTGCCACATCAAGCGACCGGTGACATCAAGCATCCAGGGAAGTTAAATTCCCAAAAGCTCACTTTTCAGTCACACACAATTTCAGTGTCATGCCACTGAAATTATGCATTTCTATGGCACTCAATGGACGCACTGAATCACCTACTTACAAATGCATCAGTGTGCACTTTTATTTGGCAGCATGCACATTTCAAACATATGAAAATGCAGACACAGAATCTGGGCCTCTTTGTCATTCATTGTCTTCTCTCTTTCTTGTTTCATTGTGTCTTCCCTCTCCTCCCTCGCCGACTCAAAAAGGGGCTGCAGCTCCTTCAGGGGTTATCAAACTGATATACCAATCAGCCGCAGCTTAAAGCAGCCCTCTCCGGGCCCAGTTAATATTTAATCAGCAGCAGTCCTAGATTCTACAGGCAGCCATGATTGTTAACCAACTCTGCAATACACGGCAAGCGCATGTGTGGCTGGAAACAATCCCAATGTGGGACAAGCTAACACAGCAGACCTGCCATAGATATATCACCATCTACAATCAAAGCAATCTTTTTTCTTTTTATCAACACAGAGATGTATTTCACAGCAAATACAGACCTATTGTCCCTTTAAAATCACCACTGTTGCAAGTATAGGAGGTCTGAAAGATGTGATTCAGCCGGAGCAGTCAAGTAAAAACATTATTTTGGAAGATCCTTCCCCTTTTTCACAGGCTCTTCTGTCAGAAACAGAAAATAAGTAGTTTGACAGCCAATACAGTGTTTCCCTATGAATAATGCAAAAATATGCCATGACTACAAATGATATTGAGGAGTCTCATGGCCCTGACACACCAACCAGACGGCCAACAGTTGGCAGAAAAGGTGGTCGGACTTACTGCCTCCCCGAGTTGGTCCAAAAAAGTGCCTCGGAACGCACCAAAGCAATGCCGACTGCCGACGGCAGCTGATTGGACGTACGCATCACGTGGGTCTGGTTTCTCTGGATAATTCAAAGCCAGACTATCATGGCGGCTTTTTCAGAATACAATCTCATATTTTACTGAAGTAGTTCACGAAACGTGTTTCTGAAAACATTTTAAGCGAGAAATAGGCCATGCAGTTGCTGAATCTGTCTTCATTTCAGATCGACAAAGGTCACTTTAAAAGATTGAGAGAATCTAGTCACATTCATCCTACTTGACATTTCCGGGTTAGCACTCCACCAATCCGATTGGTCATCTGAGTCTGACTGCCGGCAGTGCCTGCCTTTCGACTGAGCATGTCAGGTCGGCCAAAATGAAAGCCCCTCCAACGGACGACGGTTCGGAACACACCAAACAAACTCGAGTCAGCGACCTCGCCAGACTGTCCAAAGACCGATTATCGGGTGAGTGTGTCAGGGCCTTTACAGAAAGGCAGCCTACTTTCTGGTGTTCTAGTTTTAGATTTCAGATGCTCTGTTTTTCCAGAGTAAAACAGGAAAAACAGAGTGTGGGACAGGCTGTTTGGCTGCTGATTATGTAAATGTGGTCAGTTTTTAAGCGTGGTTTAAAAGGTTGCGTGTCTTGGTCTTTTCCCTTCACTGGGTGATGTGAAACACACATGCTATTTTTTGTTGTTTTGTATTGCAGTTGAGAGGAAGGCAAGAATAGTGTACGTACAACTAACACACTCTAACACAGACACACACACACACTCTTGTGTGTCTTGGAGGCACCTTTTGTCACAGGATCAGTTGTGACTCAGTAAGCACACAATTGTTTGGCAAACACAAAAAGGGTTTTAACAGACACACTCTAAGAGTGATGTATTTTCACTTTATCAAAAGGGTCTAATTATCCAATCAGTGGGCATTATAGCAGTAAATTCTTTCTGACCTCTATGTCTAATTCCAAAATCATACAGTATGTTGCACTAAACTCAACAGAAAAATAGAAAAGCAGAAGAAATAACCATATAAGATAGAATAAAAAATTTAAAAAAGTGCACTAGGAAAGCTAAGGAAAATACCCAAGATTTAAGCAGTAGTCTGTAAGTGCGTTAAAAGTTCAAATCTAGCAGGATTTAATAAATAAACTACACAGAATCGGCTAACGCAATGCTAACTTGTATAGAATACAACTTCTTTGGTCAAATAATATACATTATTAACAAGCTTAAAATTTTAGTTTAATTCCTTTAAATCATCACATACATCCAATTATCTACACAAATTTGTGATAATAACCACAGATCCTTACACATTTTATTCTACATTAGGGTATTGTGGAATATTGTTTTTAGCATTTATCTTGAATCAAAGCCATCAAATTCCAGATCATCTCTGGCCATATTAACACTTATAAAAAGATGTGTAATGCCGCTAGAGCACAAACCTCACTAAGCGCTTACACTCTAAAGTCAGCACACCATTCAAATTCCTAAAATAAGTTAGAACTGGATTTTACTCACGTCGGCTCTCGTACATGCTTCTGGACTGTGCCCAGATCTTAAAGGGGTCTGGCTTCTTCTGGAGGGTGAGGGTGCCATCTGCAGGGTCCTGAGGGGGCAGGCCTGGCAGAGGCTGGGTGGGGGCAGCAGGAGTGGGAGCCACAGCCTCACTGGGCATGGCAGAGGGTGGGTGGCTGGGAGAATCAGTGTGGGTGCTGCGATGGCTGCACACACTGTGCTGGGAGCTGTTCTGGCTGTCTTTTCTCTCTAACTGGTGCTGGGTGGACAAAAAGAACAGTGAGACAGAGTTGAGAGAGACATATGTGTGTAAGGGATGGGGGTGGATATAGGCAGAAGATGGAGGTAGAGGGCAGAGAGAGATAAGTGAGTCAGTGATAAGGGCGGAGATAGGGGGAAAGAGATGAGTGCGAAAAGTGGTGATGGGAGGACAAAGTGAAAGAAAAAGCATACAAGGTCATCTTTTTCAGACATTACAGTAGAATATCTCTCACTTAAAACTGCTGCTGAAGTGAGGAGAAATGACTTGGTTTCCATGGTTGCGAGGCAAAGTGAGATTGAAATGTGAGGGAATTTCAATGAACAGAGATATTGCCTTTCATGAAAACTGTGATTCTTTGTTTATTACAAAAAGGCCTGAGCATGGAAACATATGCATAGAATCAAGGTTGGTCTCGATTCAAACAGGAACGTGTCAAATCTGGCATGAGAGCAAATAGTAGAATCTCAACAGTAGGTAGGAATCCTGGTGGTTAGGAGATGAGTTTTGTGAGTATTTTGTTGCTACTCAGTTAAGGGAAATAGCTTGCCTGTTTTGTCTGTTTTAACAGTGAAATAAAACCGGTTTAACTCTTGTTATATTTAGTGTTAATCTTGCGTAATGGGCTGCATTCTGACCGACATTGGCTGTGTGTAAAAATGCAGCCTCAGTCAGGCAACACAGGGCTCCAGTAAACAAAACCAGGGTTGACCAGCAAAAAAAGTGTAAAATCCTGTACTGAAAGCTATTGTAAAGTGTTTGGCATCTGATAAGCCTTCAAACTGACAGATGTCATTCTGAAATTGGACTTTCTTATTCATTTTTCATTGTGTCACAAAGTAACACACCCCTACCAACAAAGCCTCTTGCGTTTTAACACAGGGCAGTTTCTGGTCCAAACACCTGGATAGAGAACATATAGAGAACCATGATTTTGTTTTTACAGTCTGTTACTGTGCTGCTATGCACACTGTTCTTTCCTTATCATTTTCTGTTTTCTTTGTATTCTGATTCTGCGTCCAGATAATGTACATATTACCACGTTATTACTTGCAGAGGCACATTACAAGACTTCACAGCTTTATGAAAAATGAGCCTTACAGAGAAAATGCAATTACTGAAAGGCGCCAATATGATAACTGAATCGTTTTTGACCTGGCATGAATAATAAACTCATGCATGGAATGGTAGGGAAGTCATCGCACAGTCTATCACTCATCACACTGTACGGGAAGAAGGGTCAAATATTCCAGTAATGCTTCTTAATGAGGACAACAGCCATTCACAATTGACTTGTCATTACGATGGAGACTTCCGTAATGGGTTGAGACAGCAGAGTCTATCTTGCATATGGGAGTTTACTGTGAGAATTTATTCAGAGTTTGAACTGGAGGCAAAATGGTTGTTCTAGGCTGACACGAAACCGCATGCAGCGTGACATTTCACTGACATAACACGGGGAGGGGAAAACTGCCTTTTTTCTTCGTGGAAAGCTAATCCAAAGTGACAGTGGAGGCAGTTTCACTATTGGTCTCACTCGACCCCCTTACAGCCCCCCCCCTCCCCTCCATCCTTCGTGACCTGAATAGGTAACACCCACAGCCCTGACTGATACCATTTCAAACTAACCCTAATGCTAATATCCAGCCAGCCAGCTGAGGGGCTTTTCATGCCAATCAAGAGACACTGTGCAAGGTTTTCTTCCATTCAAGTTGTGGAAATTGTACCCATCCCTGACCTTGGATGAGCCTGTCTAGGGGAAACGTCCTTCTACTATAACTCTGTGGCTCTCCAGGGGTGAATTAGGGTGCAAGTAATTTAAAGCTGCACCAGCGTCTATTCTGAGTTTGTATTGATTTTTTCATCAGGTTGAGATGAGTCGTAAAAATGAGGAGGCGTTCGCTCTTTAAACTCCTGAATAACTGCACTGTCCCTTAAGAGACCCTCGAGCTGCACACAGAACTGGTCCCTCTGCCTCTTTCTACCTCCCCGTCCTCTCTTATCTGTCACAACTACGAGTCACATTGCAATCTGTTGCAATCTCTCCTCCAGCTTCCCCAATCTTCCTCTGCTTTGCTTTCAGCTTACTCTGTAGTCATTGCCCCCTTCTCCCTGTATGTTAACCTTAGTGTGCTCTCTGTATCTGTGGGCTATCATAGTGATTCACTGTTGTGGGAAAAACCCTCTCCCCACTGGTCTTCCCCTCCCTCATCCACCCTCCTTTTCCCCCCCTATCTGTGCTTCATGCCTCTCACCCATCTTCCCTCCGCTGTGGCTGACTGCCCTCCCTAACAGCTGGCCACTGTTACATTGTTCTGCCGAGGCTATGCTTAATCAGTCACAGGATGGCAGCGTGGCAGGAGTGGAAGGATGTAGAGAGAAAGGGAGAGGGTATAAAACAAAGAGAAATGACAACCCAGAGGCAAAAAAGAGAGGAGGGAAACAAAAGAAAGAAGACAAAGTGACAGACAGAATAAAGAAGTAAAGAGGAATGGTGGCATCTCTGGATGCAGAACAGTAGAGCAAGAGTTACATATCAAATCATGTTTTTTTTGTTCTTTAAATAGCACATCTTCCATTCAATAGAGCTGACACACACACCACACACACACACACACACACACACACACACACACACACACAACACACACACACACACACACACACACACACACACACACACACACACACACAAAAGAGCTGAAGATTATAGTACTCACCACCAGCTTTGGACTCCTCTTGGCTGGCACCACTCCTGCAAAGCATCGGCAGAGAGACAGAGAGAGCATTAATGACCTGGGGTGCTCTTCCCTTGTCCCCTCTAATCAAAAACTCCTCAGGACAAACGGTTGGACCCTGGTCCCCGGTTCCTGCTGCAGAGCGCAACTAGCCCAGCTTGCTTTCCTCCTTCTCCTCTTCCTCCTCTCTGTTGCTTTCTCTCTCTGAGCAACACACTGCGCTAGGCTGCTCGCTAATCTAAGTGATCTCCTCCCCCTGTACTGTATCCTGCTCCACTCAGCGCACACACCCGTGCTATTAGGAGAGGAGCAACTGATCTATCTGCATTAGACAGGCTGACTTATGTTGCAGCAGCAACCTGGACTGCTGGTCAAAGCTACAGGTCCCCCCCACACAAACACACACACACACACCTCAAGTCTACTTCTCAGCTGTCTCCAAAACAAGCTCTCCAGCAGAATCTCAACTATAACCCACTGAGAAGGAGCTCAGCAGCTTGTGTGTCATATCAAAGGAAAGCTTGAGCTCCTACCTCACTTTGCACATATTCAGAGTAACTACAGAGCTGTATCCTCTCCTCTCCACTCCTCTGCTTTGCTCAAAGCTTACGTTGAAAAGCTGATCTTCTCTCTGTGTCTCTTTTTTCCCCTCTTCTCTCCTCCTCCTCTTCTTCCGTGCACCGTCTCCCTCTGTCTGTCTGTCTGTCTCTATCTCTCTTTCCCTCTTATATACCAGTTAACATACTGTAGAGTCACCAAGAAGATCAATCTCATTTGTGCTAATTAAATATTAATACTTAGAGCCAGTTGTCAGGGGAGAGGATTCACAGCATAGCAGTGTAGGGAATCATCTACATTCCCACTTAAAGTGCTTTATTCTCACATCTATCACAGCCCAGCAGTTCATTAAACATAAGGTTCCTCTACCTGAAACATATTAACACAAACCCATTCAAATTGTTTACCCCACACACTCGCTTTCCAAAAAACACTTGTTTCCCCTCCCGATGCTACTTTTCCTGCCACTTACTACAGCAAAGCATATTGAGACAAAAATAGACAAATGAATGCAAGAACAACATTGTGACAAAAAAGTTGCTGTTGCCAAGGCAATCAACTAGTTCTGTATGCATTGCCAGCAGTCTATCTTTTTTTTTTTTTTTTTTTTTATATAAATAAGAGGTGTGAGCAGCACACCACATTAATATCAGACGTTTGATCCATTCACTCTCTTGCATTGCTACTTAAAAAATAGTTCTTTTCTGCAACATTTGATATCGAGCACGCACAGAGAAAAACCTACTGGAAGTATTGACGACATTAGCAACACGCAACAACATGCTAGCATCCATCTTAGGCTCTTTCTGCTGCATTGGCAAAAAAACATTAAATGTTAAAACTCTCTGTTGCTGCAAAGCCCCTCTCTCTACACAATTCATAATTTATCCCCCTTCTTTTCCCTCCCTCCCCCAGATTGGGATGCCAGTTACTGGAGTAAGTAGAACATCCCAGCTGCTGACGTGTTGATGAATATTTTCGTCTGTGTGTGTGTGTGTGTGTGTGTGTGTGTGTGTGTGTGTGTGTCTGGCCCAGGAAGGACACACATCATAAGGTAATGAGTGTTTTCCATTTCAACAGCAGCTTATATGACCCAGGAGCCCTCAAATACAGTGTGGGAGGTCAATAAAAAACCCTTTTACTTTGAAACAACCTCTGAAAATCTTACAAACTGGCAACAAGGTCAACATAATTAGCACCAAGCATTTAGAAATTTAATTTAACTATGGCCATATGGTTAGTAAATTTGGGCATGGAACTTAAGGGGAATAAAGATTTGAGGAACGGACGTAACTTGACCCCGACTCTACATTTATCCGTTTTAGCTGTGTCAGCTGGAGCAGCTGATTTACATGCTGCACGGTGTGCATGCATCTTCATGCATGATGCAGTTTTTTAATCTGCTTAACTTTCTCTGGCTTTGTGATGTTGATGCATATGTGTAATTCAGACTTCATCGAATCTGGCTCAATGTAACATTTATGAGCAGCTGAAGCTCGAAAGAAATTTGGGAATTGCATGTTCCTGCACACACGCAACTAAGCATCCATGAATGCATGCATGCTATACATATGTAATATCAGCACGGGCAGGTACGGAAGGAGGTGAGCATTTATTTATGCAAAGAGCACAAACCGCATGAATGAATTTACATTATGCACCGAGGCCATTGTCCTGATATTTTTTACCCTGTTGAAGCTGCTGAATGACAGTAAAGCTTTGCTCAACACCCCACAACAGAACGCTTCTCCATTTAAAAGACTTGATCACTAAGGATTCAACATCAGCTTAAAAGGCCTGATTTTATTATTACTGAGGAAACCTTCAACCAGACTGACTAAGACTGTGACCATTTAAATTCAAATGAGAGAGGAAGTAAACAAATTGGAGGTGAAAGGGAGTGCCGTCAGTTGTTTGGTGACCTAAACTGGCTCTTAGCATCAGTGTGGAGGAGGTTGCTTCCTTTACTTCTTTTACAGTAGACAGTGAAGTAAGTCCATAGTAACTAGCAGAGTAACAAAGAAATATGCTAATCAAGGAAATTATTGAACAGCACTAAAAGGAAGAAGGCACAGATGTAGAGCCTCAAAGACAAGTTCATATTATCAAAATAGCAATATGAATGCATGCCAAGTAGTGTTTCTGCTCAATAGGTTGTATAATGTGTGTGTACAAGTGCAATTTACAGAATTTCCCTTTGGGGATCAATAATGTATTTCTGATTCTGATTTCTGATTCTGATACTGGTGATAAAGGAGTTGGTCATACCTTTGTATCTATTAAATTGGCCTTTAAAATGTCCTTGCCCTCTGTCCCATCACAATAACTTGTCACATAGATAGAGTTGAGAAATCACACAGCAGCAACGACAGAGCACAAGTTCTGGAAAACGCTGGAAAATGTGTTTCTGCATTAGGTGGCTACAAATGTGTGAGTGCATGCACATTATTCTTTCATCCTGAAGCAAAATCACTGAAAAAAGCTGGAGCTTTTCAAACTGAATCTGCAGCACGGTGAATGACCCTGTGTTTCAGTATGCTGGTGGAGCTGTGGCCTTGGTGAATCTATAGAGCCCACACAGAACGAGTAAATGCTCCTTCCTCCAGGTTTGCTATATGCATTGTTAGAAGGTGTACAACATGAGTCATGTTCTCTTTTATTAAGACAAACCTTTAAATGTTTGTCCTTGCTCTAATTGTCCCATTATCCGATAGTCCCTTCTCTTCATCAACTCTAAATGATATTGTCTCGCTCTTCCTGGTTATCATCCTATTCCATTCCTCTACCTTCATTTCCTCTACATTTTTGTATCCCCTCTCTCTCAGTCTTCTCATTTTCTCTCTTCTTTCTCTCAGGGGACAGGAGCGCTGTGCACGATTGTCATGGCAACAGCAGTGGGAAGACAAGATGGAGGAGTTCTAGCTGGCCTGGCCTCCTGTACAGGAGACGATTGTGTGTGTGAAAACGCCAGATGTTATCTTTAAAATGAATACAAATTATTATTACATAATATTAGTCATATTGAAAGATTAAAAAATATCCCAGAAATGAAAAGCGTTAGGTAAAGATAGATGTTTAAAACAGGTAAATATTTGCACATACAAATTAATATTTTAATAAATATATATTTCCAAATCTGAGACCTTGCAGAATATTTGCAGTGTTATTCGATGTGGACATTAAAGTCTAAAAAAAACACGATTGTCAACTTTGAAGACTATATTATTGTTATTGATTGTTACTGTTGACTGGTGCTGAGAGAGTGCAATAGGGCATACTGTATTTCATTGCTGTGGTACTTGTACTAAAGTGCATATGACAATAAATTTTGAACTTGAAGATCACATCTGGCTTGTAGACAAGTTATTTTTTTCTTTTTAACAGCTGTCACCACAGAGTCCTTTAGCGGCTCCTTCATTTATTACCACAGCCTATTCTACCTCTTGTCGTTTTCCATTGCACTAACTACAGTGGTGCTCAAAGTTTACATACACATGCTTAAGTGACTAAAAAGAGGAATAAAAAAATCATGTTTTGGAAATTTATTTTAATACCTAAATTAAAAAATGAGGTAAAATCCAACCTTTAAGGACACCAATTTTCTTTGTGAATGAATAACGTATGTAAATAAATAAATGTTCTTATTTAAAATACAGGGGTCATAAGTATACATACCCCTATGTTAAATTCCCATAGAGGCAGCAGATTTTTATTATTAAAGGCCAGTTATTTCCTGGATTCAGGATATTATGCATCTGATAAAGTTCCCTGGCCTTTAGAATTAAAATAGCCCAATCCTCACATACTCTTCACCATGCTTAGAGATAGGCATGGATACTTTCTATAAAATCATCTCTCAATGCAAATCAAACCAGGTATTAGTCTAACTGAAATAAAACCATGCTATCTCTAAGCATGGTGAAGAGTATGTGATGATGTGGGGCTATTTTAATTCTAAAGGCCAAGGGAACTTATCAGGATGCATAATACCTGAATCAGGAAATAACTGGCCTTTAATAATAAAATCTGCCTGCCTCTATGGGAATTTAACATAGGGGTATGTAACTTATGACCCCTGTATTTTAAATAAGAACATTTATTTATTTACAATACGTTATTCATTCACAAAGAAAATTGGTGTCCTTAAAGGTTGGATTTACTCATTTTTAATTTAGGTATTAAATAAATTTCCAAAACATGATTTTTTATTCCTCTTTTTAGTCAACTTAAGCTGTGTATGTAAACTTTTGAGCACCACTGTACATGTTGCCATTCTCCCCTCTTCTAGGTGTTTGACAACCACAGAGTTGAAATCAGAGAACATTTATTGGACAATCCGAAAACTAAAATGTGTTCATTTCAGATGCACTGTTTTGCCTTCGCACGGCGCATTAAGGTAATGGCAAAATGCACCACAGCCTGTGCATCTGCAAATGCTCTGTGACTGAACACATTTGAATATTTTAATTGTGAAGCTTCTAAACTCGCCGTGTTTCTTTCAGAGATTAGCCGCAAGCTAACCATTCTGACACTGTTCCGTTCAAAGCAATGTTGCCTCCTGGGATAAACTGGTGACTGCACTTGTGTAGTATTAAATAAATAGGAAATGCGACTTCAAATAAGTATTACTGTAAATGTAACTTCTGTGACACAACTAAATCTACTGCTTAAATATCATATACAAAACTGTAAAAACTATTTCTGTTGGAAACATAAAATAACCCGATTTGAGAGAAAAGTATCCCCGTGGAAAAGCATTGTGTGATGTTTGTTTGACCTTGTGCCTGTCTTAAAAACTCTGCTGACTCTGAGTCAGACGGCGCAGATTGATGAGTCACAGATAAACAGATTAAGGCTTCTTCTCCTCCAGCTGAAGTCCACCTTGTTCCTCCTCCTCTCCTCCACGTACACTTATCTAAACCAATCCTCTCATACACGCTCCCCTCGCTGAACTTCCTGTGCTGTTCAGCAAATCTCACACTCTCTCCTCTAATCCTCCTCCTCCACTTTCTCAAAACATGATCCCTGGCCTTCCTATTTCTCATCCTCTCCTCTCCCTTCTTATCTGTCTTACCCCGCTCCTCCCATAATTGTTGTTTGTGAATGATTATTTGCTAGCTGCTAGCGATCACTTGAAAGGTTACCACATCATTCTTAGACGGAAAGCTGAGCACACACCTTAGTCCCGAAAACCGTTATTATAGAGTACATCTGCAACTAATGATTGTTTCTATTGTTGATTCATCTGTGATGTATATTTTGAATCGTCACATATATTGTTCAGTCTAGAAAACGCCCTCAATTCCCCAGAACCCAGGAGGACGTCTTCTAATTGCTTGATTAGTGTGAACAACAGTCCAAACCCCAAAATTAATCTATTCACAATGATGTCATAAAAAGGAAAAGAAGCAAATCCTCACATTTGAGAGGCTGGAACCAGTACGTGTTTGGCACCTTTGCCTGATTAACTAAAGAAGTCTCTTCTGAAGTTTATTGCTGACAACGTACAAGGTGGGTCTAGTAACATCTTTGTTGCAATCTGTGTCTGACTGGGAGCAGAGCCTCACCATCAGCCTGCGTCATCCATCTGCACCGCTCTTATGTTTGGAAAATTTAGCTCTGCAAACTTTTCTTATTTCAGTACCAAGAACTTTCTTTGGTTTATGTCTGTGAATGCCCCCCCCCCCAATCTTACAAATGTTATGTGAAAATAGTGCTTACAAAATGTTGCTATGGTCAGTGTGTTCTGTGTCAAGTTTTTGGTTTGTAGGCGTGGAATGTAGGATCAGTCACATTGTGGGAATTTGGTCCTAAATTTGTGACGCTGTCAGAATTTTGCAGCAGGCTCTCATTGGCCATCAAATAAGAAAATTGACTATTTTATAGAAATCTTACATTTTACATATGTAAGGAACATACAACAAAACTCGTTTTACTATGTGTAACATTGTTTTGAATTTCAACTTTTAAGCAATACTCAGTCCTACCTCTAACCATTGAGAAAGAAACTATAGATAATCTAAAAACTGACACCCTGGCTGCGTGTGCATGTGCAGTTTCTGCC
This sequence comes from Etheostoma spectabile, assembly GCF_008692095.1. NCBI lineage: Eukaryota > Metazoa > Chordata > Actinopteri > Perciformes > Percidae > Etheostoma > Etheostoma spectabile. The sequence continues at coordinate 5,940,348 of NC_045739.1, forward strand.
CCTCATCAGCTGGCCTCTCACCTGAGCTCATAATACTGACAGGCTGGTGTCAAAGCTAACATAGATGATCCACTCTGCTGGCTGTCGCCATGCCTGCCCAAGTGACTGCCTGTAGCCACCTTCCCTCTCATCCTCTCCTTTATTTCCTTTCCTCTCGGCCCTGCTCTTGCTCTCTTTGAAACACTCTCTCTATGCTCTGGTAGCAGGAATATTGCCCTGCATCCATATCAGTCTCTCTCTTTCAAGACCCACTCACATAGGCCCATAATGATGCTGACATTTAACACAATACCGCAGCGTTATTCCAGCAGCGGTGCACAGGGTCAACTCATTAGAGGGCATTTATGATGTGGGGTGCAAATCCCAACCTGCCACTAATAGAGATCTGGGTCAGCCAGCATGGTCGGCAATTTAACAACAATAAGGACTGGACCTCCAGTTTCATTCAGTGTCTGCGAGGATAGTTTACCCTCCGGCAAACAATTTGTTTTGTTTTGACATTTCAAAAAGAAAAACATTTATCTCGGGGTTATTCCAGGCCAAAAGCATAGCGTGGCAGTTAAAAGGCTGATAATCCCGTAAAAAAAGTAGCAACCGGCATTAAAATTCCACATTTAAACACAATACAATAAAGTGTGACTAAATTATCAAACATTAAAATAGCAGTATAGCAGCAGAATGTAAGCCAACTGAATAATCAATTTTTGAATCAAAATCAATGAAATGAAAGTAATAAAAAAGTAATTTTCCGTTAATGATGACAGACTATGATCTCTCATATCTTCTTAATTCCAGGTACAGCTTTAAATAAAACACATCCACAGCAGAAAATAAACAGTCACACCCTTCAAATTTTAGGCAACATCCAACGATATTTCCTTTGCACCAACCTAAAGAGTGACAAAGTCTCTGAGGTCCAATTCAGCAGCATCTGTATTCATTACGTATACAAGCCCCTGACCTAATGTGCTCTTCCACCCCCCCTCCCATCTACCTAGCCTCCCACTCCTTCCCACAGTCATCTGCTCCTCGACTGCCATGCTAACTCAGCCCATCGTCTCTTTTCCTCTCTTCGTTTCATCCCATCCAATCCGAGCATTTTCAACCTGCCACCCACTCTCTTCCTCACTTTTCTCTCTGCCTTCTCATTATGTCACCCTTTACATGCCAACTATTAAAGCTGTTGTCTGTTCAGTTGTCTGTTCAGTAGACAGCAGTACATTCTTTTGTGTGCTTAATCGCACATCCTTACACGTCAAAGCACCAGTTCTTGCATCTATTTATCCGAATATCTGACATTAAGATGTAATACATACCTCTTTGCACCAGCATTGTGACCTCACTGCCTCTGGGACATTTGCTCAGCAGGTCCACCACCTGATTATGGCTCATATTTTGCACATTTCTCTTGTTGACCTCCATCAGAATATCCCCCTCCTTCAGGCCACGGCAGCGCGGATAGTCCACTATCTGCTTGACCCTCTGCCCTCCTCCAGTCAGGCTGTCAGCAATTGTGAAACCAAATCCCTTGTCGCCCTTCTCCATATGGATGGTGATCAGCTCCGGCTGCGTGGCTATGGATGAGGCCAGGGTGACCACATCGCTGGAGTAGCCGTGTGAGCCGTTGGACGCCACCTCCGCTGAGGGGCTGTGCGGCCGCAGCTCCCTCATGCCATTAACGGCTCCAGCCTGGTTGGAAGGCGAGTCAAACGCCTCCTGTCCGTTGACGATGATAGGCTCCTTATCTAAGATCGCCACTGAAGTCACCAGGCTGGTGTTTGGGTCATCAGGGTCAAAGGGCAGCGGGTAGCCACGGCATAAGGCCAGGTCCACCATGGAACCGATGGGGATGGATTGGAAGATCTTCACCACCTGAGCGTGGGTGTAGCCCAGCACAATGGTGTCATTCACACTGACTATCACATCACCTGCACCAAGGGAAATTACACTGTTAGTGATGTCATCATTTACAAAATTAACAGCTATTATCTGGGGTTTTAAACTCATATATCAAGTCAAAACAATGCTGGTGGGAAATTACATTCAGTGTAATGAATGTATTAGGCAACCTAATGGTTGTACCGTGTGTGCCCCCTCAACCAATTTAGCATTGCACTCCTATACGATTGTTATTTTTATCATAAGACAAACCAGTACAAATATACATTGCTGGTAAGCGACATGCATGTTTATAACCAGGAAAATCTCATCTTGTGTCTCCTGCAGGTTTTGGTAAACATGAAATTCCTCAGATACAGCCATTTTAAAATCACAACGCTTTGTATTATAGGTTATTCCCATAAGTAAGGTCTGTCAAGTTGTAGATCTATGGAAAATGCGTATAAAGGGTTAAATAATCGACTAGTGCTAAATTTACGGTGGGACAGCCCCAGCTGTTGTGGACTTTAAAAGTCAATGTCTGTGAGGTTACACTAGACAGAAGTAGTGGAAAAGTGTGTTGAATGAAATCAGTGCCCCCTGCAGACATTGGTTATGTACTGCACCTGTCTCCATCTTGCCATCCACGGCTGCAGGCCCGTCCAACACCAGACTTTTGATCTGTAGAAACTCATCTGGCTCGTCACCTCCGACCACAGTGAAGCCGAAGCCGCGACGACTCTTCTTCAGCTTTGTGTTGATAAAGGTTCCTTTAAGCTCTGCTGGGTTTCTTGTGAAGAACGGCTTCCCTCCTGCAGAGCACCGGAGCAACAACTTTTAGTTTTGTGTCCATTCACTTATTCTTCATGCAACATTCATGAATAATGTTTTATTGTCATTTTGTCTCTGAGATCAGGATTATACTTTGTGGACTTCATTGTTATATGTGAATAAATATGCAAGCGGAGACCACAACTCCTCAAATGTTAGGCACCAGGATCATCAGCTGTGACAGGCCATGAAACAATGGATTGTTTTGTCTTATTAGAAGTGTTTGCTGATGCATGAACAGCTCAGACAGTTTGACATGTGCCAAACAAAATTTTGTCTGCATGCATTCTTTCTTCCACATATACTGTAGTAATTTCCAAAATTCTTGGTGGTGTCCTTCAAAAGGTCATGTCAAAAGAGTGTAAACAAATCAGAAGAAATGAAATCCTTTTTCCCACCAGAAAATAAAAGGAAAATGTCAAAGCAAAGGGGTAATTTACAATGTAGACGTAGTGAACAAAAACAAAACGTTTCTGTTATTAATCTGAACTGCATGATGTATTGTGTCGAGAACACATGATAGAAAAATCAATCAGCAGTAATGAAATATATACAGTGTCTATTACACATAACAATTTACGTTTGGCTCCTGCAGGCATGGGAGGTAGAGTTGGTGGGACCTGCGGGTCCCTGTAGGTCTCCAGGTGGTTTGGAGCATAGTTTGCTAACGGAGCCGCTGCTGATGAGTGCTCCTCTATCCACTCTGTATAGACACAATCACACACACAAACACATTACCAACACACACTCAATACAAAGATGTATTTACATGCCACACATAGACACACTTAACAGCAACATATAGACACATAGAGCTTTAAGCACACACATACTTGCCATCTGGAAGTATTTTACACCTCAGTTGTAATTGGCTACTCATTTACATCAGCATCTACTAGTCTTATTTCTTGAATGGAAGATACTTTTGTAGTCTTCCAATGTCAAATGTAAAAATATAAATTTCATCTCTGCAAAATAATATATGTTTATAAGGGGTTTTCAAAGTCTGATACTGTGGGCCCCCCGCTCAGACAAAATCGAGTGTCCAGAGGTTTTCAACACAGGGCAAACATCTGTATATAAATGGATAGAGGAGAGTGTCATTATTCCAGGAATATAGGTACAAAACATTGTGATGGGAAAATCTGAGGCAGAGTACAGACAAAAAATATTTATAATGCAACATGAAAAAAATCAATATTAAAAGGATGCCATCACTCCTATTATTATACTTTTTTTAAAATATATTTGGGGGATAATAATGTTCTAATTTTTGGAACTACAGTTCCCTTAATTTGAGGGCATTGGGGGATGTAAACAGAAAGTATAATGTTGCCATGGATTTAGTTGTTTTAGCCTATATTTGTGCAATTTGAGACCATTAAAAGTATGCAGAATTAGCTATTGGAAGTTCCTGTTTGCAATCAAGGAACCTTTAAAAAAGGAAGAATCATTACTCATTATTATATTTGTAGAATTTTGTGCCAGACTTTGATGCCACTTCTGTCAAAGTTAATGGAGCTGGCATGGCAAGTCACACTATAACCCATCATATCTGTGTTGTTTCACCTTTGACTGAGAACTGCTAACACTAAATAAAAAGAAATTGGGTGCTAAGTTTTTTAAAGTAATTAATTGCCTCCATCAGCTGCATGTCCCAAAAAACTGTACTGTTTTTAACTGCAGTGAAGTGAGACTTAAATGCAAGATGCAAGCTAGGGCCCTTCATGTTTACGGCTTGGAGCAGTGTGTGTGTGTGTGTGTGTGTGTGTGTGTGTGTGTGTATTTGTGTGTGTGCGCGAGTGATTGAGTGAGTCAAATCACTGGGCCAAACTACACTACACTACACTACACTACACTACACTAGCTTGCACCTGTCCCTTTCCCCTCCCACAGTCTCTCTGCCTTACGTCACTCCCACCCGGCCCACCTGGGGGGGGGGGGGGGGGGGGGGGGGGTGCGTCACAGTGTGAAAACCTCTGGGCTAAAGTACAAATCTCTCTTCCTTGCCTTTTAATGGTGAATCAAACTAAATGATCAAATAGAGAATGATATACAGCATTTATGATTTTACATCACATAAATTAAAACCTGAACAAAGACGACACCTGGGCTTGGGCCAGCTCTAGTTTAGTCAAACTTGGTCCCTATGAGAATCCAAATTTGCATTTGGTGAATAAAAATGTTTTTTCCCCCTTGTGTCTTGACAGAAATTGAAGTCAAGTCACAGAATAGAGAAGAAAAGCATCTGGCCAAAACCCAGGAGAGCACTGGACCAACTAGAAGGACATGACACTCACAGACATGAAGAAAGAAAGAAATGGTGCCGTGCCAGGGCAGGAAACGAACCTCGAATATACCGCTCACCTTCTGGAGGCTGCGGCTGCTGCTGCTCCAGGATTTTTCGACGCCGTGCCTCCACCATTGGGTTCTCATACTGAGTCTTCCTGTTTATATGACTGGGACAGTGAGAAGGAGAAGAAACAAGATAATAAAGGTAAAGATTCGTTAGGAAGAAAAAAATGACAGTTACAGTATGTACAGGCTCATCAAATGTGCTCTTATCAATGCGAAGGTTCAGCTTCACAGGGTCTGAACTGTTCTGACATCTCTCCATGCAATGCAAAGTCCTGTTTGCATGTGTGTTTATTTGGGCCTAGGTGTGTGTGTAATGTGTATAATAACAGAGTGACATTTTTTTATTTTTCCTTGAGGAATAATAATATCTTCTTAAGTATGTCTTTTTATTTAATTTGGACAATTTGCGTCAATAGGGTAACTTACTCTACATAGTACACCCCGTACACTGGGTCTTCTATCCTTTCCCATCCTGGAGGCAGCTCTGAAATACAGAAGGCAACACACCATTAAACACAGAATATTACTTTCACCTCGGGCATTTGCAGAGCTAAGTGAGATACTGTGGTTGGGTTGATTCCACAACATTCAGTGTAGCGAACATAGTTATTAAAATACAGTTACAGTATAGTAATATACAAATATAGTATGCAAATTTGTACTGAATCACATTCTTCCATTGCATCTAACATCTCTGATTATGACATTGAAGGGTTCACATGACTTATCCGCCAAGCAGTTAAGTTTTCAGTTTGTTTGTTTGTCAGCAGGATTTTGGAAAAAAACTACTGGTCCGATTTCCATGAAACTGCGTTGAAGGGTGCAGCATGGCACAGGAAGAACCAGTCAAAGTTTCCAATGGATTGGCCTTGGCATAGATCTGCGCTCTGCCCTTGTTAATGTTTTTCTTTACAGTTCTGAGTAAGAGATTGTTTTGTTTTGTTGTGTTCGTAAATATGGTTAATTATGGCACTGCATTTTTTACTTTTAAATTCTTCCATCAATGAGAAAAATTAAATTACCGAACAAAGCAAAGACTTTTATTATTTTAAAACTGGATAATTTGTGACCAATTTTATTTTATGTGAAACAACTTTTTCTGTTTCATCCTGTTTCTTAAATTTTAGCTGTGATTTCTACTTGCCAAGGACTCATTAAATTCTGACTTTAAAGCTGTGCCAGTAGCACTTGTATGTCTAATGAATGTCTAGTCAACAGACATGCATACCAAAATTATGACCCGACTCATACTCTCCTGCCCACAACCACTTTTATTATGCTTGCCACAACTAAATAAAAAACCCAAAAATTTTGTGAACACAACACAGGGGGTCAACACACAAGTGAAGTCTGGAAAAAACTCTGCATGAGGCGGACAGATGAAGACGGATTAAACTGACACATCCCCATTAAGATGTTGAAATCTCAGTCCTCCTCCTCCTCACTGTATTTGATTTCAGACAAAGACATTACCGCCTTGTGTTACTGTGGGCTTCTCCCAGGTCCAGTAAACACTTTTATAAGAGTTTGGATTTCACAATCAATAATCACAGACTGTCTGCATTGGAGCAGCCAGCAGCAATAAAGGCTTACAGCCAGACACATAGGGCCTTGTTTGAGACTGAGCCCTGGTTCCATTATGGGGATGTTTGTGCAACTTGCAACTGGGACAAGAATCAGGAGCTGAGCCATTTTCCATTTGTCTCTGAAGCAACTCCAAGTAAATATATCAATAGTTCATAAGGGTGTCTATGATGCAAATAACTCCTGTAATGCATGCCGTGGACCGGGAGGAGCAGAATATTGTATTTGTTACATGAAAAGCAAATGTGATTAAAATATGACTAAATCACAGACATTACAGTGTTATCTTACAGGATAATATATCTGGACGCTGAAATGATCAGGGTTAACATTTGGAGACCAGAGCCAGAAATGTAATATAACCAACTACCAATAACATTAAAGTCATCAGACGGTTGTTTACCATCCCAAACATAACATCTGTTCTGCAAGAAAAAGAGAAAATCTTAAATGCTTCAAACAAAGATTTGTGTACAGTTTCAGCAAAACGTGATCCTTGAGGTCTAAGACACATTTTCAATCAATTTATTTTTCTTTATTTACATAAGCTTGCAGTCATCTTCAGCTCCTATTCTAGAGACTAAGGTGCAGCAGCATGACTTTTTTTTTTTTTTTTAGATTATTTTTGGGGCTTTTCCGCCTTTAATTTTTGACAGGACAGTTAGGTGAGAAAGGGGGGAAGACATGCAGGAAATAGTCACAGGTGGCATTCAAACACGGGTACTCTGCGTCGAGGCATTAACTGCTCAGTACATGTGTGCCTGCTCTACCACTGAACCAACCTGGCCACTATAACTTTTGTTTTAAGCACAAGATTTGAGAAACCTTACCAAGCTCAGTCTCCAGGTCCTCCGTATGTATGCCTTCTTCTCCAAAATGAAAGCAGGATGAAAGAAAGAAAACAAAATGAAGAATAGAAAAGGGGATGGATAGCAGAGGAGAAGTGGGTCAGGAATGGAGGAATCAAGAGTAAACAAAGAATGAAGTGACAAAGTGATGAAGTCCAGAGAAAGGCAAATAGGGAAACAGAAACCCCTTAGTTTCAAAACCTCTATTAGCAGGATACAACCACATTGAAACAAAACGGATAATTGTAGAAAGTGCATGCCACTTTAAATTTCACCACTTGATGGTGCAATTTTGCAAGCAGACTTCTGGATTCTGAACCACACCACTGTCAATTTGGAATTAATCAAAAATGTTGCTGTTTCATTGGGAGTTATTTGTCATCTTGTTATGTGATAATTGTTGGGAAAGATCACAAAATCAAACTATTTACAGTATGGCAAATGTAGGACTCAAACAAATCTTTTGTTTTATAAATACACTACAGAGCACAATGTATGAGACCTCACACACCACCCACTGGTTCCTAAAGCACTTTGCTGAAGTGTAAATGTACACTTTTATTGTGTCAATGAAGTGAAGCAGCTTACCATCGTCATCACACTCGTCCAGAGGCCTGGAGCCTTTGTCTCTACACCGAGGATCCAGCCATGATGTGGTCTTTGTGTTGTGGCTGAGAGGAAACAAACAAGACAACAGAATAATTCAACACAGGCCGTCAAACCGACATATAAAAGCACAGCAGGGGTGTGTGAATGCATCAATAAGAATTAGAGAGTAAACCGCGTCAGCAAGTTTACAGAGGACAGAAGGCGCCTGCTGCAAAGAGAAATGAGAACAGAGCGACACACACAGGATATCAACAATAAACGACCGGACATTTCCCTCTATTGTTAAACAACAACATACTGTAAATCAGTGATAGCAGAAATGAACATACAAGCTCTGAAAATACACAGCCATGTCCTGGTGGTGTGCCTTTGCCGTGCTGCAGAGAGGACAGAGAGGTGGAGGTAGTCAGGTGATCAGGATGTGATCTCCTTTAGAGATCGGGACATGCAGGGATTAACAGGAAAGCAGTGGCACCCAGGGGGCTGGGCAGGTTGGCTGGGAAGGCCTAAAAACCAAATCATGGGGGAAGACAAGCCACTGGACGAACAAAAGGTATAATTGTGCAGGTAAAATACAGAAAACACCAACTACGGTATGAGCTATGGTGAGAAATGTTTATTCAGGCAGTGCAAAGAGTGAGCTGCAGCAGATCAAATTAAAATTTTGCAGCTTGTTGATACATACTCTATGAAGTAAAGTTCTCCGCTCTCAGTGTAGGCCATCTCCCAGTTTTCAGGCAGCGGCCCCTGCGGGTCTTCCGGTGAGACCTGCGGTTCAGCAAGGGTCTGCTGCCCGCTTTCTGTGGTGGAGGTGGCCGCATTGTTCAGACCACAGGATAGAGCATTGTCACGTGCGGGGTACGGCCGGAGGATGCCGCCGCGGCTCTCGTCCTGGTCGTTAGGGTTACCTGTGCACAACAAAGGAGAGGGGAAGAGGCTACGCACTAAAGATCCTGGGTAACACAACGGGCACAACAGGGAAAAAAAAAAAAAGTTCATGTATTGTGCATGCAAGAAAAGAACAGATGAAATAAGCACATATCTTCACTCTGGATACTCTTTTAGCACATATTCAACTTAAACCTAACCCAACTCCCAGCACTTCCCCTTCCCCCTATCTGAAATTTGGCTTCCGCCCATTTCTAGTGTACTGAAAGGGCCCCAGAAATATGCTAATTCTTTCAGTAACAGTCTCTCCCAAACTCTTTATGACCCCCACCCTGTTTTACCCCTCCACCCATAAGCCTTTTTCTCCTTAAGCTAGCTGTCCCAACCCCCATTACTCCCCAGTTCTAGCCCAATGTCCACCACTTCCATGGGCTTTTCAGGATTTGATCCAATGCTAATTCAGCACTGGCAGCCTGGCAGGGGGACACAGAGCCGGCATAGATTCACAGCATCAAGAAAGAAAAAGAAACCATCTCTTTCACTCAAACTGAAGCCACTGAAGCTGTGGCATAAAAATCTCGCATCACCTATTTTCTTTTTTTTTATACATAGTATATTATGGAATTGATTTACATGTCGATACAAATTCAGCTAAGATGTGCTAAGAAAACTCTGGTATGAAAATACTGCTATCACCTGAGGCAGAAATATTTACATTGATGAACATGGTAGAAGGTATTTAATGAGGAAAAGCAAGAAAAGTAAAAGATGTGGTAGGATACCACTAGAAAAAGATTAAAGCCTTGTAGCAGTGAGAGAAAATGAGTGTAGCCTGTGATCTACATCTTCCCCCACCCCTCCTCACAGGCAGATGGCAGTGTTTGGAAGCTCACAGAAAAAGGAGTCAGCATCACAAAGACATGATGTAACCGCCAGACACCCAGCACCGTACACCAGGGTAGAGGATTATAAACGTACACATATTATCTCTCTCCTCCTGTATTCCTAACCTCAGGGCACACACATTCATACATAGACACTCCTTAACAGACATGCACTTAACACATCACAGATGGAGAATATTACACATGCACAGACAAAGAGAACTACAAAAGAAACTTTGATGAGGCTGGAGAAGTGCAGCGACGCCCTCACCTGTAAAACTGTTGTTCATTTCCGTGGCCTGGTCGTCATCGTCATCGTCAGCAGGCACTACTCGGGCGTTTTGCATGTCATTGTAGGACTTGGTGCGCTTTGGGGTGGACTGTTGGGAGCCTGCATCACTGAGAATCACTGTACCACCGATGGGCTGCCTTGGCGGCTTGGGGGTCCCATAATAGTTACCTAGGCAACAAGAAGGACATTAGCATGCTTGAGAGAGACACAGAAGGAGAAACCGAGACAGAGAGAGAGGAAGCCTGGGATAAAAACAGGCAGAGCAAGGGACAGAGAGGTAGCAGGGAGAGGATCTATGAAACCTCCTAATCATACGCTGAGACGAGAAGACATGAAGCTTGATCACAAATGTGATCACAAATAGTCGAAATACGCAGCTGGTGGTAAAGCAGATCACTTGTAGTTTGTGTTTGGGGCTGCAGAGCTGTATTGTCTGGACACTGAAAGCATACTATGCAAAAACAATGGACCCGCTCACAACAGCCAGCTTGTTTTAGCAGCTTCTTGTGACTGAATCTGTCAGTGTTGAACACAAAGAATTCATCAAGTTTTTTTTTTCCTGGTATGGTACAAATCATGTATTCATATATTCTTTATAAATATAAGAGATAGAGGCACCCTGGTGACCAAGGGATCCAATGCATACCATGTAAGGGCACCATTAAAGGAATAGTTCTGCATTTTGGGAAATATACTTATAGGCTACTCGCTTTCCAGAAGAGTTGGATTAGCCAGCAATCAGTTAGCATAGCTTAGCATAAAGACTGAAAAACAGCTAACCTAGCTTTCTCAATAGGTAACAAAATCCACCCACCAGCTCCTCTAAAATTCTCTAAAACGGTATGTAAGGCTGGGCAATAAGGAGAAAATCAAATATCACAATACTTTCGACCAAAAAGCTCAACATTGATACTGCAACGATATTGTAGTGTTGACTATCGGTGCTTTCACAAAATAATTACACAGTGAGATTTTTGATAAATATTCATCAGTAATGTGGATATAATGACTAAGTGGGTAAAGGCAAATGATAGAACAATATGGTAAGTTCAGAAAATTACATAACTTTACTGGAAAGCAGCCTTTAAAACCAGGAAAAGACACCAATTATGTCATATTACAATATCCAAAATCTAAGACGATATCTAGTCTCATTTCACGATATTGATATGATATTGATATATTTCCCAGCTCTAACGGTATGTCTCATTTGTTTAATCTGTACAAACCCAAAGTGTAAAAACAACAATGTGCTGTTTTACAGGGGCTTATATGTGACCATTTCTTGGTTGGCGGCATAAACTTCTTGGATTCTCTGCATGTTGTCTGGAAAATACATGCTACATCAATACTACTTTCATGTCTGTCCCTTCATTTAAGGCTACAGGCAGCAGGCGATTAGCTTAGTTTAGGATTAAGATTGTAAACAGGGCGAGACAGCTACGAGATGTCAAACGAGATGTTAATTAATGAGCTTTAGAGATGCTGGTCGGCAGATTTTGTTATCTTCAGAACAAGCCAGGCTAGCAATTACCCACTGTTTCCAGTGTTTTTATTCTATGCTAACCACCTTCTGGCTGTAGTTTTATATTTACAGTACATAAATGAAAGTGGTATTGATATTTCCGGGTAATTCACCAAGAAAGCAACATTTGTTTCTAAATGCCAAACTTTTCCTTAAACAGTTTGAATTCATCTCCCTTCATTTCCTGTCAACTCTTTACTGGTTACTGGTTGATCTACCAAAAGTACATAATAAAAACATTGAGAGAAATCCCAAGACGGAATGTATAGTCAAAGAGGTTTCTATGTAATCATATCTCCTCTTGGCCACAGACTCCTCTGGACAGGTATTTGACATTGTCTGCGCGAAAGGGAGGAACGTGCCAACACAAAACAGAACCAGTGCCAAGCAGATTAATGTCACACACACACACACACACACACACACACACACACACACACACACACACACACACACACACACACACACACACACACACACACACACACACACACACACACACACACACACACACACACACACACACACACACAATTTGGCTTAGCCCAGCATAACACGCAAATACAAACTGAATACAACACATCCGCCAACCCACACACACGTTTAGACACACAGGTTTGTGTTGGTACGAGACTTATCGCTACACAACACTGTCCTAATCAGAGTGAGAGGGGCAGATGTGGACTGCTGTCCTGCTGTCTCCTGGATGCATCACCCCCCTCCCCCCCAAATACACAGTTTAATCGGAATCAACTGAGTGCATAGCCTTACAGCCAGCCTTCATGTAGAAAACAATAAATGTTGCTGTGCTCATTGTATCTGTGGTGAATCAGGACACCTGCATGCTTTCATGAATTACATTGAGTGTCAGTTATGATCATCTTCTTCACCTTCATATGTTCCTATTTCCAGTAGTGTGCCACTATCCTCAAGTTTTAGGAAGTCCTCCACAGACAAGAAGTTGTAATCCACCCCTGGGACCTCTCCGTCTCGAGGGGGGCGGGTAGTACCTAAGGACAGGAAGAAAAAAAGCAAAGTTTAGATGACTGTCAATAACCCATTCAAATTTAATTAATTCAAGCTATGTTGCTTACAATTGACTGGAGGTGAAATATGATTTTTTTCTTCTGGCACAACATGTTCAACATACTTCAATAAGCCTAATATTAGTGTTACAACACAGTCCCAACATTAATTCAGCTTTTTTGATATGATGACCGCTACAGTGAAGCACTAAATGAGAGAGTTCTAAAATCAAGAGGGTGTGATTGAAAGACTGGTGAGTGGCTGCGAATATTACGTCAGGAAATTAAATCGAGGATCTGCATCTCTCTTCCTCATGGGAAACCGCTGCCTGCTAAGTCAGGAGATAGAAATAAAGGTCACCTTAAGGAATAGTCCTGACTCTGTTAACAATCCATCAATTTCTTCATGGTGAGTCTGAGATTGTGAAAATGCACCAACATAATAGTATTATAGTCACTTTCCTTAAGCGGTTATTGATTGTTAAAGCTGCATTGTCCTTGTTATGACTGCAATGCTGAACAGCTACACTTACTGCATTCTTTGGTGTTAGATTTCAGTGTAGTATAATAAGAGCTCTTCAGTCTGAGGCAATATAAACCAGGATGTATTCCTTCATGACACCAGAGAAAACATCAGGCAGTGAAATAATTCGGAAAGAATATCACATTAGAGGTCCTCAATCACCTCTTTGGTTTCAAATTCAGGTAAAAAGGTAAACCAACATTAAAATGTTCCTTGCTGGTCTTAGTGACCTGAGCCTGATCCCCCACTGGAGTTAATGATTAGTTGTCTGCAGTGCCTTCACTTTGTAGGAGGAAACTGACAACAGACAATAGAGATAGGGCTATTGTGTCTCTGTCTTTACAAAAAGGAGATGAGATGACAGGCCAGATGGTTGATGGACGTTGTAACCCATCTGTGGTCAGTACAGGAGTGTATACATATAGACAAACACACGGGTACATCTCACACCCCTCTAAAGCGAGATACACTCCATTGTAATACGCAGCAGCAGCAGAGAAGCATTGTGGGCCAAACTCAATGCTTCTAACAGAGTCTCGCCAATGGTAATGGCAAATGGAAACCTTTTAACAAGACTAAGATTCCGTAATGCTAGCACATCTGTGAGGCTGTAATTAAGCTGAATGCTAACAGAATTTGTGTGCTACATCATAGCACACAAACTACATCTGAAGATGAGGGGAATGTCATTAGTTTTGCAGGTATTTGGTCATAAATCAAAGCAATGGACAAATGAATTGTTTGACCTGACAATGGCGCTGTACAGAAACAGTCAGAGAGCCAACAAAGTCAATACAATTCCTCAGTTTCAGTCAAAGTCACAAACTATTGGTAACGCTAGAGAAAAAGCAAATCACCAACGGTATTAGGATTTATGGAGCAGTCCATCAAGTAGATGTTGAGATATGTCACAGAATAAGTACAAACTTTGACCTTTTGGTGGCACTCATGTAAAAGTCAGGGATCACTAATGTCACTCAGGTTCATCTTTAGCGTACCATGGATATATACACCAGATTCCATGGCAATCCGTTCAATAGTTGACATATTTCAGTCTGAACCAAAGTGGTGGCCCCACATTATTATCGCTAAAACTATGCCATGAAAAAAAACTTTTTAGTAGTAGAAATTACAGTTCATCACTCTTCAACCACTTTAGCATCATTACTATGTTATATTCTAGATGAGTGAAAAAGCTCATGTTTGAAACAAGACACTTTCTTGTTCCAAGTGTTTACCTGAGCCTCTCCAAAATGCAAGCTCACACTCTGCATCCCTCAGGGTACATCCAGCCTACAAACACCTGATAACAATAACCAACTCTGCACCCGCACTGCAAAGGCAGACACTAATTCTCTTTTTATCGCTTTTCTCTTCCTGCCATTTTGAAAATGATTCTCAAGGTGAATTGATAAAGGAAGAGGCAATTTAGTTGACAAGACGTAGTGCTCAGAATGTGAGCAACAAAACAAAAACTGACCGTTTACAGCAGCAGCACACAAGCAAAGTGCTGCTTTGTAAATGCCTCAGTGGATCAGGATGAGATGAAAGTGAAGTTGTCAGGGAGTTTGAGTCATAGGATGAGGTGGTCCCATGGTGCGAGATGTTTCTGAGGCTCTGTGTGCTCTAATGATGCTGTCAGGGAATTGAGCTGTTATTCCAGGCTATTCCCCACAGTGGATGTATCTGATAGGATGAGTAATTCTGATGTGCCTATATTACAGAATATTGAACGCTGAACACTGCCTCTTTAAACTTCTGTTATGTGTTGCGTCATTATGTTTGGCATAAAACAATTGATCTGATTTCTTTAACACTTGATGACTTGAGTAGTACTGCATCAAATTGGCAGAGTTTATTGATCAGAGAATGATACTGGTTGTGCTACTGTGTTGACCTCCTGTTTGTACTCTTCTCTATGAAATATTGCAGAAATTTAAATGCAGTATTTTCAGTTCAGTAGGACATCACTCTTGCTGCGTGGGAGCAATCAATCATCTGTCGCCACATTGTGATGTAATTTATGATGTCACAGCACAGTCATAGATGCCCAAGGATGCAGTACTGCATGTCCCGATGGCAAAGTGGGAACCACTAACAGAATCTCACATTCTTAATGGAAAACTATTGACTGCAGCAAACTTAAACAAAAGACAATTGTCATGATTATCATGATACAGCAGTATACCAGTATTTTGGGGTAGAAAGAAACACACAATTCACGTGTGGACACTTGAGTGTTTTAACCCTACTCCCAAACAAGAAGCAGCATCTCTTCTTCTGAAGATGGAAAAACTTAGAAAACAAAAATTAGACATTGGTCAACAGGCATCTATCAGCAGTTTAAAGCTGGACTAGTTCAACAAAAGCTTGGCAGTAAAACCCAATTTCATCCAGCAGTGCATCATACATACAGTAAACAAGCACAGTTTATAAAAACTACAGTCAAGGTAGCGGGCACAAAGAGACAACAACAGTTGTGGGTCCGACTCAATGCCAGAAGTGGCGGCATTAATGTTAAGATATAAAGATATGCAATAAGACACGTTCCATAGTGGGTCACATGGTTCATGGTATCATTATAATATCAATATCAAGTACTATGTGTACTAATACTCAAGTACATTCTGTTTCAGTTTTTCAGCTTTGTTAAGTTTTATAGAGCCAAATGATTAATTGATTAGTCAAGAAAGAAATCTGAAGATGAATCAATAATGAATAATTGTTAACATGGTTAATGGATAAATTGATAAAATGAGCAAACGGACAGGAATGTCTGTTTTTCACTAATCCTGCAAATGTAAGTAGCTTACAGATCCACGTGCTTCACCACATTGATGCAAAATTCATTAGAGCTGAAACATTGATTAATCAATTGGCAAAGACTATTTTCCTGATTGTTTAAAGGTCACATGGCATGAAAATTTCACTTTATGAGTTTTTTTTAACATTAATATGAGTTCCCCAGCCTGCCTTTGGTCCCACAGTGGGTAGAAATAGTGATAGGTGTAAACCGAGCCCTGGGTATCCTGCTCTGCCTTTGTGAAAATGAAATCTCAGATGGGCCGTTCTGGAATCTTGCTCCTTATGAGGTCATAAGGGGCAAGGTTGCCTCCCTTTTCTCTGCTGTACGTGCCCAGAGAATTTGGCCCACCCATGAGAGAGACTTAATGGCATTCAAATGAGCAAAGTGGCAGTTGCTCAAGGCCACACACCCAGCCTCCACCTTGCCCCCCTCCTCAAAAGCTGCAGACTTAGAAATGGCACATCCTAAGGAAAGCTCATTGTGGGACTGGCTCTAGTGGCTGTAATTCTGCACCAAGGCTGAATTTTGGGAAAGAGAGTCCAGATACAGCATTAGGGGACCACTAAGGTCTATATGAAAGCTTCTAAAGAGCACCATCATCATCATTGTAAACTGAATATACTTAGATTTTAGGTTAGACTGTAAGACAAATCCAGACATTTGATGATGACACCATGGGTTTTGGAAAGTTTGATGGACATTTATAAATTTATATTTTACAACAAAAATAATTGTTAGTTGCAGCCCTAACCATCCAGTTTTGTTTTAAAGTAATCACTGATTGCAACGGTGTCGACAAATGCCTGATACAACCAGATATTAATGGGATGGCTATTATGGTGTTAACGACACAGCAAATCTTTGACAGTAGACAAATCTACATTGTGTCATGGTTCATATATTGTTTTATCGCCCACCGCTATTAAATAGAAAATCTTCTATAACTGAGAAATGATAGCATACATAAATTGATAAAATATCTATTTCATTAGCACTTGACAGCTCAAGCCCATTTGATGATAAAATGCACTGTTGCTAAAGAAACAACTTTTCATAAAAGGCAGAATAATAAACTATGGAGACTCTATTGAGTTTGGGAGATAATTCCTGTTGACTACCCTGCAGCTTGTCTTCAGCTGGACTCACAAGAGAGAGAGAGAGAGACTGAATGCTCTCAGTATATGACAGCAACAAGCGAGGTCAGGCTCTTCTCCGTACTATCACTGTGGAAAGTCTCTATTTCGTCTGGCCGGAGAAACAATGACTGAGCCATATTCAGTCCTGACCCCTGGCTCTTATGAACTAACTTCCACTGACAGTCATGAATGGGCTCCATTCTTTCACTGTGAGAAACCAGTCAGTGCATTCATGAATGGAAAAATTAAATACAAGCACATTTGAAAATGTCTTTAGTTTTGAAATACCACCAAACCAAGCAGAGAGTAATCTTTTTTCTGGGAAAAATTGGGCAATTATTCATCCAGAGAGCATACAAAAATACATGAGTTCATTTTAATTTTTTTCGTTTGAACTTTGCTGTACTGGGAAGGAAAAACAGCCGTAAAGCCTTTATAAAAGGCACAGAGGGTGGGCACAATAACCCCTCTAAAATACATGCAATTCAATACAACAACACAAACCACCACTTAAAAATAACCAAAGAGCTTAAGCAACATTTCTCTGTCACCAAAAAAACTAAACATAAACTTCATTTATTGCAGGGCTATTGCATTGGATTACGTTATTTGATTCCACTCCCTGTTTTTCTTATTGTTTGGTTTTCCCAGTACAGACACATTCCAGGGGGGAAAAAACATTAAAAGCTTTATAAAGCCATCGTACATTGCTAAACAATTATTATAATAATTAATCACAACTGAAAGATGTTTTGATTGATATTTCTTTGAACTGTGGTAAAATTACTGTTAGATCTCCATGTTCTGCTGTCTACTTTGTTTTGCTTTCATAAAATCAAATGTGACAGGCCTGGGCCTTCTACTGAAAACGCCACTTTCGCCAGTGGTTATGATTATTCACTCAAAGAAATATTCGATTTTACTGATGGAATTTTCATTCAGCACTAACATTGGCTTAAGTGTACCCAACTGAAAATATGCTAAAAACTTTCTAAACCTTTTTTTTTGAGGTTTCATAAAAAAATGCAGTGGCTGTAAGAAATGGTGCAAGGTTGTATGAGTGTGTGTGTGTGTGTGTGTGTGTGTGTGTGTGTGTGTGTGTGTGTGTGTGTGTGTGTGTGTGAGAAAGAGAGTATTTTCGATGTTACAAGGTATTGATTCTGCATGTTTTCTAGCCATGTGAATGTATTTGTGCCGTAATTTCAATTTGTGGTAAGTGACAGAAATGCGGTTCATGTAAATAACTTACAGTACATGCACATGTCATGCATACATACCACTAAAAATAACATATAGAGAGGTACTTTTTTTCATATAACAGGCTCAACTGTTTTTATGACAGCTTGTTACAGATAGAGAGTCTTCACAAGAGCTCCTTCCTTGGTAACCCAAACATAGCCTACTAATCCTGCCCAGGCTAAAGCTTTGTGTTCACTGCTGGTTTGTCTTAAATCCACCAAAACACCAGAACTACATTTGTTAAACCTGATGAAAGGAGTTTTACCCCCTCAGAGAATGTGTACGGTACTCAACTCCTCTGTTTAGCAGTCACGTCATTCACTGACAGTAATACTTGTTCACTACTTGTTAACTTGTATGAAGTTAGATGAGACGATTGTGCTCGTCTCATCTCTGTAAATATTAAGCTTGAACCTTAGTTTAGCATTAAGACTAGAAGCAAACGGGGAAAGGGCTTGTTTCTGCCTGAACAGAAGAAAATTCACCTTCCAGCACTTCTGAAGCTCATTAATTAACGTGTTGAATCTCATCAGTTTAATCTAAAAAAAGTGTTTTACCTTTTACAGGAGGTTACGTGTGGGACCATTTCTTGGCAACACATACAGTAACTCCATGTAAAACTACAACAAATAAAAATGGTAAGAGGACGGTAAGAAAAAATAATAATTTTACTAATTGATCATTTCAGTCCTGGTTTAAACATTGATGAGGCACCTGCAGGACCTAATAGTGGACAATATAAACAACAGTGAAAGCTGACAGGCAGAACCACACGGGACATTCATCAGTTGTATTTCAACAGAGCGACTAAAACATGATCACAATAGATGACTTATTCAAGAGTGTTTTTTACTTTGAAATGAGTAGAAAAGTAAAAAATGCAAATTTAACACAACAGCAGTTAAAAGAAGACTAGAGAAAGAACAAAGTTCAGACATTGTGTGCTGAAGGTGTGAAGTTCCAAAACAACGTTCCTCAGGAGAAGTAGATGAATGCAATTGACTACAGCTGGGGCTAATGTAATGCCATTGGTTTTGCAAATGTGTACTAAAGTAATGGACAAATTGGAATTGATCCCTAGGGGGTAAATGAATGTCCATACCAAATGTCATGGCAATACATCCAATAGTTGTTGAGATATTTCAGGATGGTTTAAAGTTGTGGAGTGACAGACTGATCAACATTGCCATCCCAATTGGCTAAAAAAGATGATTTTTATAGATAACAATACTACTGCAATTTACCTAGAAATATTTACCTAATATATATATATATATATTTACCTAATATATATATATATATATATATATATATATATATATATATATATGTATGTATATATATACACTGATATTTAGTATAGACCATAGAAATATGTCTACCGTCAGAGATTTAGCTGCACTGTTAATACCAAGGTTACAATCCATTAATCTCTCTGGCTGTATTAGGCTGTTGTTGCAGGCAATGTTGCAAGTCAGTCAGCTGGACTGCATCCATAATATGGCTTTCAAAATAAAATAAAAAAATCCCACGCATTTATTTTTTTTATTGTGTAATGAATAGATATAATTCTCACTGTCTGCTCTGCATATATTATAATCATTTTGTCCTCTACCTCTCCATTAAATCCTCCTCTACTTTCATCTTCATTTCTCACCACAAGAAAGTTCAATTTATTTCTATTTCTGTATTCCTGCTTTGGAAAATTTTCATAGGCTTTAGTGGTCGGACACAGCAGTGGGTTTTCTAGGTGTGATGAGCTGTCCCTGCTACTTTGGAGATTTTAGAAACCAAACACACAACATCCAATCAGTATTAATCTCTCTCTTAACAACATGTCAATCAGCAGCTCCAGTCCATCCCTACTGGGAGAAGAATGGAGGAAGTACAGGGCTGTTGTGACAGGGGGGCATCTGCCAAATGGTGGAACGGCAGAAAGAAGAAAGATGGAGTACTGTACGTGGAAGAGGACAAGGGCAGTTCAGGAAAAACAATCACCTAATGGGCACGTGAAATCCCTCGCACAACGCAACAGCTCGCATTTCCTCCCTCATTCTCACCTCTCGCCGTCTGGCAAACAACCGTCACGCCACGAGAAGCCAAACACAAACACACACCGCACCTCTGGTTTATTGTGCAACACACTCTCTGTGCTGCATCTCCTCACACTTTCACTTTCATCTTGTCTGAGCATCGTGTTTTGAAGTGAGTAGCATTTCCCCCTCTTTCTCACAAGGATGAGCTGGGTGTGTGCATGCATGCAAGTCTGTATGTGTGAGTATTGAGCCAATCACTGCTAAAAGGATTAAGGAGTCCAGGCAAGCGTCTTATCTCCCTCGTTTCTGTCACTATATTACCATTGTCTCTATGTCTTTGTCACTGCACTGTGTTCTCTCCGCACAATGCAAAACACACCAGTGTAGTTGCCTGATTAGTTAATGCACACAACATGAATCATCCTTTTATCTGTTTTAGGGCTGCAGCTAATGACTATTTTTATTGTCAATTTTTCTTTCAACGTATCAATGAATTGTCTGTAAAACATCAGAACCATCATAGTTCTCCGAAGCCCACGATGACATATAATTGCTTTTTGTTGTTGTCTGACCAACAGTGTAAAACTAAAAAAAGATATTTAATTTATGATTATACAACAAACAAAAAAGCAACATCCTCACAATTGAGAAGCTGAAACCGGAGAATGTTCGGCCTTTTTTCCAAAGATTTACTTAACTGATTCATCTGTGATCAAAATTGTTTCAGATTAGTTTCCTGATAATCCACTAATCTAATCTGTTTTATAACATTAACTGAATATTTTTGGGTTTTTGACTGTTGGTGAAAAACAAACAAGACATTTATTTAGTTTTAATGACTAAATAATAACTGCAATAATCATAAAGATAGCTCTTTTCACATTTTAGAGCCAAATCTTGAGTACAAACCTTGTACTCCCCTCCACTGTACTCTGCTGTATATTTACTTATAGAACTACACACAGAAACACAACCCAAGACACAGATAGAGGAGAGACGAGGTGTGTAAACACATATATAGTGTATTCAGAGTATGAACTATAAATAGCAGTTTGTGTAGGCCAGTTTCTGTCCTCACTGGCAGTTCATAAAAAGCTCCGGAGCAGGGGACATGTGTCCCCAAAGTGGCCTGTTTGAGTGCCTGCTATGACCCAAATCCTGTCTCCTTTTACTGGGCCACTCACTCATTGCTACTGAACACGGATCATAAACTTCAGGAGCATCCGAGCTCCGTCCTCCGTCATTAATTACAGACCTTGGAGAAATGTTATCACCTTCCAGTAGGTACTCTATGTATTTGAATCATGATGGACACTTTCAAGAGTCATTTTAACATCAACCGAGGTGAACTGAAAAAGGTGACTATTCATCCACACATAACTGCCATTCTCTTGGAGAATGCTAAGGATTTGTATGAAAAGAAGATTAACATCTTCCAAAGAGACCAAATTCAAGTGCAGTATCACAGCAAGATCTCTCAGCAAGGTACCACAGAAAGCAGAAAAGCGTTCTGATAAGACTAAAATGGCCTTTCTACCGGCTGGCCTTCTCTAACTACATAATGGCAACAATGTCCTGACAGTCAAATCATGATACACAGACAATGACTGATTGATTTGTCAACATTCTCTTTTAGGATTACTTAAGAAGACTACATTGGAAAAAAACTGTTGTTTTTCTATGGAAAAGATCAGTAATGTCGTGACAAGATGTAGACACCTGCTTTAGATGAGGCTTTAGGGACAGAAGCTGTTTTTTGGTTCTTTCACATTTAAGTAAAACAACACTCCCCCAGGCACTGAAACAAGTACAGTTAATAGAAACCACATTCAAGTTCCTTTATCTTTTCCAAATGGACTCGGACAGAATCTAGAGTTTGCATTCCCAAATACTTTTGAATGCTACTGTACTTTAAAGGAGCTAGAATTAGTGGAAAACATTTAGAGAGGCATTTTATCTAGCTTCACAGAAAAGCAGATTCAGAGGCCATCTGGCTACTGAATCTTTTACAATGCACAGGGCTCAACTTTCACTCTTTTAGCAGCCAAAAATCCCTATTTTCTCTCATATATTGCTCCACATCATTTGGCCCATCTAGTGGGCTGATGCAATCCGTGTGAGTTTATACTGAGAGGGAAGTTGTTATCTGTAAAAGCTAACTAAATATTTCATTCATGTAGCTGAGTGAATGTTTGTATCTTCTAAAAGTGTCTCAAGCCTGCCAGGGATATCCACATGTAACATTATGCACGGTCCATGAGTGGGAAGTCTAACAGATAAAAATAAATATGATTTGGTACTAACAATGTATCTTAATAACTTCCCCTGACTTTTCCTATTGTGCCACATTGAGATTGACAATTGTGGTTTTGAGGGAAATGTCTTAACAACTATTAAACCGATTGTCTTGGTAATTTGAAATTTTGCTAATGTTAGCATTCTAACACGATACACTAAGATGATAAACATGGTAAACACTATACGCCATGTGAGCATTGTCATGTAAGCATGCTGATATTAACATTTAGCTCAAATTACTGCTGTGCCTGAGTGCAGAGCCGTTGGCATGGCAGCAGACTCTTGTTATGTATGTAAACTAATTATATATTTAGGACAATTGGTATTGATTATCAGGTGAAAAGCAACAATGTCTCTTGTCGATTTTCTTAATCTCTGTTGACATGTTTTTTTCGAATGGTTAGTTGAACACCAGTTGGCTGGTGAAGCAATAACAATATCCCCAATTTAGTCTATAATCTGCACAGACAAACAGTAAGCTTAACCTGGACATTGTTTTTAGCCTTGAAAGGAACCTGATTTAGACACTTGAATGTCTGCAGTACAGACTGTGTTTCCCACTATTGTTCTTCATTTTTCACTGATATAATAAGTTATATAATATAATAATAGTCACTTTAGGGCACTGGATTGCCATTGTGTGCAATGTTGAGCATGCTTCAAAGTCCAAAATAAAATGGTGTTCATAGTGTTTTGTGTTCTTTTAAATGCTTAGGTTGTGCAGAAGCTGACGAGTGAAAATTAAGTGGTGTTTGAAGTGCAACTGAAGTGCAGGTCGTCAGACTAATGGTGACACAGTATATCCCTACATGTCTGCGACCGCTCTCTGTGTCTCTCTTGATGTCCTGTTCTGTCCCCTGGGTCAGTTTGGTTCACCGTTATACCTGGGGCCTAGTCTGGCTATCACCAGACCAAGCAAAGATCATTAGATTTGAGATTTAGCATTGGTCTGGGGAGTGTGCTCTATATTTTCACTGCACAAGAGGGGTGACCAACGAGCATAGTTCAAATGACTCTGTACGCAATTGGATATTCCTTCAACCAATCAGACCAACGATCCGGGTGACGTAGAACCAACAGATTGCGGGTTGCTGCGCTTCGGTGGTGTTCGGTGGCTGCTATGTTGAATGTAAACAAGTAGCTGCTTGGTAGCTTCTCTTTCATAATCGTGTTAAACTCGCCAATAGCGCGCCAGGTAGATATGCCAGTTTGTGATTGGTTACAGCAAAATTGTGAACTGAAGCAGGAGAATTAAACGTGCAGGTTTTAGATCGACCTGTAGGACAAAATCAAATTGCCGGCGGAGTGGGTGGGGTTTACCCGGTCTACCTGGGGCCAGGATAACCTGAACACCTCTCTGTCCACACCCACACAACCTCTGGTTTAACTCTTCTGATCGTTACTCCTCCGCCGGTTGTTGTCAGAGACACTAACTGCTCATGATCACGTCCACGCAGCACAATAAATACCATGAAAGCGGAAAAAAGTAAAAACACAAACAAACACAAAACCATTCACACTCACATACACAAGCACACATCCAGGTGAAAAAACACTATCCTGTGTGTTAACAAAAGACAGTGGGGCTGTCAGCACCCTGACATCTGATACCCTCAATTGCCTTCCTGCTGTTGATGTTCTGGGGAGCTTCCACTCATTGTCTAACACAGACATACAGACACTAGTAGACGCACACACACACACACACACACACACACACACACACACACACACACACACACAGGTTCAGCCGAACATCTGCTGTTTTTAACCCCTGCTGGTTGCGAGTGTGCGCGGGACAGGGGGGAGAACACACAAGACAGAACAACTTCCAACTGACCTGAGAGTGAGACTAGCCTGATGGTGGGACTGTAAATTGTGGAGGGAAATGGAAAATCGTTTTTATTTAAATTCTGAAAAAAACAAAATTTCACCACTAATGCTTTTAACGGCCCGTTCCCAACACGTAAATCCGCAGCTAAAGCATAAATTGGGGAATGTTTCCAGGATAAACACATGCTTGGTGTTGATGGGGAAGTGTGTGTTATGAAAACAGAGGCTGAGAGGTGACATGAGAAAAAACTGCTTGCATATCTCAGAGCAGACGGAGCAGGGGAGGGGCAGAAAAAGCCAACAGTCACACAGGGAGTCAGGCAACTCTCTTAGGCCTCTAAGCCAATTACTGGAGCAGCATTGATTGAGGCAGCACTTTAAGGCCTCATCTACACAAGTAGTCCCTTAATACACTGGTAAGATGATGGGAGCATCTCAACCGCAAACTATGCATAGATGGCCATTTGCATCCATTAGGGTGTCAGCGGGACAAATCATTTTAGTGATGCTAATACGACTAATACTCATTATTACAACATATTTGGTCTGAACATGGGTTAAACTTATTTTAATTAAATCATCATGCTTAAAGGCTTAGACATGGACAGGTAGGACCTGTTTCCTCCGTCCTGGTCAACTGACCCAGAGACCAAGGTGAATATTACATCCCGAGTGCCGTGGCTGTGTTCAATCAGCACTTCCATCCCCCATTAAAGGGATTGCTGGCCCATAATGATTTATGAAGGGGAACAGAGAGAGAATCAATGTAGCGGAGGCCCTCAGATTAATGATTAAACAAATAGCAGCCCCACTCCAGATCCTATCAGGGGCCGAGGTGCTGCTGAGAGCATGCCATGCTGTAGCAAGTTTAATTAACTACCATGGGGTTGGGGAAGCTTCAGCAGAGAGCTACAATGCCTCTTTTTTGCCTCCCACACTGAAACACAAATGCAAAACCACATTCAAACTGTCTTCAAAAGTCACTATTAAACAAAACAAGTTCCTATAAGATGCTTTGAAGTATCTGCAGCATTGCAATAAAAAGAGTCTCATTCATGTACGTCCATGTTTGGCTAATGATGAACAATTAACATTACTAATTGTACTGCAGATTATGCTTTCAATTAACCGATTGATCATTTTGTCTAAACAATGCGAGAAAATAGTGAAAAGGGCCAATACAATTTCCTGAAGTCCAAAGGTATGTCTTACACTGTCTGACCAATAGTTCAGTTTCCAGTCACAGAAGACCAAAATCTGCAGATTATCCTATTTAAAGAGCTGGAACTAGGTAATGTTTGGGGGGTGGGGGTTGCTTGAAAAGACTGAAACGATTAACCGACTATTAAAATAATTCTAATACTAAATTCTGTCAATTGACTAATTGATTAATTGACTAATTGTTTTAGTTCTTCAGCTTATATTTCTTAAAGTAAGGTATCTAAAAAGTACTGCTTCACTATCAAATCATTCCAAACATAAACCAGCCCTTACCAAGGAGCCTATTTTATTGTTTTTTATAAGAAAAGCCGGTTCCTTGCTGGGATTGTTTGAATAAAGGGATGATGCAGTTACCCATTAAAGAGGAGGAGGACAGAGAGAGAGAGAGGCCAGACACACAATACTGCTGCCCAACTGCTGCTGCCCAACACAACAGGCCATTCTTTCAGCTCGCGCCACAACACTCCTTACAGCTGAGTCCCAGCCTCTATTCTCCTGCTGTTCCCCCTGCTCCCTCCCCATCTCTACCCTTTCAATACCGGGGAGAAGAATGAGGGAGAAGGAAGGGGGGCTGAAAATGAATAGTGGGCAAGAAAATACAATCTGAAGCGTCACTGAAGCTGGAAATCTTGTAAAAGGGATTGTACAAAAGATGGCAGGTTTTTATTTACCTATAAGAAATCCCTGTTTATTGGAGAACACTGGGATGAAATATTGAGGACAGAGCTTTCATTTAAAGAGTAAAGCTGAGAGCAGGGAGCTAGTGCACAAGGAGGGGTGACCCAGGGAAGTAGAAATGAGGGGGAGATGGAAAGATGTGGCAGACTTACATGTATGTGCACACACATCCGCCATCATCACAGACAAATGGCACAACAAATCAGTTTATCAATACCACATCACATATCTGCATCAGCACTGATTCCCACAGTCACAAAAAATCCACCTGCCTCTGTATTTCTGCCTCCTCTGTGTATCTGTTTATTCTCCCCACCCAAATCCCCTCCAACTGTATCCCGGAAGCCAGGGCATCATTCCCAGGAGAAGAAGTAAATGTCACAGGTTTACCTCTATACCGCCACTGCTGTTGCTGCTTTCCTTGTTATTCCATAGAAATATTCAAAAAGATAAATCCAAGCAGGCTGAATTCTGGTCTCCCTCTCCTAACCAACCCATCCATGGATCATCCAGTTCTCTGTGAGCGAGTGCTAGCTTCCAGCTTGTGAGCTCATTCAGGCAGGCAGCTAGTAGGCAGCTGCCGTTTTTCTTCAAAGCTCCACAAGCAGAGCAAATTAGAGGTCCAGCCCAGCTTAGAGGCTAAGCCATTGTGAGCTATTCACACTCCAGTTCCTGTCTGAGGCCAATGGCTGCAGCCCCCCTTCATACTCCCGCCCACTCTCCCTCCCTCCCTCCCTCTACCTTGTGCTCTCTCTCTCTCCCTCCCTCCCTCTACCTTGTGCTCTCTCTCTCTCTCTCTCTCTCTCTGTCTTCTCTGTCTTCCCTTCTCCTTTCTCCTATCTTAGCCATAAATATAGACGCTTGACATTACCTAACCATGGTGCGTCCTGATAAACGGTCAGCCTTAGGCAGTTCTCCAAGGGTGAATGTTGGGTTAAGGAAGGGTGTGGAGGTCAGCAGGACAAGGATGAGATGGAAAGGAAGACGGGAGGAGGCTACTGTATAATCAATGTATCATATAGTGTAAAAGATGCTCCTGTTCTTACCAGCTTGGCAAGTCATAACTGTGCAAAAATGATGACCAAGGTTTTTGGTTTTACACGAGAGAGTGCAGAGTTGGGTTACAGGTTGGATTTGTTTACTATGTTTTAACCGGACTTCATAAGGACCTCGGGAGATTAAGAGCCCAGTGGCCGGCCAAAGAAAAGCCTCCACCTGGCAGCGCAGGCTTGAACCTGCATGGACATGGACTGCTGCCCAAGCAACCTGACCACACAACCCAGGAACTGCCCTGAGGGAAGAGGACTGCAGTTTTCTCTTTGGATTCACATGGTCCACTCTTACCTACATGCCCTCATTGTTTCTCTGCTACAAGTTAAAGCATAGTAGCTGTACTGGCACTTCTGAAGTGAATCAACGAAAGTGCTAAATGCTACATTTTATACCTTAATGTAACTGTTCCACGTTATCTTAAATACAGTTTTGATAAGCAATAGTGTGACATAGTTTATTTGTTTATTAAGTATTTACATCAAGCTTGGTTGCTAAATGGAAGTATTTGCACTGTGACTCTAATAACACGTGTTACTGGTGAATAGCTGAAGGACAAGGTTGGACATGTTTTTTGTTACATTGACAAACCTAAACTCAGTTTGTAGCTTGCAAACTGAACATCCTTCTGCACAATTTTGCAATGTCAAACAAGAGAAGACTCCACATATTGCGAGCTGATTTTGCTTTAATTTATGCAGAATGTACTGGTGCGGTGCTTTATTAGATTTTGCAAATACAGGTATATCTCTAAAATGTGAACATTCCCTGATATCTGTTTGATAATTGGTTAACCTACACAGGTGGGAAACCTACACTTTTTGGGAAATAAACTTAATAGCCAAAACAAAGATGAAAAGAACTCTTGTGTATATACTGTACACAGAATATGAAGCTACAGCCAGCAGAACGAAAGCAGTGGGTAACATCTAATGTGACTCTGTCTAAAGGTAAAAAAGTCTGCCTACCAGCACCTTTAAAGCTCACTAATGTATATCTTACATCTCAGGGTTTTTTACTTGTGAAAAATCTGAATAATAATAATAATAATAATAATAATAATTTACTGCAGCCTTTACGAGGAGCAAACACATATAACATGTTAGCAATTTCTTCCTGCTGGCTGTAGCTTTACATTAGGCGTACAGACATGACACTGGTATTAATCTTCTAGTATAACTCCCAGCAAGAAAGTTGATAAATTCCCAAAGTGTCAAATCGTTCCTTCATGGATTACCTACATTGACAAAATGGCAGGGGTATGGTGGGTAAGAGAATAGAACATTCTTGTGACATATATAATTTACAGTTTGCAAAATGGCACTGCTCAGCTATTCTGACAACCAATTATTCAAACAGCAAACGGGCAAAAACTGCATAAAACATACTGTAAAATCTGCAAATCAGTAGATTGTAGAGTTTCTTATGGAGAAACACCAAATAAAGCCCTGGGATAATCAGAGTACTCAGTAGTACATATACAGATGTTGTATGCTGCCACATGAACACAAAGTTCAGTGAAAAAAGTTAAAGCATATCAGATTTCAGATCAAGCTGGCATCATCACACTCACTGCTTGGAGGCATCAAGGCTCACAAACACTGGAGCTACAGGAGCTACAGTATGTGGGCTAGCTTTCTCCACATCCAAACCATCACAAGACACTCACACACAGATTAGTCTTGTAAAAGACTTGTAAAAGATCATAACAGAGAACTTTTGTTTAGTCAGTGAATTAGCACACGTCATTTCCTTGACCTTAAGGACGAGGTTATCATTATCATCCCACAAAAACAGACGCACTGTCTAAATTATACTCTGCAAATACTGGTTAAGAGAATTCACACCTGCTTTAAACAACAATCCAAAACTCTGTTTTTGTTCCATGTGGACTCCTAGTTTGGCTGAAGTATCACTCTGGTTAAAGCAGGCAAGGACTGGAGTCATCCCACCCGCGGTACAGGACTACCTGAAGCATTTCTGCAGTTTTTGAACACAGTAGTGGCTCATTAATCAGGAACTTTAGATTGATCCGAGTGACTCTGGGGTGATACAACATCTTTACTTGAGTACTCTTACATGAGCTTGGCAAGGTAACACAAATGAGGATTTTGACTAACAATAATATTGTTGTGAGCTACACTTTATATTCACAATAACGTTGGTTTATCATCAGAATTAATGAAGTTGATGTAAGGCCACACTGAAAGTAGAACTTGTTCCAAACTCCAGGTGCAGAAACAGAAACAGAGGTTGTGCTGTTGCAATGGTTTCTTTTGGGTATAACGGACCTTAAGATGCCTTTAAAAAGGGGCCTGGAGGAGATTGCCAATAACAAAAACAACATCAGAGACCACAGCCTCCAGTGCCACCTTCCACCCACATGCCAATCACAGAGAAACAAGAAGGAAGATATGCAGTCCTTTTGGCCTATATGTATGTGATTTATTCTAATGATACCAAACGATGCCAGTTTGTGAGTGTATCTGTAAAATATGCTAAATGAGGCAATGAAAACACAAACATGCATTTAACATAAGCCTCACATACATAGTCCATGTAAACACAACCACACACACAGACAGGCTGCACCTGTCTTTAAACATCATTACTATGCAAAAAAAAAACATATTTGCCCAGCTTCCTCAATGAGCTTGTAAGCCTTTGTTTTTCCCATCCCTTGTCGTTTCCAGAGCAAATCGTGTGTTAACACAGCAGATATTTTGTCACATGAACAAAATATGAACCAAGCATATGTGAAAAGCAGGCGAACAGAAGATGGGGCCCACTCATCTGTTATAAGAATGAATGGCCATCATTAGCATGATGCTCCCCGGCTGCACCCTGCAATGCAGCGACACACACAATGGCGAGTGCCACGCTTCCCCCTGCCGTTTCCCCCAGAGAAGCCCTTTTGTTTGAGCAGCATCTGGACCTGACCTCCATGCATTTGAGGCTGATGACCCCCCTCTCAGTTCCAGATCTCTTCTCCTATCCTCTCCTATCCTAACCTCCAGTTAAAAGCCGGCTCTGCCTCTACAGCACCCCTCCTCCTCCTCCTCCTCCTCCTCCTTGCCTTCTCTCTTCTCCTATACCATGTCCGTTCTCCTCACACAGATACTCCCCTCCCTCCCTCTTTTAGCTAAGGAGAGCAGCCATCTCTTGCTTGCTGAAAAGAAGGTCTGTGTACTAGTGGGCCTTACACAAAGCCTGCAGGGTGAATTAGTAAACCAAAGAGGAAAAAGCACTAGGGCTACTGGCCATCTGTCCCTCTGGGTTGGACGTGCCTGCTCCGAGTGTGCTTGCCCCCCCACTTTCCCTCACATAATTCTCACCCCTACCCCCACCGTCCCTGATTCCCTTAGCCTATATACACAGCATCAACCACATACACACACTCTCTGCCATGCATACATCACAGGCTTCGGATGGCGGATGGCAGTGAGAATGGAAAAAGAAGAAGGAGAAAACAAGGAGAGAATAAGGAGCTGCCACTTGCCTTGATGCAGAGCGAGCCCGGAGCCAGCAAATCAAGCCGTAATCCCTTTCTTTGTGTGAGCGGCAAACAGAGAAATTTGTCTCCAACAATGATTTCCCCGAGAACGACAGTGGAGTGGAAAACAAGGAAGCGAGGGAGTGAAGGACAGCAAGGAGGGGAGGGAGAGAGAGAGAGAGGAGATGGAGGGTGAGAGCAGCAGAGGCAGGGAGACAGTGGGAGCAGCTAGAGTGTGACAGAGAGAGATAGAGGAAGGCAGCAGTCACCGCCAAGCCACAGGGACGCTGACACTCACTGGAGGATTTAAAGTGAAGAGAAGAGGGCGACAGAGAAGGGAGCAGAAAGGGAGGGAGAGATCAGATGGGGGGAGGGAGGGTTGGTTTGCTATGTGGCTCAAACGATGGGATAACGCCGAGATAACCCTCATCCCCAAGCAGCAGCTGTAGATGTGCGAGGGAAATGAATCCCATGAGAGACCGACTTCTCTATCAATTGTGACATTTGCCGCACATGATAACAATGGCCATCTGTAGCAGCGGGACTATGAAGGAGAGGGGAGGAGGATGGCTTGACAGAGAAGGAGGGGGCTTCTTATAAACACACATTCACACACATGCCTCGAAAGACAAGGAAAAAAACACCTCGACTAGTGGTGGAGGGAAAGGCACCTGTTCGAGTCAAGCAAGAGGGAGCAACACATGTGCCCAGGAGAGGGGGAGGACTTGACAGACACAGAGACAAAGGAAACAGAGGGCTGAGAAGTGTGGCTTTTATTTGACTGGGCTTTTGTCATTCTGCCTTGTCATGCCAAGAAAACATTTGCATGTTTGTGTGTGGGAGCGAGATAGACAATAAACAGGAGGTGGCAGCAATAGTAGGTCACCAAGAAAGGGATAGAGGGAGGGACAGGAAGAAAGAGAAGGAGGGCTTGACAGTATAAACATTAGACTGACCAACATTGTGTTGTGGCCCATTTTTGCCTTTTTCTTTGTCATTACTAGAAAAAGATAGAAGACAAATACAGTCAAAGAGCCTAACACATAGTCTAGTGATATAACCTATTTTTTCTTAGTGTTAACACATTTCATGAAAAGACCAACAAAGAATTGATCATATTTATAAGTATTGCTCATTTAGCCAAAGCCTGCTGTGTCTTATTCTTCTGTGGCATACACCACTGTTAAAAAACCCATCAGTGGGTCACAGTGTTTCACTGGATGAAGTTCCTTTATCAACATGAAC
Organism: Etheostoma spectabile; assembly: GCF_008692095.1. NCBI lineage: Eukaryota > Metazoa > Chordata > Actinopteri > Perciformes > Percidae > Etheostoma > Etheostoma spectabile. The sequence goes on from NC_045739.1 coordinate 5,972,628, forward strand.
GTAGGCAATATTTTTAAGACAATCCCACATACACCATCCTGCTGCTGTAAATACTCCCTAAAACACCAAATTCATGTCTGTAAATAGTCTCCAACAAACACTTTGACTCCTGTTTGAGCCACATTTTCTGAGTTCCTATACTTCTGTGACTGATTTAGATTATTGTTTTCAGTAGCAACATAGACTAAGACTAACAGACTAACACATTGTTAGTTTAGTTCTTATCATGAGATTAGTTGACAATAAGAAATAGAAAAATTAAATGCTAGCCCTACCTTTTGAAGTGTCTTCACTACAGCTACGGTGCTGAGTCAATTTATCTAGGGACACTCTATTAGTTTGAGATACAACCCAGAAAAATAATAATGTAATATTTCCAATTATTAAATAACCACGGGCCCTGGTTTCTGCATGGGCGTGTGCAGGACAGGTGACTGTGTAATAAACAGATTGTCTTGCTTACTTCTTTTACATATTTACACAGTATTTTGGCAAAACCGCAGTCCCTGTAGTGACTCGCTCAGATGTGAGAATACAGCAGACAGGATTTCAAGGGGTCTATACATTATTCTGCATGTACCACTTGTACCACAGGTACTTGTTCTTGTTGACTTCTTCATCATTCACCCTTTTCATGGTTGAGAAAAGTAGTCAGAAAAGTAAAAAATACTCAATCAGCATTCTTCATGTGGTTCTAACATTTGTCTTCTAACCCCCAAATATGAAGCAATGTCTACTAATGACTCCAAAGAGGTGAAAGGATCCAGCATGTTAACGTTTAGTCTGTACATTTTAGAGGCATTAGAAGGTAAATGTATCCAGCATTTGCAGGGGAAAAAAAGACAATATTAGTGAAATAAAGGCAACAAATTTAATTCATTTGATCTGGTGACCCCTCCGTCCAATTCTTTTTAACTTTGTCTATGTTCAATTTTGATATCAATGCGGTCTGTCCTCTGCGCGCAGAGGCCTTTCCATAGTCCTGGGATCTTTGCAAGAGCCCAACATGTTCATCACATAATCAGGCAAGAATCTAGTTTCAATATATCAGAACATTATAATCCCAGGCAGGGCGTCGGGGGAGGCTCAGAGAGGCGGATTTACCCGTCACATGGCTGAGCCCAAGAGTAGGACAGACAGACAGAGACAGGGCAGAGGTAGAGAGCGGATAAGCAAAGACATAGAGAGACAGAAAGAGGGAAAACACATTAACCTAGTATAGAAGCCACATTTTATTAGGTACTGTAGCACTACAATGCAAACGAACACGTACAGCCAAGCCCCATTCCATGGAAACAAGAGGAAGCGGAATCATGATCCCTTTCTTGATTAAATCATGTCTATGCATATATGTGATAATCAAAAAAATCCTCAGGGGGGAAACACACACAAGCACATGCATAAGCACATGCACAAGCACGCACGCAGGCACGCACGCACACAGGCACACACACTCTAATCACATCCCCAATAGATCCACTGTGTCGTTTTGTTGAAACACTTTAAGCCTCAAGCGTTGTGGTCATCACAACTCCAGCAGTACAACAGTCATTTTTCTGAACACAAACATGACATGAGTACAGTAGAAAAATAAACAGAGTAGAGCTGGACAGTGTCACCCCACCACAGATTCAACGGTTTGTGATGCAACCAAGACCAGCTGTGGAGTCTGGCACGGTGCTGGGTGTTTGGCTCGAGCCACACTTTTGTATTTTTCACGGTTATGTGAGACAGCTACAAAAATGGTGATCTGGCTCTGTGAAGACATGAGTGGCTCTAATCGACAGTAATGCGAAACAAAATCTACAGTGATGGTGTTTGGAAAATGTATATTCGTTTCTCTTTTCAGAGCTCCTCAGAACAGGATTTCAAATCACGAAAGGGAAATTAAGTGTCACAGAATAATTTATGGGTGAGTGAAAGGGAAGAATGAGATTAAAAGGAGAAGAAGCAAATATGAAAGAAGCCAAAAGAAAATAGGTCTTTGTGGTAAAGATGAAGAAATGATGCTGGCTAAATTCCTCAACCACATGTCCTAGTTAAAGCCCCCACCACCACATTATCATGATTACCAATATAGTTTACTCACAAGGCACGGCATGGCGATACAGATTGGCTCGGATGGTCTTCTGCAGCTCGTGGTCGGGAGAAGACTTCTGAAACCTCAGGCTCAGGTAGTGCTTCAGGTCCTTGTTGAGCTTGTGACCTGGAAACAGCAGACAGAAAAAAAAAAACAGCTCAATAAACAAGCCTCCACAGAAGAAGCCGGCTCGTCTCTTCGCTGTTTACACGCTGTCATTTTACCAAAAGTAAGATCATGAAAGGCCGTGACATTTCCGTTGTTGAAATGCTCCTGGATACTAAAAGGAGAACAAGACAGGCCTTGTTCTCCCCCCTTAGCCGATTTAGAAACACAGGAGTTCTCCAGTAAATAAATACATTTGCTAAAGATTGTGTTTACACATAAATAAAAAATGCAATCACCACATATTTTTCTTTTTTAAGTCCATGTGATACAACATGCCTAACACACGCATGCTCACAGTGACAATGCAAACTTGCTAATGTTAAGTAAGGGATAATGTAAAGTAAGATTTAAGATTTAAGACCCATCCTCAGCATTATAATTCGCAATAATGACCGACTCACTCTACATTATTTCATCCCATTAATGTTCTCACCAAATTGCATGGTAAACCGTTACATTTTTTGAGATTTTTGACTATAATCCAAAAACATCAAACTACTGGTGGCGCTAGAGGTAAAGTCAGGAGATTACCAAAGTCAACTGTCTTCATCCTGTGTGAAAAGTTGAATGTGTGTACACAATTTTATGGCAATTTCTAAAATATTTTTTGAGATATTTTACTCTGGACTGAATTGGTGGGTCAACCGACAGACTAACAGAGTGATGCAACCATCCTTAGAGCCTCAACCTTCTGGATTTGATTCATTCAAACTTTGATCTATTTCATTAGATGGTAATGAGGCAAATAAACTTGACAATTTGAGTAGAGCAGAGAAATACAATCGGTATGTAACAGGATGTTTCATTTAGAGAGAAACACAAAGATTGAGACGGGTTTGGGTAATTGATTAAAAGAGTCTCTGATTGGCTGGAATTCCCAGGCTTACTCAGCATCCATCCAATCAGAGGTGGCGATGCTGCTGGCTGAGTTTGAACAGAGCCTCAGCGCTCACAATGGGGCCAGATGGTCAGAGCTCGCTCTCACGCCAGGGTCTCATTTAGGACCATTTAATGATCTCCAAATATATCATCCATGTCTGAGAGAGCTGGCAAGCAGTTCTTGGGGGAGGTGCCATGGCCTCCTGTTGGCCTCTGCCCACAGCGGAGGAGTTTCTCTTGGCTTGGTGCTTTGAGATGGCAGGGTCAGTGTGCTGACTGGGTAGGTAGAGTTTACTTTGGAAGTAATAGGAATTCTAACATGGTTTGAAGTTACAGTGAAACAACATTTAGAGCGTCTTTAGCTTTTGTAATTAGATGTATTTCAGTGGGAAAAGGAATACGTGGATAGGGTAAAGTTCTAAATTGATCACATTTGACTGGATCACTAAAAAGTGGGTTTGGCTTTGCAAATACACAGTGATACGATGTTATAGAAGACTGTTTAACCTCCACACACACCTTCCTCAACAGCGTTGTTAGATAATAATAATAATAATAATAATAATAATAATAATAATAATAATAATAATAATAATATAATTTTATTTAACAGCGCCTTTCTGAACACTCAAGGTCACTTTACAGACCATAAAAGACAGAATACGGGGAACAGAAAAGTGTAAGGAGATCAGGATTTGAAATGAGGGAGAAATTAATAAATTAGACCTCAACCACAGTCTTTGGAAGTAGGCTTAGTAAGTAAGGCTTAGTAGGCTTAGTAAGTAAGTAAGTAAGTAGGTTAAAAAAATAGGGGGACTTTTTTATACTTAAAAAGAAGAAGAAAAAAAAGAAATCGGTCATTGTGTCTTCTTGAAACTCCACATTTTTAACATTGCTTATTCTTGTGTTGCAAAACATACCAGTGAAAGGCTTACTTTATTCATAACTGGTTTAAAGGAATAGTTTGACATTCTATGCACTTATTGGCTATTGGAGAGGTACATGAGAAGCTCAATAATATATTTGGTAAATGTACAATAAATAATTAGCTGGAGCTGGTTAGCTTAGCATAATACAACATAAAGACTGAAAACTGGGGTAAACAGCTACCCTGGTTCAGTCTAAAGGTAACAACATCCACATACCAGAGCCTCTTAAGCTCACTCATTAATATGTCATGTCTTGTTGGGGTAATCCGTACAAAAATCAAAAGTGTTAAAACATCTATTTGCCGCTTTACACGTGGTTATGTGCTGGACTATTTCTTGGCCGTGACCAGTTGCCGAGAAAGCTGAGCACACTCCGGGAAGTTACTAACTTCAGTCTTTTACTGGTCTTTAAGCTTGCTCTCATGGCAAGAAGACAAATAAGTGTATTTCCCAAAACTATACCTTCAAGGTTGAGGTTTGGGAGTGAAAATTCCTCTAAACCAGGCAGGAAGTGCTTGCAGCTTGAGAGGAAGTGCTGCTGCTGAGACACACATAAGAGTCAAGGACAGACGGATTAGAAGCATCAGTGTAGCAGCTGAGAAAGTAAAAATGGTCTTAAAGCAGAGGACTATCTGTCATCTGCCCTGAGGTGTGGCCCTGTGGTGACATCATCATCTGTCAACCTACATCCACCTCCTCCCCCCATGGCATTACTATAAATACTGAGGCATGTAACACTGAAAATGTGAAGCACAGTGTCCCAAAAGGCACAACAACACGCAGACATCTCATACTACAATGATGATGAACAAATATTAAATCTGATTTTTTTTTAAAACAGTCCTTCTGAAAAATTGGTTACAGAGAAATGTCTAGCACTGTGATGATAACAATTGAAGGTGTAAATCACATTCATTAACACAGCTAAGCTAAAATTAGCATAGCCACGATTCTGATTCTGGTGCAAGGCATTTTCTCCCCAGAAGTGGAGACACTGGTTGGTAGTCTACCTTGCTGTATTTTTCCGTCCCTCTACACACATGCACACAGCCGACTGTGTAATTCAGTGCAAGCAAAGCACAGTCAGGTAATTGTTACCTAGCAACCAGCCAGTGCTGACAACCATCATTACGGTCCCTGCTAGGCAAGCAGCAGTCAGATTGTGAAAGGAAAAACAGATACAACAGCGCATACACACACACACACAGACACACACACACACACACACACACACACACACTTATATACACAGCTCCTCATTAAAAATAAAACATTTTATACATTATGTACATTAGTGTTTTTCATTCAGCGTTGTGTCAGTTTTGCTGGCTCAGATGCTTTCAGTGAGATAAGAGCCGCTGTCAGGAACAACCCCCTCCTGTTGGTGCATACAGCTAGCAGAGGGTAGGCCACCCAGGTGTCTTGCTCCATCAATGAGAAAGTCATCAAATATTTAATATTTATGAGGATTAAAACCGTGTTGATCAGAGATTACAATCACTCCATTTTGTTTGTATGTGTGTGTGTGTGTGTGTGTGTGTGTGTGTGTGTGTGTGTGTGTGTGTGTGTGTGTGTGTGTGTGTGTGTGTGTGTGTGGTGAGTGTGTGTGTGTGTGTCAGTGTATGTATAGTGCATACGCTATTATCTCCCAGGATTTTTAAATGCAAATGCGATTTCACTAAACAAATAGAAAGATGTTATGGTGCTGTAGATGTCAAATTTAAAAATAAAAACGTACTGGTATCTAGCTGTTTGACGGTTCCTCTCAGATATAGAGCAGACTCATGGTTTGATATGAAACATTTGTGTCACAGTTTGATTCATTTTCAGTTCAGAAAACAGCTCCAGAACGTGCTTTACAGGTTCATTTTCGAATGTATTATCACGTTCAGCTTCACGAAAGTAAAGGTATTTGAGATTTTGGACTAAATCAATAGTTCTTTTGTCCTCCTGACCCATTTAGAGATGTTTCCCGGCAGTGTGTAACAAAAAGGAATCCAACAAAAACAACCAGATGTGGTGAGGAAAAAAAAGGAGATATCATCTCAGCTCCACAACCACAGCGCTGCTGATTTTGAACAAAACAATTCAGCATGTGTATTGAATGGAGATCCTTGTCTGTTATAGAATAAGATGCCGCGTATTGTTACTGAGAATGTGCTGTGTACACTGTTCCCGCTAATCCACAGCTGTCGGATTTCCCAAATTTCTATATAACAAATCTGCAGTGCGCTGATATGTTTACAAAATGGTCTTATATTAAGGGATTAAACCATTTATTACAAGTACACATTTGAATGATATGCAATAGTGGCTGCCTGTATCTGTAACCTCTTTAATAGCACAATCAATACAATTAGGATAATATCAGTGTTTTTATGCAAATATGTTTTTGAGGTAAATAGTTTACAAGATATTTATATAAAAACATTAACCACTCCAAACAGTAGTCTTTTTTTTGGGAAAAACGTTATTCTTTCTGTCAAGAAAACTAAGAATCAGTCTGTCTCTTGATGATAAGATGGATCATTTGAGAGCTTGGAGAGGATATTCTTGATTCTCATAACAATGAAATCACTCCATCAGGGAAAATCTGAGACCCTAGAGACGTTAGCATGTGGAGAGATGTTTCCTGGGAGCTGAGATGTTTGTGGAGCCGGCTGTTAAAAGACTGTATGTGGCAGAGAGTGCTGCTTTTTAACCCCAGATGTCGTTTTACAAATAGACAGAGAGTGAGACGAGACGGGTTTAACCCAAATAACAGTGAATCCTCCATGCCTCCAGTCAGCATTACATAACCTTAAATCTAGTTATGCATCCCTATTTCATTTTGGGGACTATGTGTCTGTGTGTATGTGTGGGCAGGGGGGCTGGTTTCTTAAATATCTACAGAGATAAAGATATGATCTTAGCTAGCTTTCTTTTAGGATTAGAATAGGATTCAACAAAATATAAAACAGACAGCAAAAGAGCATGAACATATGGTAGTAACTCCTTAAAACATCAAGACTGCCAAGCAGCTGCAGCCTATAGTACAACATAACAGCTGTCACTACAAGTCACCGATACTACCTGACAATCATGCCAGGTGGTAACCATTTCAAAAGAGTACAACACATCCAAATAGCACTCAAACATTAATTTGAGAAAACGTGTGTGTGTGTGTCTGTGTGTGTGTGTAAAGCTCTGTTCAGCTGCTCATTGGGATTCATCTCCCGTCCTCCAGCTCAACACTGCCCTCTGTGTCTCTGAGCCTCACCAGTGAAAGCCTGCTTAACACAGACATCGTTACCATAGCAACCCAGAGCCAACCAGTGAATGAGATGAGTAATGTGCGGTCATTATGGGCTGCTGCCCTCTAGTGGTGGATCCTAAGTCTATAAAGTTAAAAAAACAGACCTACCAAATGTCACTTCAAAGATGTGATTCTCAATCCCTGTTGGAATTTAAAGATTCAAAACAAACTTTAATATCTTAAAAGGGACTGAAAATATTTACTCAGTATTGTCCTTCACAACTGTTTTGAGGTAAGCTACTTATTTATATATATATTTTCAACATAACTTTATACTTTTACTTCACTACATTTTTTCAGAAATACATGAAACTATGAAATATTATATAAAATAGTTTACCAGCTGTAACATTAATTATTATGCATCAATAATACTATTTGAATAATAGTATATGTAAGGGGCCAGTATGTTTACCTAAGCAAAATCTTGAATGTATAACTTTCATTTTTGTGGTATTGCTACTTTTACTTACAGTAATTAAAATACACTTCTTCCACCACTGTGGAAGTGTTTGCAATGCATCTAAAAAGTAAAAAAGTCAGTCTAAAAGTACCAACATCAGCAACATCAGTTGGATAGCAGGCACAAAAAACATGCAACTAAGTTGTAACAAATAAGTCTAATAATATATAATAACAAAATAAGTCTATAAGGGTTTAGTAAAATATTAAAACAATTGTTTTCTTTTAAGATACAGAACACACATACATTTGTAGGTTCATACTAGCCTAAAATTCTAATTGCTCTCTGGGAGAATGCTACACAGTTAATACTCTGCAATTGGTATGTTACTAATTACTGCCAGCAAGATACATATTACAAGAGAAGATGGAAATATGGCATGGTAATACTGAGAATGGAAACATTCTTAAACAAACTCTTGCTTTACCGCTAAAACTAAATTGTTACTCCACCCAGATTCTGGAGTCAGCTGGTGCAAGAGAAGAGAGAAAACCCACAAGGATGCTAGCCAAGAGAGTCCGCATGCATGCAGCGGTGGTCGACACATGTTGAGAGGAGCTCTGGTCTTGTGTGTCAGGCTTTTCTTTGTGGATTGCTCTCTCCCATGGAGGTGGCCGCTGGCAGAGATTAGGTGTTAAATGACAGGCAGGTTGCCCTTACTATGGGTAGAGGAGAGCAGACAATCCTGCAGTGAGTGACACACACACACACACACACACACACACACACACACACACACACACACACACACCTATAAAAACACCAGCTGTAGTGATGACAGATTGGATTAAGACAAGACGTCCTCCCAAGCTTGATCCCCACCAGAGGGTGTTGGGCTAAGGTGACCCTGTCTAGGTGTTTGGAAACAGCCAAGTGCAAGGCCTGCTCTTCTTCACACTTCATGCAACCAAACATACTTTAAAGAAACAGTTTGGGAAATGTTAGCTTTCTTGCCGAGAGATAGCTAAGAAGATTCCTACCTGTCTGTTAAATGTGTAACCAGCAGCCAGCTATACTGGCTCTGTCCAAAGGTTAAAAAACATCCACCCTTTAGCATCTCTAAAGCTCTATAATATATACATTACATAATATGTTTATGTTCATAGAAACTAGCTGTTTCCTCGTGTTTCCAGTCTATATGCTACAGAAGCAGAAAATACACCCAGATGTGCTAAATAAATAGCATTGTTGCTCAGAACTAGAGAGATCTCAGAAGCAGTGGTCAGTTGGGGATTTCATAAGCCTGGCTGTTATCACATTTTGATTAAGAAGGCTCCACTCTGTCTGCGTGCTTCTATTTGGTGTGGTACCGCTGTGGCACAAGAGGAGCAACAAAATTAACCACAATTACAGACACAAAATCACCATTACAGTTCCTGTATTTCTATGAAACCATCTTCTAAATCTTTAAATTGCCCCCTTTGTCATCGTCCCAAGCCATCTCAGGCTGATAACCCAGAGCTCAAAATGAGCACAAAGAGACGGCATTTCCTCCAGAGGACAAATACTGTTGGATTTCCTTTGGCCTATTCCAAATAATGGCAACAAAGTAGGAACTGGAAATGCTGGTTCTTAAACAGTAAATTCCATTGTTTCAGCACCTTCCTGTGGGTCTCAGGACATCCCGTCAGTCAACACTAGACTCTCCAGTTACGGATAAGAGCATTTAACGCTACATTATCCAGAAATATAAGGAGGGGCCGTCTGAGAGAGTTGAACATCGGGAGGGTTGCAACTGACAAAACTAATCAAACACTTGCTCTCAGTGATGGGTTTCACTCAGCTCTCTTGGTGTGAAAAAGATAGCTGCAATATCCAGCTATTATACAGCCATTATCCCGGCTGAAAGGTCATGACAGCTGATACATAAGACATGATAATGATGATATTAAACATGGGAAACACTTTTTTTTCATATCAATTAAACACATTCACACTATTCATCTTCTTCTCACACACAGATAAAGAAGCAGTGTGTTTAGCTTCTTTGTACTACTTAAAGCTGCCGCTGTTTTATTGCAGCCTGCCATGAGCCTTGCATGAGTGGAGAGGAAAAAACTAAAATCACAGAGAGGTCTGTCGTAAAGATTAAGACTGGTCCTCTGCCTTCTTCTTCTATAATTATTACCTCCATAACCAGCCACACCCAGAGCTGCTTTCATGTTAATCCCAGTTCAAAGCTGTGTTCAGTGAGAAACCACACAGGAGATAAGAGGCTCTTTTTTTGACGGAATTCCTAACTCACACCAGTCATAATGAATCAGAAAACTTAATGTCTGTGGTTCATTTTCAACAGGCATGATGTATTCATGTACTTCACAGTACATAACTGTTGACCATATTCCGAAGTGTATCACAGCTTTTTAGGTTGGTAAATGCTTTTATCTAGTTTCCAGGCTACAAATGGTATCAGTTATCATTTTAGTAGGGTGGGAATATCATCTTACAGAGATTTGAAACTAAGATAGATCAGAGTATTTTGACAGCAGCTTGTTTTTAGCTGATCTCCAGAGGTTAAACTTCTCACCTTGTTGCAATGATGTCTAAGTGTAATCTATGGTGTGTTGGTGCACCGTGCACCGCACCTCTGTCCACAAAACGCACCAGCCTTCAGCATTTTATTTTTTGGGGTTTTGGTTCCCTTATTTTAAGTAAGGTTATAATTTTCTGGTGATACAACAAAAAAAAAACACAGGCTGCTTTGAAAGGTCATCCAGGCAGGTGCATTCAAGTGATTATGGGAAGCTCCAAAATTCAAAACCTGTAAGTTACTTGCCATTATTTCATGTAAGAAGTTTCCAATTTCACAATATACTTTTCACAGCATTTACATTGACTTGTTTTGTCTTCTGAAATTGGTTTTGGGACAACACAGTTCATGAATGTCATGCTATCACCATGTGCAACACAATAAAAGAAATATAACACAAGCATGATCAGAACCATGTTGAATTACTATTTTGCAGACAAGGCTGAAAGGATTAGCCCATTAGCCCAGAAAATCTATTGACAACAAGCAGAAATGCCAAAAAATCTATCGCTGATATTACATTGAATATAGAGTATTTGGATTTTGGACCGTTGGTCAGACAAAACCAGCAGTTTGAATATGTCAACTTGTGCTGTGGGAAATTGCGTTGGACATTTCTTTACTATTTTCTAACATTCTATAGACTCATTGAGAAAATAATCAATAAAAAAAGAAAGAAAAAAAATCGTTAGTTGTCACCCTAGACATAATTTACGAGAGTCAACTTGTAAAAGGTGTGCTCCAGGTTGTTCCATTTAAACACTGGTTTTGGTTTTGAATATTGGACATACAGAGAAATATGGTTTATGTGAGGAGGCAGGCGGCCAGTTCTGACCCAGTTCTCCAGTGCTGTGCTGCCGAGTCAGAGTCAGCAGTGCATGATGGGAGAACTGGTATGAAGGAAGAGTCACAGACGACAACGACAACACACACACACACACACACCACACACACACACACCACACACACACACACACACACACACACACACACACACACACACACACACACACACACACACACACACACCACACCACACACCACAACACAAAGTAGAGGCGGTATGTTCCGCTCCAGAGCGCTGCATCTGTTCATTGCTAAATATAACCAGAGGAACCCAGGCCTACCACTCCCTCTGAATTGTGTTAATAGCTGAGTAGGCCAAAGGATGGAGGAAGAGAAAAGGAGGCCGGGAGGAGAAAAAAAGGATAGTGTGATTGTAAAGACTTGAACAACGAGTAAAAGCTTGAGAGGGTCAGTCTTGAACGATGTATGCTCATTCCCAGATAAACACAGATGCTGTTTATAAATTCTGCGCCTAAAAGTATTTTAAAACAGACTAAACATGGAAACTATTTCTGTCAAATACTGGAATACTTAACTCAACAGACTCCAGGTGGCAGGATCTCCATTCTTATCCCCTGGGTTCATTTTTAAAGTTAAGGAAAAACACTTTTTTGTGCCATATTTCTATAAAAAAAAAGCACACAGAGCAGCTATTTTAATGTGTCCATTGTATCTTATTTTCCTCCCCTGGGCAACACATGTAAAAACACTGAATCCTCCCTGTCGCTGATGGAAAACATCACGCTTCAGTCGAGCATGCCATCAGTTGTAACTGGCTGCCTCTGTTAAATGTCATTGTCTGCCTGGCCGTCACACACAAAGACCGCCTCTGTGATTAAAATCCCCTCTTTCACAGGAGTCGATGACCACGGGCAATGAGAAGGAGATGAGATACACGTCCCCATCCTCCCTCCCGTCGGCTGGAGCGACAGCAGACACCACACATCATCACACCACAGGGACGCGTCATCATCACCAGATAGGCTAATTTGATGAAACTCACAATAAAACACAAGTCGAGAAATTAACACATTAGGCTTGAATCATAGCGTATACGCATCTGGATGAAGGCTTGGAAGAGGAGAAGCTTTTCCATTGAGTGTAATAACCACTAATTTCTACCTTGAGGGTTGTAATGGAAGGGGCTTCTTGTGCAGTGGCGCACAAATAAACTAGTTGTGTTGACTTGAAAGGGAGGTTAGAAGATGATGACATCCAGTGACCTATCTATCTGACTTCTCTGCTAAACCAAATATTCATTAAAATATATTAAACACCCACTTTCACAAAAATAGCAGTTCTAACCAAGTAGCCATCCATCAGATATGCAGAGCTGTGTTTAGGGAGATACAGTAGCTGACAGACAAGAAGCCCCACAGGGAGGTTCATTAAATAATCTGTCATGTGAATTTCCTCAGTTAGTTACCAAATGATGCTGTCGCCAGTATTTTGTGCTTAGAGGATGCACTATTTCAGAAGTGCCAGCTGGGCATGTTTGTTAGAGGATTTAGCTTATATGCTTAAAAAGAAAAAAGGTGTTCTCAACCAGAAAGTGAGGCAACACTGCTATGAAATACAGTTTTTATAGTTGAGTTCAGGAAAGCTGCTTTCAAAAAAATGGGGGGAGAAAAAAATGTAAAAATGATTCACTTACAGCGTGGCACACGTCTAGGTCTCTATCAAAAGTGTGTGAGAGCAGAGATAACACACAGCTGACTGACAGTGGAAAAAGCTGGTGTAACTGGCTCTAGTACAGCATCTTGTGTGTTACATTCAGTCTGCTGCTTCAATTTAAAAGGTGAATATGTCTCTGTGTGTGATGTTAGACTGCAGCCACACACTGTACATCCTTCAAAAACCACACTCTGTCAAACCATTATACAGTATATCTGACCTTCAGGCGGTAGGAAAACGCACCAAAAACGGAGATTATTGTGAGATGTTTGAGATAAAAGTATGACAGGAGATATCAACAGGTGATGGAGACAGAGAGAGGAACAAAAGGTTTCGATCGGATGTGGAGGCCTTTTGAATAAATGGAGTGATGAAGCTTCATGGGGCAGGTTCGTTATTGTGTTGAGCCAAGTGAGTGGCGATATGGAGCAGTCCCTTCAAAAGATGAGGAGGCCTTTGAAAAAGTCCCAGGGTGATTCCACAAAACATACAGTAGTTTAATTTCAACATTATAAGATTCATTTACAGTAGAGTTGAGACAATCAAAAAATATCACATAATGGGATCCTGTGGAAAAATCTGTGCCTTTGAAATGTGGAAAAAAATGATGAATTTCTCTGGATCAGAAATGATCACACTTTTAATAATATGTTGAGATCACTAAAATGAGATGGAGCACTTCTGCAATTCTACCTCTGCAGTGTAATTGTGGCTTTAATGAGGCACTGTGCTTGTCAAGTCAATATGTCAAGTCCTTGTCCTTTAAGATCTCTCTTAATGAGAGCCTCACCCAACAATGGCAACCATATATCACAATGGAGAATCATTAGGAATCATTAGGAATGTTTTTCCCTGACGGCAGTACGAAAACAGTCGACAAGATTCAAGATTTTGAAATGGAGCCAATTTCTCATTTTGTGTTTCTTCTATATTTAACTCCTTCTACAGTCAAGGCCATTGCCATATAAACGGTAACACACGATAAGTAATTCCTTCCTTCCCTTGTCCTTCAAACTGATGACAAAGAAATCCACCAGAGCTGCAGAAGTGATGACAATGGGACTGGACAATTCCCAATGCTTACCTTGACACATTCAAGCAAGTGATCAGTTCAAGGCCTAAGAAAAGGAAGGATGTGTATTAATCAAGGCCAAACATAGTAAAGACCTTGTGTCTTTTTAAAAAGCTTTTCTTAGTAAAACTATGCAAGACAGTAGACCAGAAAGGTATAATCCACAGGGAGGTTTTCTTCCTATTTTAACATAAACATACTAATAATCTTTTACATTTTAACATTGTTGATTAATTGATGGACATAAAGTTAAATTGGTAACTAGAATTAAACCGATTAATCGTTTGAGTCATGTTTTTAAGATGAACAGCTTAAAATTAAGTTACAATATCAAACCGCTTCAATTGACCTGTTCTGCTAAATTTTGTGTCAATGAAATGTTACTACCTGTTCAGAATTCCTCAGATTATCCCATTTATATTCTGGTTGGAGGGAACACAGGGTTCATGTTCTTGATATCTTATAAACAGATATAAACTAAGAATAAGCTTTTATGAATGAGATAACAGCATGGCCAAGTGCATGGAAATGAAACGGTTTAATTCTGCTACACCACAAATGAAACAACAACAGAAACAACACAACTTCCTTTAAAACTGAAAATTTGTTTAAAAGCTCATGGATGCTCAGAGCCTTTGACATTCAATTTGTGAGAGTTGGCTGCAAACAAGCATTCCACTCATGAGGTATGGCATCACAAATCAAAGGCAAACGGTTACTCAAACCATGTTTCCTTGAACACACCAAAAATGGAGTGTTTTCAGAGCGTTCCCTGGCTGCAAATGCTTTAGCAGGAGATGAAAACGTCAAGATGTGAGGACTAAATGTTCAGCGTATAAGCAAGTGTCGCAGCTCTGCTAGAAATAAAATCTTTCCAATAGTTGATGTAAAGAGTAGTTATTACTGTAGAATAAAACATGCCAAACCACATGTATTATCATAACCTTTGCTTCAAAAAAGGACTTGGCCCTGGTGGTGAAAACGGCACAGAGGATTGTAGGACCAGTACTCCCGGGCCTAGATGCCGGCCGCCTACAGAAGAGATCTTAAGAGATCTTTACTATCTGAATAAAGATACAGAGCCATCCAAACCCAGACTAACCGACTGTAGCCTGTAGCCTCCATCCCTCGAGCAGACAGGAGCTTACAAACACTCCCAGAACAAATCTGCACCACGTACTGTAATATATCTCTAGAAAAAGACCTTTACTGTTTATCATCTTGCCTGTTTTAAAAATACGCCTCTGTCTGTGCTCTTTATTTTCAAAACAGTTATCTGAAGACATTTCAGTCAGATTATATTATTTGCAGTGACGGTTTAGTGATTTAACAGCCTCAGCTACCATATATCACCTCACTCTGGAGCTCTATATTGAGAACAATAAAAGACTAAAATACAATTTGCCTGCGGAGAGCTCAATGAGATTTGAGTCAGTTTCAGGTCACGTTTACAAAAGCAGCATAACACAAGATGTGACAGAGAGCGAGTTACACAAGTTAAGTGTTCAAAGGAAATTTAGCTGACACCAACAGTTCAAGAAAAATGTTTCTATCATTATGTTGCTTTGTCAAGAGTCTAAATTTAATCTGGAAATATAGCGATTCAGAGGCACAGCTGGAAGAAAAACAGCAAGTGATTTGATAAGCACAGGCATGTGTCAGATTGTGGTAGATGTGTATATGAAAAGCAAGCTTTCCAAAAGACTAAACAAATACATTGGATTTTAGGAAGGCTTGTGTGTTTGTTTGGTTGGTCATGGCTAGAAAGTCCAACATGTACAGCAGGAAAGAGAGGAAGAAATTACATCTGTGTTTATACGGCTTTAAATGCATTTGAGAATCGATGTGTCAGATTGCCAGCTACTGATAATCAATTAATCTTTTAACCCTCCTGTTGTCCTCAGGTCAAATTTGACGCCTTTAGAAAATGTCTATATCGGAAATATGGGTTTCTTTTTAACCAAATTAACAGAAAAAAAATCAATTGGATTCCATTCAACGCTATCTGCAAATACAATTGATCACTTGCATTCCTGACTAAACTCATCTGTACGTTCCTCTGAACTATTAGTCAAAATAAATCATAATTTCTGCTTTTATAAGTCAAATATTAGGTATAATTCTATATACATGAGGATTATTGCCCATGAATTCCAAAAAGTACTTTAAAACTAGTAGTAGTAAGGTGGTGTTCGTGAAAACTAAAAAGTAAAGTCTGAAAAAGGGACAAAAATGTCAACTTTTTGTCAGTTTTTGACCCGAAGGACAACATAAGCATAAATGCAAAAAAAATGAACCAATACTAACTTTTCAAATGTGAGGATTTGCTCCTTTTCTCTGTTTCAAGCAATTTAAACATGCAATCGGGTTCACTTTCACTGTTTTCGGACACTTTAGATTCTTAAATAATGAAAAGAATTTTTACTTTCAGTAGTGGCACGTCTCTAGGGAGGGAAATGTTACTTTGTCGATCTGCAGCTTTGGTCCAGATTGAAATATTTTAAGATGTAATATCTTAAAAACTCTTAGACGGATTGCCATGAAATATGCAATAGATATCCGTGGTGCCAAGAGGATGGAGTATATTATGGCTTTTGATGATTTGCTGACATTTCATCTAGCACGACCATGAGGTTCACATTTGGAGCTTCTAGGGAAATGTCTTTTTGATGGATTACCATGAAATGTGGTACAGACATTCATGCCCCCCTAAGAGGCACTGTGATCACCAACATACTTCTCATCTAGTGCCAATTTGTCCAAATACTTTAAAAACTAATGACATTCCCTTTAGCCTCAGCTAATTAGTACATGTAAGCATACTATGACACACTAAATTAAGATGATGATCATGGTAGACAATGCACCTGTTTAACATCAGTGTGTTAGCATTTTCATTGTGATATGTTAGCATGTTGATGTCAGCATTAAGCTGAAAGCGCTGCTGTGCCTAAGTACAGCCTGAGACATTCGCTATGGCTGCCTTGTCTGGAGTCTTGTTTGGACTTGTCCTACTAATTTACAAAATACTTAAACAAATTATTATATTCTATAATGAAGGAAGGTTGAAGCAAATCTGAGGTCTGCCTGAGGCTTAAAGAAGTATCTGGTTAATTGCTGGTTAAAATTGAATCAATCAAATATGGAACATGGACTTTAATAAAAAGCTGTCAAGGGTTTACTTGCCTTATACAGCTAACTCTGAAATCCTGCGCTGGGAGACCGTGTAGTTTAATAATTTCCTCAGTTTAAAATATACGACTACTAACTTTTTTGGTTTATGCCAACATTTTCTGTAAAGTGAACAATTTTACAGCATGGTGGTGTAACTGGTAGTGTATAGCCTGTGTTTTGCGGAAAATGGCACAAGGTTTCATTTTGAGAAAATAAACCAAAACTGTCACATTAGCATGTTGAGGATTGATCATCCTGTTGTGCCAATCAACAGTGAAATGCCTTAAGGGTATTATGCAGATGAGTTCCAGATGCACGAACAGCTGTCTGTATGCAACACATCAATCAGACTGTGTGAAGCTGCTAAACACTTGAACTATTTTATATTAAAGCTTTGTCAATTATACTAGCTGCAATCTTTGTGCTCTTTTGATCAGCTGAAGGGCACCACACACTAAAGCAGAGAGAATTCCCCAACTAATCACCTCTATTGTCTATCTGCTACTGTGACTAACTCAAACCACCACAACACCGGAACCGTCTTCAAGCTTCTGGACAGTAATGAAAATATCAGATGGTGGAAGCCGGTTCCTGCAAAGCTACTTTGATTTAGATAGGATGTCCTGCCACAAGACACAGAGATACAACTGGGAAAGGATGAGATGGTGTGGGCTCTGGGACACACACTCTGTGTACACACAGATACACAGAGCTCATGAAGATGTAGGAACCTTCACCACCTGTTTAAAGTTGTCAGTCATCTGGTGTGATTTAACTTTTTCACCTTTTCCCGGATGAAAAGTCTGGGAACCAGACCATGGCAAAGTAGTTGGGTTCCTCTAAACCTCAGAGATCAAAGCTAGCTCTGCTTACTGACTCCAGCTCCTGTGTATGTGGTCGGGTGTAAGTGCAACATGGAGAATTAGAGCCTCTCCATCAAGTTTACCTCTCTGTAAACCGCAACAGAACTGAAGACAGATGTTGACATAACGATATTACTAAAAACCATAACAAAACTCGTACCGAGAAAATCCTTCAATATAGCAGTTGTGTAGTAAAGGCTTCACAGTGTATTACATATCATCATAAACAAATCAAAAACATTACCAAAAGTTACAAGGTACATGGTGGGTTACTTACATATCAATTTAGAATTAAATTGGAATGTGACTTGTGAAAAAATGCATTTCTTTTTAACCGTCATACTGGTTTATTATCATTATCAAGTTTCTCATAACTTCTCACACATATTTACTAAAATGTAAAGTAAGTATTTTTTTACCATGTCTTTTCTTAAACTATCTAAAACAATTAAAGATTGTGGATTGCATCACTTAATAACTTTAAAACCAATTCATCAACAGGCCCTCATCATTCCTTTATATCCACCTTCATCATAATCCATGATTCTACCACTAGAGGGCTCCGTGCTTGAAATTACATATTTCCCTACAACAGCTTTACCTGACACATTTATGCAATATAGCAACCATCCCAGGCTGTTCTTATAAATAAAAAAGCCTGTGTTTGCCAACCGATGCCATGTAACACTGATCCAATATAAAGGCATTTCCTACAGGCTTTGAGGTTTGCTGTGGTACACACCTACATTATGAGGGACTGGGCTTCTCACTTTGACATGAAACTTCCTCTGTGATGCAATTTTAATAAACAACAGTGGTTTGTTTGGCATAAAAACAAGAAAGGCCACCAAGACTAAACAAAGATACAGTCACTGTATGTATCTACTCTTTAAAATGTCAAAGAGTTTTCCCATCACAACTTCCACAAGTCCAGGAAATCATTACGTCGCCAGAGTAGAGGCAAATCAATTAATGGCTTGATGGAAAAATAAGTGGAAGCTATTTTCATAATCTATTTATCGTTTCAATCATTTTTCAAGCAAAAATAGATAAAAAAGCCAAACCTTTTCACTTCCCTCTGCTTTTCTGTGTGTAATACCACAGTATTTCTTTGTGTTTTGGACTTTAGGTCAGACAAAACAAAACTTCAAAAGACGTCAAAATGGATGCTGGGATGGACATTTTTTCACTATTGTTGGACATTTCATAATCATAGAAATAGTCTGCAGATTTAATCAATAAGAAAAATAATATTTACTTGCAGCACAATACCGCAGTCTAATAAAATCAAATTTCATGCTGTGATTTGCAGATATTGAACGATGGGCATATTTCGGTCAGCTGCTTTTCTTCAACTGTATTAGTATTTCTACCGCATTGAGGACTGTGGCTGCATGTTTTGTAAACCAAAGAGACAGGACTTTGTTTACTGAAGAAGACATGATAGCTTAGCTCTTTCTTTCCAGGCAGATTAACATTAAAACATTTCAGATAAATATCAACTCTTCTTCATCCTCCTCCTCCTCACTGTTTTGTTGTTTCAATAAAATGTGACCCATTTGGACAACAATGCCAGAAACAGAAGAGGTACCGTGCAAGTCAGAGAAAGTTAATCTCTTACAACATTAGATTGACAATCCTCTAACTCATTAAATATTAACAAGCAGTGACCTGCCAATAAAAAGCCTTCACCCAATGGTGTCAACATCAATGCAGTGTAGATTCAAGATTCAAGAATCAAGATTATTTTTTTTATTGTCACTCCAAAAACACTTTTGGAAGTGCAATGTAGAACTTTATGTTGCATCAGACCACCATAAAAACAAACATAAAAAACCACTCAGCAGTTAAAAAAATGCAATTATAAATAATGTTAAAGGATGATATATAAATAAGACAGCTAGCATCTTAAAAGTATGAGAAATGTAGAGATACACATGTATATCCCACACATACCCATACATATACACATACTGTATGTAAGTACAACAAATAATGCTACAACTGGAGTTCTAACTATTTCTTGCTTTTCTGTGCCCATTTTGTTTTGCTTCAACTCTGATATCATTACGTTGATACGTTTTACTAGTACTTACAGTCAGAAGCTTTCAGATTAAACAGTGTGAATACTAGTGTCACGATATCAGACGATATGCATACTGCATATACTGGTAACCAGAGCAGGGTCGGGTCAGCCCTCTCAAGGGCTTATGAGCAACCTGAATCTCTGGAGATTGAAGGACGTGGAGGAGGGGAGGGATAGAGAGATCAGCAGCAAGAGAAATCCTCTAAGGATCATCTGCAAACCTTTTACCATGGCCAAACAACACGCCAAGATTAACATCATAAAGGAATGATGTTACAAGTGTAGCAGAGTGTCACTTTACAAACAAACAAACAGTCAAATGAGTATATGAGCACAGACTATTCTGAAGTAAACCCTGAAGTCAATGAGTACTGCTTTAGTTTGTGAAATCCAGCATGATGACAGAGGACCCTTAGGAAAATTAGAACGTCTCTCACACTATGCTATTTGCGTCTTTAGGAAGGTGTAATTACGGACCCTAACAACCGCAACAAAACCAAAGAAACAGACTAAAAGTAGAACTATGATTCAGTATGTATAAAACGGAGCCTGTAATGGTGCGTAATCCCTTCCAGATGTGTGAATCTAGGAGGAGTGCAGCTTAAATGTCAATTTATCTCCACTAAACGAGACTCTCTTGCAGTGAACGCGCATGTGTGTGAATGATTGACATAGTAATAATAATAAATTTAATTTGTAGTGCACTTTATAATTACGCAAATCGCAAAGTGCTACATGACAAAACAGGTTAGCCCTAAAAATAAAAACACATGAAAAATAAAAATGAAATGAACAAAAACAATAAGGAAAAGGGCAAGAGTTCTCCTAAAAAGGTGGGTTTTAAGGCCGCGTTTAAAAGCATCCACAGCCTGTGGTGTCCTCAGGTGGTCAGAGAGAGCATTCCACAGACTGAGAGCAGCTGTGCAAAAAGCCCGAGCTCCCATTGTACGGAGCTTTGTCCTGGGAGGTTTCAGGAGAAACGCTGAGGCAGATCGGAGCATGTGTGTAGGTCACTGCACATGCATGTTCCTGCAGCAGATAGAGACAGAGTAAGACTAAGTGAAAGAATCCAATGTTCAGCTTTTAAAGCTGTATCACAGTATTCTGTTCTTTCTGGATGACCTGATTCAAAGCGGTTTACTCTTGCAGGCAGGGTGGAGACGACAGTCAGCAGCAGCACGGCCTGCTCCAACACAAGTAGTTCTACGACATGTTTATGTTAAAAAATATAAAAAGCCTTTGATAGACTGTTTATTTTAACTACAAGTTAAAAGTGTTCTCATTTCCACACACTGATGTCATTTTCTATTTCTATTTCATTAATCCACAACTGTCACTTAGTTTGGCGAGACGCACATTTACATTTGAGCGGTTGACAGTGAAGGGGAAGCTGATCAGAGACGGCAAGTGAATTACATTGTACTGCCGAATTTGAAAATACATATATAAGGCTTTTAATTTTTACCGATTGCTTGCTTTTGTTTGCCGTAATGCGGTAATTCATGTGTGATACCATTATGTGTTTTTTTTCATTTAGTTGGCTGTGCCACATAAGAGATGTTTTGTAATGCAAGTGTTTAACTAAATAAAAGAAAATATTCAGTTAAGTGGAGATAGGTAGATCTTCATTGGAACATCAGTAAAAAAGTATTTCTTTTGAAAGGGAGTTTCTTGTTATATCCCCATTAATCAATCACAGCTATTCATGCACATCATAACAATGCAAAGTCAAATACAGATGAGACTGTTCAAGCAGGTCTCATTACACTCGCTCTCATTGTCCAGGGTTCAGTTGTGTTTTATGCAAATCAAACATTTGTACAGTAATATATCTTTCAGAGGTCATGGTTGTTCTGATTATCATTCAACATGCCGCTCCTACTACGTCCATTTCCACACATTTAACTGACAGAACATGAGTAATTGAAACTGGTCAATCGATTTGAAGAAATAGCAGTTATATAGCATATAAATAACTAGAGTGAAGTAAGCTCAATACTGTACACGCGTTACTTCCACATTGCATATCCACACATGTAACTATAGTCACGTGAAAAGCTTATAAACAAACCCTGGTAGATGAACTAAAGAGGTTGTTGTATCACAATACAAGGTTTTAACCTGAACATTATGTTATTCATCACCAACAATGTAAATATTACAGCTAAATGTCACATTTTTATTAAATTCCCTGTCACATATTGGATGCACACATAAACATTCAAATACCGGAGAAGTTAACATTTTCAATTATTTACCAGTTTACATATCTCCCCTTTTGTGTTGGAACTAATCCTAATAACAAATATTTGATAATTTGAGATAAACAACCCAACAGGCACACACAGTCTGGTAAAGAATCTCTCAATATGATTTGTGATGAGTTCACTGGCATCGTATTTTTTTGCTGAAAATGCCCATTACACCGTATCCAAGGAGGAAGGGTGCTCTGCAAAAGGTGTTTGTGATAATGGGCAAAAAGACAAGAAGGAACTTTAACTCAGCTGGTTTCAAACTCCTATAGTTTAATAATACAGGATGTATGTGCCCAACAGGCCATGCATTTGCTACAAATCTGCCACCCTTACAAAAGAAATGGTATATACTATGGCATATATTAAAAAGCTTATTTATCAACTGTTACAGCATTTGAGTGTTCTCTGGTGAAATAGATACTATTATTAATAATTATCTTAAATAACGGACTTTGTTTGAGGATCAAGGAGTGGCTGCATGTCCTCGCCAAAAGAACAAAACCAAAGGTGCATTCAGGCGGGCCGTGTTAAAGCACTTAAAGTCTGACATTTTTAAGTTTACAACCAGGAAGTTGGTAAATGCTGGTAGCAAACTTAGCCTACATGGTAACTGAGTTGAAAGTACGAGTTGTGCTGTCTGTTATGTACTTCATTTAAACACATAATGGTTTTGTTTTGTTTCTGGGCTGCAATGCAACACTGAAGAAAACGAGAGGACAAGATTGTATTTTTCAGACTCAAGAAAAAAAGGGAATGTGCTGAGGCAAAACATGTTTGTCATTTCACATTTGAGCCATGTGATAGTTATGCACTTTTCTATGTAATTACTGCTTTCACCGAGCTTCATGACGCACACGTCTCTGTTTAGGACTCTGGTAAAGATGAAACATGATGCATGTGAACTCCATGAGAGAAAAACATGCTGTGTTTTAGAAACCCTGTGGGCTCTCCATGCTTAACACTGATAATGTAACCGGCATGCAGTGGAGGAGTACTGTATGTCTTCATGAACCAGTTCAGGCATCATATCCACTCTCTTATATCAACTGAAGCATTCCTTTAAAGCTGAGGTCATTACATACACGCTGACACTACCTAAAATACCCACTGACTACAGCTTCTGTTCTGACGCCTCATTTATAAAACGTATGCGTAAGCACGAATGAAGACGTACGCAGTTCCACACACAAGAATTGGGATTAATAAAAACAAACTTGACGGGAAAATGTGCAGTCCTCCACAGACACTGATCCAGGCGTACAGCAGATGGATTAAACACGTGAAACTGTGTGAAGCTGTGTGAAACTGAGACCATTGTGTAAAATAAACTGAAATATTGCCTCTCATTGATTATATGATGAATTCACATAACCTTTTTTACAATTAATATCCTACACAAACACCTGTTTTATCGATCTGTGGTGAAAAACAGACAAAATAAAACAAGTTACTATAGTAAATTTCAAATGAAGATATATTTGCAGGAAAAAAAACTCAAATGTTCTGTAATTATATTGGCATTTTATGGAATTTATTCTCACGAATAATACAATAAACAGGACAAATAATGTTTATACTGATTCGGTTTCTGATACCTCCATCTGGCAGAGCACATCGTTTTAATATGATCATCATTCAATTCAATTTATTTATATAGCGCTAAATCACAACAACAGTTATCTCACAGCGCTTTTCAGAAAAGAGCAGGTCTAGACCGTACTCTGTGATGTTATTCACAGAAACCCAACAGTTCCCACTAAGAGCAAGCACTAGGCGACAGAGGCAAGGAAAAACTTCCTTTTAAGAGGCAGAAACCTCGAGCAGAACCATGGCTCAGGGTGGGCGGTCATCTGCCTCGACCGGTTGGGGTGAGAGAGAGAGAGAGAGAGAGAGACACAGACAGACAGACAGAGAGAGACATGGAGAATTGTGGCAGAGGTGGCAGAACATGGAGGCAGCATGTGACTCCAACCACAGACCCAGAGCCAGAAACACCTGCAGGAAGCGATAGGAGGAGAGAGGGGAGGGACGAGAGAGCACAAGACTCCAGGAAAGGGAAGAAGTTGAGTTAGTGACATGCAGTAATGGAATAAGGTTGCATACAGATGGAGAGAAGGAGGAGGAGAGAGGTGCTCAGTGCATCATGGGAAGTCCCCCAGCAACCTAGGCCTATAGCAGCGTAACTAAGGGATGGTTCATTATCATTTACAGTATTATAGTGTTTTATATAACGTTTATTTTTATGGCTTTAGATCGTTTTATTTGTTTTTATTGTAGGTCTAAAGTATGTTTTAACAATTGTGAAAGGTGCAATAGAAAGTTTTACTGATTTCATGCTCCTTGCGTAGAACCATTTGTTATTTACAATTAGATTAATTCTGACACCTTTAGCTTTTTAGGTACAATCAAATTGATAGGTAGCAAAAGGCATGCCATGCGTAAAGATGCACAATGGCTAGCTTTGCAGTGTTGGAAGATGTGGCAAATGGAGACCGACAGCAAGAAGACTTGCTGGCAAACGAGGATGAGTGGCCTCAAAGCCGGTTCAGACTGCCTCAAGCTGTCCTGTTGCATCTCTGTGCTGTTTTGGGCCCAGCGTGTCAGAGGAGCACCGCGCCGTGCCTTTCCCACAGGGGCTTAGCGCAAAATTCTGGGCCTTGTAGAGAGGCATTTTCTATGGCCCCTCCCCGCATCCACATCTATTCATTGTAGCATCTTTTTGGGCCCTCCTTACATGAGGGCTCTGGGTACTCAGTCCCCTTTTTCCTCCCAGTCCGACGCCCCTGCTGTCCCACTTCAAGAGGGGTGTCCTCTTTCTCGGCATAGTGCTAGTCTTTTATTTTTGCGGCAACTTTAATATCGCACCATTTCTTTTTAATTTGGGCCTTGTTCCAACCTCATAAGACTTTGGCATTAGCTTTCTTGGCATTAGAAATGCCCAGAGTGTGTCCTCCAAACATATTTTCCTCTTTTCCACCTCTCTAACAAAAACTACAACTTCACATTAAGGGAAAGTCCTTTGCTTTGTTTTCCTCTTTTTTAATTGAAAATTAATTTAGGTCGTTTCACTTACTATTTTAATTATGGGCGTGACATGAAGCCGCCAGGGCTGCGGCACATTTAGAGTCAATTGTGATATATAAAAAGGGAATCTGGCATTGAACGTGTGTGCCACAGTTTTATAAATCTGAATATTTCTGTGCTCACATCCTTTGTATTGTCCGTACGCCACTTCTGACCTAAATTCCCTTCTATAAAAGAAGCCCCTGGTCTCAAATGTTAAAGAGTACTGGATTTCTTTGTTGAATGGACACCCTCGTAGACTGTGATGGATATGTTTAACTATTTTATGATATATTTAGACAACCAAATGTGACTGATCAAGAAAATAATTTGGAGATTAATCGGTAATGAAAAAAAGTGCCGTAACAATACTTACATTTTGACACCAATACTAAAATTATCTATTTGACACCTTTAAGAAATATGAGCACATTTTTTTATTAAAAAAAGGAAGCCAACCCTCTAAGCAGCTGCAAGACCTTTGCATGGATAAAATACAGTCTATTTAGTCCAGTCTATATTTCAATCAGGAACTATCTGATCCAACAGTAAGTAAACATGATTACACATCTGACCAGACATTTGATGCCATTTTTTGCTTTGGATATTCTGCGTTACATGCACATAAGGTTTGATGCCCAGCCCACATACAGTATAATAATAAGAGGGAAAAAAACACTGGTAGATGGCTACAGGCCACAATGAATGTCGCTGGAGTATTATATCCCCAGTACTGATGGTGGTTTCTTGTTACCCATCTGGTCCGTGCTCTATTCCAACCTCATTGTTACAACACCTGAGGCAAAGCCTCTGAATTACAGTCGTTTGTTCAAGCGTAAATGCCACAAGCTGCTTGTGTGTTTTGTCACTGCTCTTTTACTGGTATGCTGCCATTGTTATCAGTGTTAGCAAGTCACTCCATCAAGACCAAAGTAAAAGTCCAATGTATTAACAAGTGTGTAAACAAACATGTGCAACACATGCAAACAAGGCTATTTTAACAGTTCATTTAAAGACATCCACACGGTTTGTTGCAATATCAAACTCGTGGTGTCACTGTTTGTGCCCGCTAAGGGTTAACATCTGAAAAGATAAGAACACACAAACCCCACATAGAATGTGCATACATCACAAAAAGAAAATCAAAACATACAAAGTGCTCATAAAGGGATGGTGGATGTGAAAGTAAAGGTAAAAAGCAGAGGGTCCAGATAGAGAAGGAGGAGAGACAGCTGCAGCATTCATGTCACACGCTGTTGACAAGCCTTTCAGGGATATACTTGTGCAATTGGCTGCGCTAAATAAAGACGGACAAAATCTTCATACTTAGGAAAATATAATGGACTTACATTCTGGGACAAGCACATCACAGAAGAGATCTGTGTCTACAAAACCGTCCCATCCTCTAGATGTGTAAGCCTTTTTAACGGTGCACAAAGACCAAACACAAAGTCAGTGACATAGCTTAGTTAAATCTTTACGTAACAGAGTCAATTATAATGGAGCTAGGGATTTGAATCACAATTAGTTGGTCAAGAGAAACTTTAATTCAGAAGGTGTAGGGTTGTATTTTTCTGTTCAATAAGAAAAATAGGTGTATGAATTTTTCCTTTCTTGACAACTCTACTAGTGAAATGACAAAAAAGTAAGTCAAAGCACAAATAAAACACACATCAGCAGGACAGACGCTTACTATCCTGAAGGTGTGAATGATTTAACAGATCACTAATCACTATTCCACCCTGTCCCCAAGGAGTGAGGAGGGTGATAAGGAAAAGCAAGAAGTAACCTGAGAGAAAGGGTGAAACAGGAATAAAATGGAGAATTTGATGATGTTTCATCAGGGTGTACCAGTGAACGCCACCTCTCAGGAATGCCTGGCATCCAGCAGGCTACACTGATTCCCTCTGGCTGGGTTCAATTGAAGGCAAGATCTGAGGCAACCAAGGGCCATTTGTCCCAGAGATTAGACCCAACCAAACCTACCTGTAATCAGAGCATCATAAACCACCAGACCTTTTCAGTGCTGGAGGGGTTTCTGGTTCACTTAAAAAAGGTAAAAAACTCCCAATGCCAAAAAGGCCTTCAAAGTTGTAAAACACAGTTTTGTTCAGACTTGTTTTTTTTTGTTTTTTTTTAAGTATTTTAGTCTCAAATTGACATACTGTAATTAGCTCTACTTTAAACCAAGTGTCTCTTTTATATGACCTGATACACAACCTTTGCACCTTTAGAGGCACACCACTGTTATGTTAAATCCAATCCAATTCAATCCAACTTTATTAGTAAAGCACATTTAAAAACAACCAGGTTGACCAAAGTGCTGGACATTAAAATTATCATAAATACGCAAATAACAAAACAAACATTTAAAACAAATAACAGACTAAAAAAATAAAATGCATAATACAACTCTTAAGCAGATTTAAAGGCCGATGAATAAAAGTGAGTTTTAAGTCGTGATTTAAAAATCTGAGGCTAGGCGCCAATCTGACATGCAGAGGCAAGTCATTCCAAAGCCTTGGGGCCACAACTGAGAACGCTCGATCTCCTCTATTTTTGAGCCGCGTTATAGGGACAACAAGGAGTAGCTGGTCAGCTGACCTTAATGACTTCAGAGAAGTGTGCGGTTTCAGTAAGTCAGCGATATACGCTGGGGCTCTACCATAAAACAAACAACAGGATCTTAAAATGTATTCTGAAGCAAACCGGTAGCCAATGAAGCAATGAGCATTTTGAACCATTTGTAATCTGGACAGGGAAGCCTAGTTAATACCCACATATAAAGCATTACAGTAATCCGGGCGAGTTGTAATAAAAGCATGTATAACCCTCTCAAAATCAGTGAAAGATAAAAAATGGCTTCAGTTTGGTATCCAGCCTGAGTTGAAAGAAACTGCTTCTGTAGTTAAAACTCACTATCCATTTTAACACCAAGGTTAGTCGCCGTGGACTTGACATAGGGTGTCAGGGTACCCAGGTCCGGTTGGGAGGCGCCAAGAGCACTACTGCTCATTAAAATACAGTGAAGAGACAAAACCTTTCACCTGTGAGATGATGATTACAGATAGGAGCTACACTGGTGAGTCAAAGTCTTGATATGTCTAAAAGTACTTCCTTGTTGCACTTTAAACTCTGAATTATGCCAGCCATACCGTAAATCTATTCATCATTCACGTGGGCTTCTGTAAACACGTGGAGAGAGCAGGTTGCTGTGGTGATGCTGTAGGTGAGCAGGAACAACAGGAGAGAGCGGTTCCGTTCAAACAGTTTATAACAATAGTTGGATTTACTGAGGAGAGTCAGTCAAATGGACACTGTGTGTGTAAAGTTGACAGTGCCTTTTCCACTAACCGCGCGATAAATGAGAACGCCACCTGTAACCATGCTAAACGTACGCAACAACAAAATGCTTAAGAAGACACAAAAAATAAAAGTGCACGACAAAAACGTGAACTTTGCACTGAAAATCTAATATACATTTTCGTTGAAAGACCAAATCCTTATACATTTGTTGTGTAAATAACACTCTCTCTCACATCTCTGTCATCCCTTTACAATTTTTCAAGTGTGACTTAAAGAGCTTAATTAAAACCCAGACTCAAAACCACTGGAGTGTTATATATTCCACATTTTTCACCACAGGAGGGCCCAGACTTCTTTCAGGTGGTTTTCTTCTGCATTTTTCAAGGGAGCCACACACCTGTGAGGAGGGGGGGGTAGTATAACACAGTGACGACCTGCCTACCTGCACAAACCGAGACGGTTTCCAACTACAGCACTCAGGTGATGTGGCCTCCTGTAATACGACCCACAGCTGAGGGGAGGAGGGGAAGGGAGAGAGATGTGATCCATCCATGGCCGGTTCTGCATGGCAGCCCAGCGGACTGCGAGGCACAATGGAGGTCTTGTGAGCTACTCAGATAGAGGTATATCCCCGCTCCTTTAATTACGGACAAGGAGAGATCTGCTGACTCATGTAAGAAACTAATAACAAAACTCAAGACCTACTTTGGTGTTGTAGCAGTCTTTAGAAGTAGCATAAAAAGTGTTTCCATAAGAGTTCAGAATAATTAGAAAATGGTTAATGGATATTAGAAATCACCCATGGTGCAACACTGGTCGGATCATATGTCAAATAAACGCCTGTTCTGCAAACACAAAGCAGTGTTGGTGCTGAGCTCTTGTCCCAGGGGTTGAGACTTCAGCTCCAGCGGTCAAGCATTCACTGTGCAACCACTAATGGACATACAGTACACAAGAAAGAAACCACTGTTACATAACACAGTTAATGATTTCCCCAGAGACGGAGTTCTGAGCTCTTTCAAATATTGTGCGAGTGTGTGAACGGGGAGTGACCATGAGCGGGAGCGTGTGTCGAAAGAGACAGTTATGGTGAAATGTACAAATGCCCCAAAAAATGTTTTCAGTATTCACTCAGGCATCACATAACATCCAGATTTGGCCAACAAGAAGAACAACCCAAACTATGGACAGTATACACCCGAGACTCTGAGGGAAAAAAAGTTTAAATTAGTGGCTTCCTCTAGGAGTCTCTCAGACAGACGCAGATGCAGCAGACTGTGGGCAATGGGTCAAGCTCATCTAACACACAGGGAGCACTTCCAGAAATAAGCCCAGCTGCCCGTGAGTGGTGTCCTGCTCTCACAAACAAAGCATCCCTAAGTTAACCAATAGAACATTACTTTACGTGAAGAAGCAGAGATGGAACAATTGGTCGATTAATCGGTTAGTTGGAGAAAAATAGTGTAAAAGTACTGTGTGACACATTCTCAGGGTTCATCTTCTCAAATGGTAAGATTTGCTGCTTCTCTTTCTCATATCACACTGAACTGAATGTCTTTGGGTTTTGGACCGTTGGTCGGAAAAAACAAGATATGTGAAGACATCACCTTGGAAGGCTGGGAAGGTGAAATTGGCATTTTTATAGACCGATTTATCAATAATGAAAATAATTGTTAGTTGCTGCAGCTGAAATTGTACACTGCAGATGGGACACTACCATCAGCTGATGAAACAACAAGCCACACAAAAGGTGACAGTGGCTTTTAAAAGCTTCAGGAAAGAAAGTAAGGTATCAAGAGTTCACATGTCAAAGAACTGCCAGTCCAAAATGTTTGTTGTAGGTGTTGGGTATACACAAAGCTCTGGGGCTTGCAGTCTCTGACAGCGGCCTAATCTGTGACCCCGCAGGTCTGACCCAGAGTGGCTTTGGCAATGTTAGACAAACGAGGGCAGGAGGACTGTCAGGGCAGCTTCATGTCAAGGCCTGTGAAAACTCCAGGCTGCTGCGGAAGAGAAGATGAGCAGCAAGCAGCACCCTGCACGCTACTCTGTCCTACTTCACACACATCACCACTTTGCTCATAATGCTATGCCACATGGCAATTATAAAAACAACTTCCACTGGGACTTATTTGTGCATGGGTGTTAAACTGACACACACACACACACACACACACACACACACACACACCACACACGCACACAGCACTGTGTCCATTCCACATAATTAAAAGTCCAGTATGTTTTATGGCAGGAGTTTAAAGGTATACAACTAGGCTAAGTTAGACAAGCTGGTGTAACTGGTCCTAGTACAGCATCTTGCATGTTGAAGACACAATGCTATGGCATTCAGTCTAACTGCTTTAATTTAAAAAGGAAATGTGTATCTGTGTGTGATGTTGGACTGCAGTCACACACTGTACATCCTTCAAATCCCACACTTTGTCAAACCATCAAATATACACACCAGCACACAGTAATGGTCATGTTTCTCTTACCTTGGCGCACAGTTTTCAACCTGACGGGACCATTGCAGCACTTAATCACAGTTAAAATGTCATAGAGGGGTAATCCAGACACAGGTAGCCCTTCGACCTCCAGGAGCAGCTCCCCTTCGCAGAGTTTACCGTCCTGGTAAATCACAGCATCCTCCCTAACTTGCCCGATATACGGAAACTCTCCATTCTCAGCTCCGCCGCGCAGGTCCACATTCAGCTCCCCGGACGCGTCCCGGATAACCAGGCAGTCGTTCACTTTGGTGATCCAGTTGTTCTTCTTCTGAATGACTTTTGACATAATGACTCAGGTCGTAACTTAACCCGTTAGTTCCGCGGAATGGTGTTAAAACAAGCCGATGCATAGCACATAAATAGTCCCATCATGCAGAAAACTTCAGGGTGTTTGGGTGTCACTCCAAGTTGCAAAATTTTCACCCTTCTCCTAAGCCAAGACATGCTGCTCCCAGCGCGTGTAAATATCCCAGTGGATCAAAATCCAGTTTGTTGTTGCTTCGGTTGTTGTTTCCGCACCTTTTAACAACAACACGCGCTCTGATTCCTGGCTCTGGGATCTGATCCGCTCTCTTATCGCCAGTTTTACATTCAAAGACTCTTGTGCTCATTAATCTTCTAGTTCTGATCCCTGCTCTGTCGAGTTTTCCCCCTTTTTTAAACTTTCCATAGGGAACCATTCACTTATCCCGAGAGCAGGTAGGCTGTTCACACAGCCCGCGGCGCCTTTAAGCAGGTAACGCGACAAGTTCATCTTATTTGCTCCTGCACTGTGGATGGAAGAATAGTAGGGGAAAGTGGCGCATGCGTCCAGCTGCTACTCCACGAGGGAATCCTACCCGACCCCACACCTACCGGGTCCAAACTCCTCCCCGTACGCGTTCCCAAACCAATACTTAACGGATTACAACCATCTCCGCGTCTAATCCCAACAGGAGCTAGATTCATAAATAATGCAGCCAGCCGCACCACAGAAACCAGTTTTCTCTCTTAACACAGAGCGAGTTTATTGAGGTTGTTGGTTCAAACTTCAAACCAGCAGCAATGTGACACCAGAGGGGTTTTGTTTTTGTTTTTTTACTGGAAATTTTACAAATTCACAGCAAATGTTATAGTCATAGGTAAATATAGTTAATTTGGGGTCTAAACCTGGGGCTGTAGGAATGGTGGTAGCAAATCTACACAGAGTGCGTAGAATATGCAGAATACTACTCAGATCAAAGTCCACATATCCACCACTAGGTGGCGCTATAGCACAAAAAACATGTTTGGCCCTATAACTCCCAAACCGTGTATCACATATTCAGAAATCATATAGCCTTGTGTTCCCTGGATCCAACTGTATCTACTGACATAGGCCCCGCCCATTTCCGCCCAGACTTTTATGTGAAAAATTGCAATTTATTGAAAAGCTACTTTGCCGAGCTCGTCCTAGATTGTGCGACCGATCTTCATGAAACTTGGTAAATAGTATCTCCAGACAGACCCGACAAAAACTTATGAAAATATTTTTTACGGGATAAATATTTTGCATATTACGCACAAACAAATATGTGTAGATATCTATGAAAACACCAACTTTGCCATATCTGGACCAAAATTAAGGCTATCAATGTGAAACTTTAGATTCTTGTTTGCCATGACCCTTTGGAGGTCCCCCACACGTTTTACAAAGATTGGCCACTAGGGGGTGTTACAAGTGCCAAACGTTTGTATCTCATGAACGGCTCATCTGATTTTTTACAAAATTTGGAGGGAACCATCTAGGGCCACTCCTAAGGCAACCACTATAGTGGGGTACTGATTGGTCAAAGTGGGCGTGGCCTGTGCTCCATGGCCTATGAATCCAAATGTGGGCTCCCCACATTTGGATTCAACACTTACACTATTTTCAGTAAATTTAAATTAACAGGATAGATGTACAATGGGTCATGGACCTCACATACCAAAACTTACACATGTGGACCACTAGGTGGCACTATAATGTTTTATTGCCCCCATACATTACACATCGCACATTAGAAAACCTTACTTTCACGTGTTTCTTAAATGCGCTACACCAACTTTTTCTAACTCGTGCTAGTTTGTGCAACCGATCTGCATCTCCAGATGGACCAGACCAAAATTTTATGATCTCACTGCAGCACAAATATTCTAATTGCCCAATTTTTCCTAAAAAAAACATTCAATAAAAAATGTAATACTATCAAACTTGTACTTAAATGCATGGATCAACACAATGTAATTTAACTTACTTAAGTCTGTTTAAGGCCATTTTACTACTTTAAGCGCAATGCAATCAGACAAATCTATAATGCATGATATTCAAAAATGATTAGAGACACACCCTCTCACAAACTTATCGGAAACTTATACAATTTTCAATAGGTTTGTTGTTAAGTCTTTTTGACAAGCTCAGATATCGTTTGTGTTATTGTTTTATTTAGACTCTACATTTCCATTTCATTGATTTATTGCTGTTTGTAAGTGCATTGTCCTGAAGTTGCAAACCAAGCAGTTTTTCTTCCCTGTCCCTGAAACGTTCACATTTTGTAGGTCAAATAGGTTTTCCTCTGACAGCCCTAAAAAAAGGAAAACCAATTTTATTTTGGACAGTGAAAGGAACCCTTGTCCATGTCCGACAGTAACATAATGCAAATATCCGTGGCATCTGCAGTTTGGAAAAGAGTAAGGAGGGATCAGGTGAGAAACACATGCCACTGCAGGGGAAAACAGTCTGTCTGTGTTTCCTGCACTGTAACTGGCACTCACGGGCTGTAAGGGCAGTGGCCTGGATAGCAGTGCATAAAAGGCAGCTTTCCATCCCATTACATCTCAGTGTTGAGTGCTGGGAGTGTTCATGTTGACCCAACTGTATCACTGTTACCTCTCTAGCTTGTCATATGGAAGGTATTTGTATCCAGCTGCATGGCTCTCATTCTCCATTTGTATCTCATGGTCTGTATTAACTTGATTCATATGTATCTGTGTTGTTAAACATACTCTCCATGTTGCAAAAGTGAGTTCTGTTCTTCCAGATAGAAGAAGAACAGAACAGTTAGTGGTGAGAACCAACAGCTGCAGGCTACTGAACACGACATCTATCCAGCTCTGACGTACACTGACTGCTCAGGTGTTTTAACACACTGCCCTGTGATCAAATCACCATCTGAAAACATGAGTTCATACTTTAAAGATTTATCTGCAATGTTGCTAGTGTTGTCCAGTTCCAGTCACATCTACATAGAGTTTGTGTTGGATGATTTGCTGCACTGATGTTCTACAAAAAGCTGAATTTCTAAACTGTCAGCACTGAGCGTATTAGCGATTGAGTTTGAGTCATGGAGCTTTCACAACATCTTGATATTCAAAGTACTCATATTAAGCTCAATTTTAGGTTCATAATTGTATATAGAGGTTCTACCAGAATAGGTTTACATGGCTTAATTTAAAAACAAAAACACCATATCTTTGTTGTACTGCACATTGCTGCAGCTCCTCTTTTCACCCTGTGTGATGAGCTCTCTGTTTTAGCTACAGAGTGAGGTATATCACTTCTGTTCTATCTTTGTTGGGAGTCGCACATGCACAGTAGCCAATTAACGGAAATTAGCCATAAAGAAGCGGAGTATGAGGGCGTGCCACGCTAGAATCTAGGCCAGTGATGCACGTTTGTCTTTGAAGTAAGGCTGGATGACAATAGAGCAGTTAGTGAACATTGTGTTCTGTTGGAAATGGTAAGTCCCTTTAGGGTGGACTTTTGGCTTTTTCACTTTGTAAACCTATAACCTCCATAAAAAAAGATATATAACACAATAAAGGAAAGGGAAAAAGCCAAAAAGCATAATATGAGCACTTTGATTTCTATGACATCCTTAAAAACGAGACAAACAATCCGTTAAAGTTCATAGAATAGAGATCAAAATCAAAAGTCTGACAGTGTTTTCTTATCGCACAAAAACGTTTTTAGATGGAATCTGCACAATTTTTGTACGGATTAAAAAATAAAAAAATAAAATGTTTCAATTTGTGAGCTTTGGAGGTGCTGCTAGGCAGAGTTTGTTACCAGGAATTAGGTAGCTTTTGTTACCAGCCTTTGGACCAGGGCTGTAGTACATGACTGACTGTAGTACTATATGAAGTCAAGTCTGCAACAACAACTGGTGAAATAAGAATTGAAATCCTCCAGAATTGTGTAACAGAGACGGTGTTTAAATAATGAGTGACAGTATTTGGCCAACCAAACCTCGGGAATGTCACGAGTCCACAATCAAGGCTCTGTAATTAACCATTAACCAGTTTTCCAAACATTGTATCGATCTGTCTCGGTGGTCAGAGAATAAAAAATACTGCAGGTTGGTGACAACGAAGATACTCAGGGTGTTTCAATGAATCACATAATTCCAATTTCATGCTCTTGCTATAGTCATGTATTCATTGTCTTGCTGCATATATTCATGCTTAATGTATCACACATAAACACTAAAAGAAAGGAGTTAAAACTGACTCCAGAGTTTTTTGTATAGAATCTAAAAATAGTTTTGGTTCTTTCTCTGAGCATATGGTGTCCTACAGCAGACCGAATGACCCACTCGTCCAATACATGAAATATGTTCCTCTCTCTCTCTCTCTCAAACTGTACCGGTGACATTGACATTCAATAATCTATTATTGTGAACAATATTGATTATAGCCGTTTTAAGTAAATACTACTGTGAAGTCGAGTCAGCCAGCCAGTAGTGTGTGTAATGGGTAGGCTGATGCTTTCAGTTACCTTCTTGTACATGTGAGAGAGATTAGTGCAACACAGTTGAACAGCTGGCCAGTGGAGTTTAGAAAGATTTCATTCTATTCCACATGAAACAAATACCCACATGCCCTGACTTTGCATTGCAAACAATGTGTTCCATATATTGCTGCACATTTGATGAGTGCACAAAATTGTATTAAAAGCAGTGTTTTAATCGCATGGGAAGTTTTTGATCATTACCAGACAACCTGAGAAGCCTGCAGAAACAACTCCAAGTTGTGGAAGACAAAGCATGTTGACAACAAGAAGAACTCAGTGGCTATTTGTAAATCAGAAAAACATCTGAGGGCCACAGGGTTTGTGCTGTGTGAAATCATGAGAAACACAGTGATGTACACCTGCGAAGGATCAGATGGTGTTTGTTAAATAATGTAGCAGTTAACAGCTGAATCCTCATATTCCAGATGTCTCACAGGATAAATGGGTTCAAATCTTTTCTTAGAGAAACTTGTAATAAAGGAGCTAGAGTGAACAGCAGTTACAGTTTAATGAGAAAAATCCTCCCTTTTGGTGTGTACATGCAAACATTTGCTCACATGAAATGTGGTAAAATCGCTTTACGGAAACACAAAATTGCCAAAATAAAGTGCTCCTTAAGACATCTAAAATGGTAATCATGACAAAAATGTCTGCCTGTTAAGAGAAAACCAAGAAGAATGTGGGGGTTGGGATGAAAGAGATGAAGAGCTAAAGGAAGATATGGAAACAGGGACCGACTCAAAGACAGAATGACAAAAGATTGACAGAAAAGGAAATATTGCAAAGGAGAACTGTTTGTGACGATGATTTTAACCACCAACAATTAGGGCATTGGTGAGGTCATAACTCATAGAAAATGAGAGTCATGATGGGGAAGACACATTATGACAAAGCGACAGGAGTTGTCATGCAGTGGATGTTGTACACTGGCCCACCCCCCACCCCCAAGCGCCCCCCCCTCGTTACATAAGACGCACGCTTGGCTGCGGGCGTAGAACACAAGGCCTGTCCCCATGCATTGAGCCTTCCCCTTCACTGCTTCTTAACCATGCAGTACACAACAGGAGCAGACAGTGAGCAATATTGAATTATTCAGGCACAGAGAACATTGCAGCAACAGAGGAAGAGAACTGTGTTGACTTAAGTCTGGAAAGCAAAGCAATGAGAATTCAAAAAGATAATGTTAAGCATGTTATGCAAATTCCCCATGTGTTTCTCTGTTTGCTGTGTGAAAATGTGTATTATGGTGTTTATTATGTACTGTATGTCTGCACACCAGTGATACAAGGTCAACAGGTCTATTTATTCAAGTACTTTACTTAAAGCTACACACATCCACATTTGTATGATAACAATTGATCCAATTGTACGTGAAAAGTGTTACTCACAGTGACAAACCCTCACAGAATTATCACCTGGCTCTGCAGTTCCCCTCGCCCAACTGAGCTCTATATCATCTTAAAGCCCAAAGTTATAGTTGGGTCTCACCACTCTCATAAACATTATTTCCAGATGCAGCAGGCATAGCTAAAAGGATAGGGGATATTGAATTATATTCATCAAATGGACAGAAACTAGCCCCTTGTTTGCTGCTTGGGTTACATCGCTGAATGGTTCAATAAAACTCAGGCAAGCGGCTGTGTGCTGCTCTTTAACGGAGGTGGCGTTATAAGAGCTGATATTTTTATGTTTTTGTTGCTTTTTCTTTATTTTCATTTGACACATTTTGATATTTTTTGTCTTCTGGTTTTCATTGACCCAATTTGGGTCGTTTGGCCTTACAGTTTGGCTTCCGGTTGTCGTACATGTACTTCCTTCTGGGAAACCTGCTTTTCCTCTTCTTTGTCAAATTACTTTGTAAACACTGTTTGTAAAAATGTGCCATATGATTAAAGTTATTACTATTTTAATGATGCGTTAAAATGTTGCCATGTTGTCGCATCATTATTCATCATAAGTAGTATTTGGATAATAAAAAGTAAGAGCACTTTGTGATAGGACGTTTTTGTGAAAGAGTATCTTTACATTTGGATATTGCTACTTCATGGTTCGGAGTACTTTTCCACCACACACAAACACATTCCCTGCTGCCACACTTCCACAAGATTTTACCCTTATTTTATTAGCAGCCACGAGAGTCACATCACCCACAGATGTCAGGCTTGGTTTAAAAATACTTCACTAAACGAGATAATGAGTTTGTTTTCCACCTCTACTCGTTATCACAGTAGCCCACAGTTCTCAGGCAGTGAGGTGGACATAAAGTTTTATCACAAAGTACGAGTTGTTGAAGTAGGAGTGGGTGGCGGTCTTTGATGTGAATTTCCTCACGCATCACATGTTTGATGATTGTGTCATCTGAACCTGAGTTCTCACTGTCTTACTTGTCCACTATTTATTTAAGCAAATAAAATCCAAATGTTCAATTTATTTCTGTTTGGGTTCATGTTAATGAGCAGTCTGTCCACTAAATTAAACCATAGTCCCCACATTTCCTATTTTAATCGCTTTAATCTCACGGGGTGTGAATGACAAATTAGGGACATTTGTGCCTTTGAGGCATGTTTAATGCACCTAATGAGGACTGACAGATTAATAACTCAAGGTAGAGCTATGTGGGACAGGAATGAATATGATGGATTTTATATTTAGAAAATGCATAAGTGAAAAGAATTGAGTTAACTGGAATTGTTGATCTGTGCTGACTTGTGAGTTTTTATTTAAATGTAGACTACTTTCTTTCAGCCTGACATAACTGTAGCTACATCTGAGATCAATAGCTGAAATCTTTCACAACAGGCATCAAAAATGTGTTTCATTTGTTCTGAGATGCTGCCACAACTCCCTCCAATCAAACATCACATATCCACATGAACACCACATAATTCTAAACCTAATTCTAAGATTGTAAAATATTTAGACACTTTTAACAATCAAAAGACAGAAAGGCAACATGACAAAACATAAATCCGATCTGAATGGTTTATTATCCAAACTCCATTCTGTTAAGTGCCTTGTTCTTTACATAAAGACGAGATGACATGTTTTCTTTGTTGCTTGCATTTGCTTCCAAACAGAATATCTGTTTCACGTTCACAGTAATGCTTTTTTACTATCATCTTTTATGTCTATAATATGCACTTAACGTGTTTTAATGCACAATTTCCTCAGTTTTAATCTAACTGTTTCAATTTGCTGATTGAACCCTTCTTGCAGTTATGATAATAACCACTTCATTGCTATTTTATTATATATTTGCTGACGACTGGCAACAGACTGGACTTTTTTGGGTAAAATGGTTATTTAGCACACAGGAAGAGATGTTTTTGTATAAAGAGTCTAGGATTGATACTGTGGCTGACCATGCAAAGGAAATGTAAAAAAAAAAAAACACAGCTGCACAGAAGCCAAGGAGAGAGAATCAAACAATACTACTCAGCACCCCTGCTTAAAAGCAAAGTTATCATCTTTGATCTAAAAATAGAGTGAGCATCAACGAGTGATGCGAAGAATAAGAAGAAGCACTCAAAGATGTGAGGATTGGACTGATATTAGTCATTTGCTATTCAACGGATTTTGAGGTTTAGCTCTCAGCTGAAGTAAATGTAAATGGACCGTGTAGCACTTTTCTAGTCTCAACAACTATTTAAAGCGCTTTTACATGGTACAGGAACCATTCACCATTCACACACACTGTAGCCGAGGCTGCCATACAAGGTGCCACCTGCTCATCAGATAAAGACTCACACACGTACACTCCGATGGCGCAGCATTAGGGGGAACTCACGGTTCAGTGTCTTGCCCAAGGACACTTCGACTCAAGGGCCCGGATCGATCCACCAACCTTCCAATTGGCAGGCGACCGCTCTACCAATGATCCACAGCTGCTCGGGAGTCTTAATATGTGCATTATACTTTACGGTAACTGCCCGCATGTTAAAATCTTTTTATGGGAGCTTACACGACCCACACGTTTCTCCTCTATAGTATTTCTGATAAAACATGATGTGTGAAATTGGCAGGCCTTAAAGGACTAATTTATCATTTGGGGAAATATGCGTAATAATCACCAAGTAAAATCGGATGAAGAGTGGTCTCATTTCTAATATATTCTTAATATTCTGTAAATAAAGAAAGAAACATATAAAAAAGTTAATATTCCTACTATTTTTATAATTCAAGTGCTACACATTTATGTGGCACAAGGTTAGAGAATGTCGGACCCAAATGCAGAGACAGCAGGTGAAATTGAGCTTGAAGATTTAATATCATAAAGTCCATACCAATCAAAGGAGTCCTGAACGCAGCAGGCACAATCATCCCAGAAAGCAGACCAAGCAAAAGAACAGGATTCCAAAATATGGAACACAGAGACAATAGGGTAGACTTCGCGCACACAAACACCCTACACAACACAATGACCTGACACTAGACATAGACAACTCAGAGACTAAATACAAGAGGCAACGATGTAAAACAAGGAACAGGTGACACAAGGGCTGGAAAGAGGTGTCAGACAATCACAAAGGCTGGAAAACCCAAAGACAGGAACTAAAACAAGACAAGACAGAAAAACCAAAATAAAACAGGAAACAGAAACACACACACAACCATAACAGTATGTTGTATTTATCTAGTTCTGTATGTCATTTTTTACTTTGTGCCCTTTTTTGTTCTGTTGCCTGTTTCTTTACTTGCTGTAATGTCTTGTCTTGTGTTGCATCATCATTGTCTCTTTGTTGCGGAAAAGATGATAAGAAAGAAAATCTGCCTACCTGCACCTCTAATGCTAACTAAGTAACTAACTAACTAACTAACCGTTAGATCTTGTTGGTTTAATCCATGTATGGAGAGTTTGAAATGTCATGGCTTTTACTCTGTCGCCACTCTGAGATTGGCAAAGTTGTTTGTCAACGGTTTTATTTTTTGGTGAGTAATGATTGTAACCTTGAGAGCTGCACGTGATTTTGGTTTATTTGAGGGTATTAGGAAATTCTGGCAACGTAGTTCAAACTGTACTGCTAGGAAACACAGTACAAAGCAACAAAGCATTCATCACCAAAATAAAAATTAAAAAAACAACGAAGACCTTTGAGACAACAGCGATGACAACAATAGGATGAAACAATGAGTAATTTCCATGAGATGAGTCAGCCTGTTATTGTGAACACTATAGTGAGGATGTTTGGGGGGTAGTGAGGATATGGATGCTTGTTTTCCAGGAAGTCACAAAGCTGTGCAATTAAAGGAGGATGCTTTTTTTAATAAGGATATCCTGTGTACACGATCCTGTCATGTGATTGAGGTAACCACGACCTCTCTGAGTCTTATTAAATTACTTTTGTTTACTGCCACACATGTAGACTTTATTAGATCGATGATTGGTGCAATAAATGAATTTATTTCAATAGAGTGTAAGAAGCAAAGAATCCTGCACGTGTCGATCATTTGTTCTCACTTTATTAACAAGGTTTTGGTCTTCAGGCTAACATCAGGGATCATTTGGTACTTTCACAGTCAAGATACGCAAAACTGTATGCAACCATCAATAAAATGCTATGATGTGCAAGGATTTTCTTGATTTTTTTTACCAACAGCGGATAAGAACATGTTGCAAAGACATGCTGACCTATAAAGTCCTTATAATCTTAAAGCTGCATTTATTATTTTTTTGTGTGTTTGTTTTTTTTCTCCTGGGGCACAACAGAACAAGCTGAAAGTATTTAGATTCTACATTTAAGTAAATACCACGATGTAAAATTATTCATTACGAGTAGAAGTCCTGCAGTTGAAAACCTACTTAAGTTAAACTATTATCAACACACACACACACACACACAAATTAAAAGTTGAAGGTTGCTTCTTAGCAATTATGTATCACTGCTGAAGTAGTTTCACATTGCATTTGATAACATATACTGTGTGTGTGACAAGTAAACCTTTAAATACTTGAATCCCAGTATTATTTGTACAGTGAGAACCATAGCTAAGTGTGTAGTTACAGAAGTGTGCATTGCACCAGCAAACTGTTTAAAATGAATAAGAAATTATGTAGATTGTCAACAAGATATGTGAGGCGAACAAGTACCAATCAGAGCTTCCTACAGTAATAGTAATAAGACCATCCACATGTATATTCATGTGTGACTGCAGGCCTGCTGTTATTAAATATGCATGGGTCCAGGTGATGGATTGGCACACTTTGTTGCGTCTGAGCAGCAAAGCAAACGCTGTTGTCATGGTTTCTTGTGTGTTCACCAGATGTTTTCTAATAGAGCTCCATGGGAATTGGAGTGCATCGTCACAGGACACAAACCAGATAAGCCATATATTACACACATGC
Organism: Etheostoma spectabile; assembly: GCF_008692095.1. NCBI lineage: Eukaryota > Metazoa > Chordata > Actinopteri > Perciformes > Percidae > Etheostoma > Etheostoma spectabile. The sequence continues at coordinate 6,014,953 of NC_045739.1, forward strand.
ATGCACTCATCATGTAGTGTGATACAACTTGATAGGTGAATACAGATCATTGATTAACCTTATTTCACTGTACATGTGAGCTTAATGATCTTGAATAATTGTGTTATTAATGTGTTCTTTATTCTTTCTGGATAAACAGACTCATTTCTTTTTACCGTATAATCTACAAGTTCGCACATTCACACATTTTTTTCTGAAATGTCATAGTTAGATAGGACAAACACAGGTGTAAATAATAAACTGAATGAGGGCTCAATCCCATTTAGCTGTTGCAGTTTCAGGGTCCTTGTGTTGGGCATGCTGGCTCTCTGGCATGGCTTACTAGCACTTTAAAAGAACAGAATTATTGTTAATGTTATAAGTAACACCAGTGGTTTTTACTACTGTACTGCTAAAATGTTTGCTGTTAAAAGGCCTATGTATTCATTTATGTGATTTTAGTTTATTTTTTCATGTTGTTTTCTTTTGACCTTGTATTTTGTGTTGTATCTTCCTGATGTCTGTGTACCTCCTCACCTTTTTTTGGACACTATTTACTGTACCTGTTTGAAGAAGGACTGCAACAGTCAACAGGCCAACATAAGGCTTTTCTGCTTGTTACTCTTGCATTAAAGGATAAGGCTGATTTTTTTTTTTTTTTACTTTTCTTACTGACACCGAATCCCACAAAGAGACCAAAACCAACAACATCTCAAAATGTCCTTAACTGACCCAAAATTGCCTGTGACACTCAGCCCCAAAACCATTCATTTTCATTGAAGACATATATATAAAAAAAAAAGAAAGAAAAGAAATGGGTCACAAATATGTAGTAACATTATTGTTTCATTGTAATACTGCATTTGTTTCCAGCTGTGGATTACTGTAATACACATTTTGTCACCAACAGAATAACAGCAGCAACAGGACAGTGTACAGTGGGGCTCAAAGGTTGGGGAAATTTGTATCAATGTGCATAAAGAAGCCAAGAAAAGATGGAAAAATCTCCAAAAGGTATCAAATGACAGATTAGACATTTGTAAAATATGTCACAAAAAGACTTTATTTCCATCATTTACACTTTCAAAATAACAGAAAACAAAAAAATAGCAGAGAGTTTATAGCATTAACCTCCCCCTTTGGAAAGCTGAGACCTGACAGTGTCATGGATCCTCATCTGGAAAGACCAAGAGATGTCAATCTTTAGGTTTTAAATGCCCAGACTCATCTGACCTTGCCCCAACAATCAGCACTATGGGTTCTTCTAAGCAGTTGCCTAGAAAACTGAAACTGAAAATAGTTGATGCTCACAAAGCAGGAGAAGGCTATAAGAAGATAGCAAAGCGTTTTCAGATGCAAATATCCTCTGTTTGGAATGTAGTGAAGAAATGGCAGTCATCAGGAACAGTGGAAGTTAAAGCAAGATCTGGAAGGCCAAGAAAAATATCAGACAGAACAGCTCGCAGGATTGTGAGAAAAACAAATCCAAACCCACTTTTGACTGCACAATCATCCAGAAAGACCTGGAGTTGTGCTACACCATTCCACTATAAAGAGATACTTGTACAAATATGGTCTTCATGAAAGAGTCATTTGAATAAAACCTCTTCTACGTTCTCACCACAAAAATCAGCGTTTTAAGTTTGCAAATGAACATATAGACAAGCCTGGTGCATTGTGGAAACAAGTTCTGTGGACCGATGAGGTTTAAATAGAACTTTTTGGCCGGAATCAGCAAAGGTACGTTTGGAGAAGAAAGGGCATAGAATTTAATGAAAAGAACCTCTGTCCAACTTTTAAGCATGGGGGGGGGGGGGGGGGGGATCAATCATGCTTTGGGGTTGTATTGCAGCCAGTGGCACAGGGAACATTTCACAAGTAGAAGGAAAAATGCATTCAATAAAATTTCAGCAAATTTTGGACGCTAACTTGATGCCATCTGTGAAAAAGCTGAAGTTAAAGAGAGGATGGCTTCGACAAATGGATAATGATCCTAAACACACCTCAAAATTCACGGTGGATTACATCAAGAGGCGTAAACTGAAGGTTTTGCCATGGCCTTCACAATCTCCTGACCTCAACATAATTGGAAATCTATGGCTAGACCTTAAAAGAGCAGTGTGACAGACAGCCCAGAAATCTCAAAGAACTGGGAGACTTTTGGAAGGACAAATGGGCGAAGATACCTCAAATAAGAATTGAAAGACTCTTGGCTGGCTACAAGAAGCGTTTCCCAGCTGTAATACTTGCCAAAGGGTGCAGTACAAGGTGTTAACTCTGCAGGGTGGCTAAACTTTTGCGGACGTCAATTTTTTTGTTTTCTGTTTTGGAAATAAAATCTAACTTTTTGTAACATATTATACGAATGTCTAATCTGTCATTTGATGCCTTTTGGAGATTTTTCCATCTTTTCTTGGCTTCTTTATGCACATTAACACAATTTTTTACCTGGGGGGCCCAAACTTTTGAGCCCCACTGTACATGTATGTGAGATTGACTCAAAATAAATTACAGCGCTTATCTTTATCTTAATGATGGAACATCACTTAGTGCAATAATGTGGCTCACTGATGTGTTTTTACTACACTTTTACACTACTACACTTTTTACAAACAGTGTTTGGTCAAAAATGGATGTCTATAGCATTGAGAAACAAGCTGCAATAGGAATATGCATCCAATAAATGGACAACTTTGTACTATGCAGACGCAGGATGTCTAAATTGGATTTAATCCCTGCCACACATTTCATGTTTCTGTCTGTAGTAGTCGGTTCTGTCTATGACACAGAAATAAAACAACAAGTGAATGACACACACACGCAGGCACACATGCACGCACGCACACACACACACACACACAAACACACACACACAGACACACACACACACACACACACACACACACACACAAATATGTTTTAGGTCTAATGCTGCTCTCTGTTGGTCAGGAGTGATACATCATGTCAACGCCGGAAAAAAAAAGTCTCAAAGAGAAAAAAACATGTAAAAAATTAAAAGTGTTTCATGCTGATGAATCTGCTGACTAAAAAAATTAACCAGCTTTAATTCTCAAAGTGCTCTTGGGGATGGATAGCATACGTACGCACATAAAATATGGTTTCACTACATCCTTCAGTCTCAATTTCTACATAGTTGACCTCCTGTTGTGAAGACTGTCCCACATATTTTCATACATATTGTCTCCAGATGGAATCCCAGTCTCATCTTCTCATTGGAATTCATTGGCTTAAAAAACATAACTTAACATGGAATCAGTGAAATCTTTTTCGTGGACTTATTTGTACGAAGCAACTCCTTTGAAATAAGCCAGAAACATCACACATTTTTGCAGCTCATACCAGCTAGTCATATTATCTAAAGTTGAGTCAGCCTTGTGTGTTTGAGTGATAACTTCCCTCAAGTCTCATTTCCTGCAAACAACAACTGCTGTGGTTCATATCTTTCTTATTATGAGAAATAGCTCACAATCTTAGCATCCTTCTCATGTGAATTCTGCCTCTGATGTTTGTCTATCAGCAGGAACTCATTTGAGGTGGTCTGTTTCACCTTACTCAACAGCTGACTCTTTTGTAACCACACTTAGATTGTTTAATGCACAGAAAAGTATCACTTTTTAAGATTTACCTACAGCCAATCAAAGAGTTCTGACTTGATGCATGGACCACAAAGGACATATCAAGGACACTAAAAACCACATGAACCTCAAATAAATCATCTTCCAGGGTTTATACATTTCCCATGCCCATCAGTGGCGTGGACTGACTGGAAAGGTGGGAGGCCAAGCAGGGGTGACGTATAAGTCCCTCCAGGCAGTGTGGGAAAGAAAATTTAGCAAAGCAAGTCAAGAGTCAGATGTCTCTGACATTGTCCCCAAAATGTTCTGTCAAAACCAGCCTGCAGGGCCTAGTTGTAGGACAGACAGACACTGCAGGTATTCTGGCATCTTGCTGAGTTAAAAGCGTTATCTTAAAGCTGCACTAATCAATATTTTAATATCACTGAAGGATCAAATGACGTAATGTGTAAAGTGAAAGGAATCACTTATAGTGATGAACCCACGGAAATCATCCAACAAAGCTTTTCTTAGCCCCTTGCTCTTTTTGCCCTTATTTAATGTTTTATTGAAAAAGCTCTGACAAGCCCATGTACACCACGAGCCTATGTATAAATATATAAATAAATACACAGGCATTACTGCAGTTTTACATGATGCTAACAAAACATTTTACAATGTGTGTAGGAAGCTGTTTGGTATTGGGGGGGTCAGACGTCAGGCTTCATGTTAGCAGCAAACTATAACTAACAGCACAACTGTACAGACCAACACATTGTGTTTGTTTTATTTGTTTCATACTGACACTTGATTTCATGATTTTAATTATTTTTATTTTTATTTTTGGGTTTAAATGACAGACAGTTAAATTCCTGAATTAAAGTAATACATCAATGAAATTCATGTTCCCCAATTTTCACATTCCTTTTTGGTCTTTACCAACTTCTGAGGGAAATATCTGACTCTTTAGCTGTTAAACGCGTCATTTTCTTCACCAACTAGTTGCTAACTTTGTCTGTCAGCTCTTTAGTGCCGAGCAGGTTGTGTACAGTGGATATTGGAGCGTTCTCACTGCAAACAGCGGCCTGCTAAACCAGAACAGTAAAGTTGCAGACTGAACAGCTAAACGATGAGCTCAAACTCGCTATAATGCTCCATGAAGTGCTGTAGTGGAGGAGAAGTAGAAAGTTGTACAAAAAGAAAATACTCATGTTAAGTACAAGTACCACAAATTTATTCTTAAGTACAGTAATTGAGTAAATGTACTCAGTTACATTCCACCACTGTTAGTAGGTTCATCACTACGAGTGGTAAACCTTGCGTTCACATGGTCATTTGATGCATTGTTATCATAAAATATTGTTTATAACTGCTTTGAATTTTTTTTTAAACAGGTCAAATACAGATAACTTTAAGGCTTTTATGTTCCCAACTGTCCAAGTGCACATAAATCATAGAGAGCTCAAATTTGTTACTCAATCTTACTGCAATACTGTGTTGTTGCAGTTTTAAGTAATGTCTGTCTCTAAATTGTGCGTAACCACTCTATCACTTTTCTCACAGGGAGTATCTTGTGATAGACTCTGACCTCTCCTCTGGCTGTCTGAGCTTGTGGCTGACGTGGACCCCCACATGTCTTCTGGCTCGACTGGTGGGTGGTTGGTAAAGTGCCAAAACATGACCCCAACTTTACAGGCCAGACACTGGGATTTCTCCCTGTGGTAAAAAAACAAAACACAGTGAGAACCAGCACAAAATGACTAGGCATTAAGGATTTTTGAGTCTGAGCATTGCGTCAAGAGCTACTCTACAATAACACAGCACACTGCCAATCTCCTGCTCTGCATAACACACTCAACATGTAGCCCATCTCCTGCCAACGACACTATCTTAGACCAAGATCATTGAACTGAATTGGCAGACATGTCTTGTCCTTCTCCCTTTCCGCCTGTTTATGTGAGAATCAATGCTGAAGTGGTGCACAAGCTGCCATGAACTTTGCACGAGGAGAGAATTCACAAGCAGATGGTCAACAGAGAGTTATAAAACCTGTCGGCTTTACAGATAAGAAATCAATGGCTGTGGGCAAGAGATACAACACCAATTTTATCAACTGCAGGACAAACTGCAATCCACATTGTTTTATTCAAATTTAAACACGTTTATGAAATCAACCGTTTTTTAAAAACCAGAACACGATTTAGTAAAAAGGGATACAGATTAAAGAAATTAGGTTTTAAATTACACGTAGAGCACTGTCTTCAGCAGCTAAGATTTTAAATGACTTGAGTTTGGTGAGCAACATCCAAATAATCTATCGTGACAGCTCAGAGCATCTGTCAATCCCTCTAAAGCTTCTCACAGCCCGGCAGACAAGGTGTCCATCCTACCAACGTCAGGAATCTCAGGCACTCTCAGGCAACTCTGCACCCTGCTTTCTGTCTTCAATGTTTTTTAAAAGGTCAAAGTTCAGACCTTTCAGTGACACAGTGAAGGTTGTCTGACCAAGTCAGAAGGGTATGGGGGGTTGGGAGCAGGGAAAGTAAAACTTGTTTTCAAGTGGTGACCTCGAGCAGAGCTCCCACCCCGAGTCAGTGGCCCAAGGGTGAGAGCACAGTGAAGAGGACATGGTATAAAGAGATTTGAGGGTCCAGACAACAGAGAGAGAGAGAAAGAGCAAGGCAGCTTCTATTTACTCCGATTTTATAAACTTATATATTCACAAAACCAGAAACATCGGCTTTAGAAACAGAGCCTTCATCGCTGGTCTTTATTCACCATGGCACCACTGATGAATTACTGGATGTGTTTGGCTGTTCTCTCGTCAACAGTGGCCGCCAGCCATGCCTTAAGAAGGTGAGAACTTTATCCCTTTACATATACCTGCCTGTTTGGCTTGAAGAAACAAGAACACAGTACAGCAGTGAGGATTTACTGTATAATTGCATTCACATAAGAGAAAAAGTCTGACAGCAAATTAGTGACACTAAACAACAAAACCAATAAGAATAGGAAAATTAATGTGTTTGATTGGTTCATTACAAAAGCTAATGTCTTCAGCATTGGCTTAACATGTGTTTTTGTTCATTTTTCTGGCTAGGTGCTGAGAGCAAAGCAGTCTGTGCTCCATTAAAGGCTCATTGTTATACTGGGATGATGACCAGGCATATGTATCAGATATGTAGCATTACAAATATACTTTACCTAACTTTGAGCATTTCTTTAGTCATCACTCACAGGTTATATAGTTTCTGTTACCTTAAGATGACCTTTGGCATGTATTTGTCTGTTCTGTTCCCAGAATCTCTTTGAAGAAAATGCCATCTATCAGAGAGACGCTGAGGGAGAGGAGTGTTTCTGCAGAGCAGATCTTGACTGAGTTGGCCCAGAAGAGCACAGACAACAATAAAAACGGGACTGTTCCCACACCTCTCACCAACTACTTGGATGTGAGACAATATTGTTTTGTTATATATTCAAAGGGACATTTCTGTGTTTTTTGTTCTGCCTTCACATATCTAAAGCATCCCTGGTCCCTTTGAAAGGCTGAAAGGCTCATAAAAAGTCAAGCAGTTATCTTTATTAGGTATGTGTTAATGAAGCATGTGGTGGGAAATCCAGATGTACTGAGTCAAAAGTAACTGAATTTGACGTTGAAGTCTTAAACACAAAAACGGACTACTTAAGGTTAAAGCAGCCGTTCAAAAGTCTCTTGGACAAGACATAAAGGGCTCATATTTTGGGGTGTTATTTTGTGTCTCTGGTGCTTCCACACGCATACAAACTTGGAAAAAAAACTATCCATGCTGTTTTGAGTGAGATATGGTTTCTGAACGTCCTTGATGTGATCTTACCTAGCTACTGCGCATGTGCGACTCCCAACAAATATAGTATGGAAGTGAGATGTCTCACTCTGTAGCTAAAACAAGTGTGATGTCTCATTCTGTAGTTAAAAGAGAAACCCAAACACACAGGGTGAAAACAGGATCTGCCGCAATGCGCAGTACAACAAAAATATGGTGTTTTTTGAAAATAAAGCCATGTAAACCTATTCTGGTACAACCTCAAAATACAATTATGAACCTGAAAATGAGCATAACATGGGTGCTTTAAGAGTTTACTCTTCAAGAGTAAAACAGCAGATCCAATCGCCTTTGGAATAATACTTAATAATAATATTATTTGTGCATGAGTCACACGCTCAACGTGGTATTTAATGCCCTCAAATTGAATTTCTGCCTTACTGGACAGGAAAAAAGTTTTTAAAGAAATATTCAACCAACATTAAAACGGCAGAGGAATTAGCCGGTTTTGGAAAGTAAATAATGTACTGTATATGTTTACTGTCAATCCTTAATAGACTCAGTACTTTGGGGAAATCAGCATTGGCTCTCCGGCCCAGATGTTCAACGTGGTGTTTGACACAGGCTCAGCCAATCTGTGGGTGCCCTCGCAGAGCTGCTCACCTTTCTCCACTGCCTGTTGTAAGTGTCCATGTGGATAACACATACATGCTGAAAATAGCATTTACTTAAAGCTGCAATAATCAATATTTTTATACTAACAATGTATTAAATGTGAAAACAACAGAAAATTATCACGTGAATCTGCAGTTCCCCTCAATATTTACAAAGCTTCAAAGCAAGTTTCAGCTCATTGTTTGGCTGTCTAGCCCTTACTGTAACAGCAACTATCTACAGCAACTTTGCAGTTTGGGATTACTATCATGGCTCTCATAATCACATTTTTGGCCGTAGCAGGCAGCTTTTTTCAATGAAAAAGCTCTAAACAAGTAAATTGTTAAATTAAAGTAAATTGTCAATTAAATAAATTGAGTTAATGCTATTTTCAAATGAATTATGGATTGGGGGAAACATTCCTCAATCATGCTTCCCAGATGCAGGTTATTATTAGCACTCAGATGATTTGTGGACTTTTAGACACCCACAACAGATACGATGCCTCCAAATCTCGGACTTACGTTGAGAATGGAACCGGATTTTCCATCCAGTATGCCTCTGGAAATGTCAGGGGTTTTCTGAGCGAGGATGTGGTCGTGGTGAGTTTGTAATCAATACCCTGTAAAAAGATAAACCAAGTTAATTTTTATGTAAATTGCTGCTTTGATTTCCTCTCACAGACTACACATCCAACAATTGACCTTCCGCTTTCCATGCAGGTGGGTGGTATCCCTGTGGTGCAGGTGTTTGCTGAAGCAACCTCTCTGTCTGCCATGCCCTTCATCTTTGCCAAGTTTGATGGTGTTCTGGGGATGGGTTACCCAAATGTGGCAATCGATGGCATCACTCCTGTGTTTGACCGCATCATGTCTCAGCATGTCCTCAAGGAACAGGTGTTCTCTGTCTACTACAGCAGGTGGGTTGAGTCCACTAACCATCTCTAGCTTCTATGTCATTTTTATGAGTCATCTGTAAAGAAGAGAAAATCTAATTTAGATGCATAAGATAATTGGAAGACAATGTATTTAGTTATTAGCAAGAAAGTGTAGATTATGCTTTGGTAATTTTGTTTTGACTGTGACAACTATGAGAATTATAAACAGAAAACGTAGCTACTGTCAAGACTTGAATTTGATAAAAGAGGAACAAATAGATAATATTGTCTTGCCTGAACATTTCTCAAGTAATTATTTTTTAAGTTTTTATCTTGACTATTATTATATAAATTATATATATGAGCTGATTTTGGATCAGGAGTGAGACAAGAGGGTGTTTTGAGAAAACACTCAATTCATCATGCTCAGTTCAGACCAGATGAAAACTGTTAAAAATAGATGATAACGTTCCACTGGGATGTTCTGCGGAAAGCTGAAAAATGAGAGGTCAGAGGACCACACTTTAGCTGAGGGAGCGTGCAACCGTAGATGAAAATCACCAAAATCGCAGTTTAAACAGTGACAATGAGAATACGCCCAGCAAAAGTGGGTTGATTTATTTTTTGTTTGTAGGGACCCAAAACACTCCCCAGGTGGAGAGCTGGTCCTTGGTGGCACAGACCCAAACTACTACACTGGAAACTTTAATTATATGGACACCAGAGAGATGGGCAAATGGGAAGTTACCATGAAAGGGTAAGAATTTTGCCAGTGTGTGTGCATGTGTGTGTGTGTGTGTGTGTGTGTGTGTGTGTGTGTGTGTGTGTGTGTGTGTGTCTTTGTGTGTGTGTGTGTCTTTGTGTGAGTGTGTGCGCGTGTGTGCTTGCGCACAATTCCGAAACATGCCTTGATTTCCACCTCTTCTTTTGTCCTGTCAGCGTTTCTGTAGGGATGGAGATGATGTTTTGTGCAGAGGGCTGCACAGCTGTGATTGACACCGGCTCCTCTTACATCACAGGCCCAGCCTCCTCTGTGTCCACGCTGATGCAAGCCATCGGAGCACAGCTGGATGAAAGTGGTGTACGTTTTCACACACGCAACATGGTTTCCCACAAAAAAAACATTTGTCTGTACAAAAATATATAAGAACAATAATAATAATGATTCATGGCCTGTCATCACCCTTTCATGTGTGTTGTTCATCAGTACAAAGTCAACTGTGATACTGTCAAGTTGTTGCCTAGTGTGACTTTCCACCTGGGTGGCCAGGAGTACTCGCTCACTCAGGAGGATTACATCTTATGGGTGAGCAGGATGATTAATACTGGATACTCTAACTGAGGATCATTTTTTTTAAATGTGGGAGAACGCAATTACTCAAGTACTGCACTTACTTTGTTTTTACAAGCAAATCCCATGATCCACTTACAAAATATGTTGTAATAACAAACAGGGATTTTCAATAATGTGGCTGATTAGACCTCCTATAGTTGTTACATATCCTGGGATTAATGTAGGATCACTTTGCACCAAAGAGAATGATACAGCCTAATTTTAATAATAATAATAATAATACATTTTATTTATAATGCACTTTACATCTAAGACAAACTTCAAAGTGCTACAAGTAAGATAATAAAAGCAAGAAAAAAACATCAGTTTAAAATACACATAAATAGTGCAACAACGTTGGCCTGCTGAGAGGTTCTCAGTGAGCGGGCCGGGGTGTAAAACGTCTTTATGGTTTCACACATTTGTTTTTTAAAGGACCCTTGAGGGTAAAGAGGACATCAATAATATGGACACTTTGCAGACATTTTGCTGATAATACTTCTGTATTTTTACTTAAGTAGAACGTTGAATGGAGGACTTTTACTTTTAACACATTATATTCACAGTGTGGTGTTGCAACTTTTACTTATATAAAGGATCTGAGAGCTTCTTCCACCTCTCTAAATAGGTTACAGTTATAGCGGTTTTACGGTGGGGGAATAGTACTATACTTAAGTAAGCACATTTGAGGTACTTGTACTTTATTTTAGTATTTCTTTTGTCTGCTACTTTATACTTCTTTTCCACTACATTTCAGATGTAAATATTGTATTAATCTTTTACAGATGTCCTTACTTTGTTTTTACGGGCAAACTATATGACCTATGTGACACCCTATAAAACATGTTGTCATTTATTACCACACAAGTGTTTTGAATTATGTGGCAGATTAGACTTGCGCAAGTTGCTATGTACATTTGCTAGAAATGTATATAGGATCACTAAGTACTGACAAGAATGACAGTTATAGTAGGCTCAGGTTGTAGTAGGCTCAATGAGGGCGTTGTTCATAGACTTTACTGTTAATTATCATACAGCAACAGTGGAAATGTGTACATGTACTTACTTTAACATGTGATAGTTTACTTTTACTGATAACATGTTACTGTTATAGTGGTTTGGCTTATGATGAAGCTGCGTGTGTGTGCGTGTGTGTGCGTGCATGCATGTGTGTGTGTGTGTGTGTGTGTGTGTTCATGAGTGCGTGAGAGAGAGACTTTACTGTTAAATATCATACAGCAACAGTGGAAATGTGTACATGTACTTACTTTTACATGTGATACTTTACTTTTACTGATAATATGTTACTGTTGTAGTGGTTTGGCTTATGATGAAACTGACTTTTCTTTGTGGCTCCAGCAATCACACATCAAGGGGGACGTCTGCACTGTCACCTTCAGGGGCTTGGATGTGCCGCCCCCTACAGGTCCCATCTGGATTTTGGGAGCCAACTTCATTGCCCGCTACTACACAGAGTTTGACCGTCGCAATAATCGGATAGGGTTCGCTACAGCAGTCTGACGGAAGGTTTAACGTCAGCCATGTTGCTCTGTTTCCTTTTTCTCTATCTTTGCTGGCATCTCTTCTTTGACCAGTTCTCCCTTTAGTTGCTTTTAAGACAATGTGTGATCAAACTACAATGGTTTTAGCTATACAAATGACAAAGAATAGTCCAAAGCCTATTTTTTGCAAATCCTGCTTTCTGATATATTTGAACCAGTTGCACTGAACACCTTTGTATTTCCTTTAAATGTGTGAGCAGTGTGTGTGTGTGTGTGTGTGTGTGTGTGTGTGTGTGTGTGTGTGTGTGTGTGTGTGTGTGTGTGTGTGTGTGTGTGTGCATGAGAGAGACTCTTCTGTTAAATATCATACAGCAACAGTGGAAATGTATACATGCACTTACGTAACAAAATGAACTTGTTGACTTGTTTAGCAAATACCACCCCCCCCCCCCCCACCCCCACCTGCATACATTTATTGTATTATTATTTTCAATTTGGAGCCTAATCCATGACTAAAGGGAGCTAACGTTAAATGGAAGCACAGTTAAATAATAGACAGAGTTGCTTCTGTTTGCTTGTTTTTTCTCCCCCAAATAAAAGTTTGTTGTTAAATTTGTTACCTGATTCTTTTTCTTTCTTCACCATCGTCTTCATGAGAGAGCACAAGCTGACATGCCTCTGCAACTTTCTTTCTACGTAAAAAGACTGTTTCTTATTAGCTCTTACGCCCTTAGGCAAAACCTACACAGACAACAGGCCAGCCAGTCAACACAAATGAATGACTGTTCACGTTATATGCATAAGTTATTTTCTGGTGGGAAAAAACCTCAAGCATTTATTTTGCCACCCAGGAGAACATGGTTTAGGGTTGAAATCCCGTTTTCAGTATTAGTAAAGCTCATCATAAACATCTCTGAATTACAAAATTCTTCAGACGTAAACATGCCTCCACAGGGTGAAATAAAGACTGAATCCACAAAGACAGTTATTTCTGCTTACTTAGCAGGCAGAAGAGACACAAAGATAACAAAACAATAAAAGCACAGATTCATCATGCCCTTGTCAAATCTTTTAGTCTCATTTTGTCTGAATTGGTCAGGAAAGTCCTCTTATGCTGCAATGATGTGACAGTGAGAGTGCCATATGCTTCCTTGCTCTCACATCCATGAATTGTCTACTTTGGATTTTATCTGTTGACACTAGGCAGTGAGGTGAGAGTAGATATCTTTGCACTGGCATTTAATCAACATTATATTTAAACCATTGCAAAAACATCTCAGTACGTGTCAACTATTTAGAACTATTTAGACTGGAAACCAGCCAGAACAATCATTGTGTTTCACAAGACATGATCTATAGTATGCCTGTCAAACATTTGTTGGATAAACTGTATTGCTAAAATCTTGAAATTGAAAAGGTTGCCTTCTCTCTTGAACAATTGACATGTCTTACTTAACAAGACCCTAATCTATAAATCGGTATGCATATATAATTTCATTGTTACATGTTGTGACACTAAGTAGTGGTATTTATAAAAATTATCATCATTTTAAGCCAGGAAATGTTGTTAATCATCCATCTTTGTCCTTTTTACAACTTTTGAAAGACAAAGTGTTTGCTGTTTTACTTTCTTGTATTTTACATACAGTACAAATCACATAGTAGGTACATTTGTTCATCTTGGAGTTATGCACGTTCTTAATGTCTTACCACTCTCATATTTGTCCCCTCAATACGAAGTTGTGGCTAGCACATGAATTCCACTACTTGTCTTCACAAGACACGCCCTGCATAACTAAGTGGTTAGGCAGACGTTTGAGTTCAGACATTGAACTTGAGTGGTTCGGGTCAGGTTAGCCCAACTGGTCAGGGGATAGGACCTGAACGTGCGAGCATGTACAGTACGTCTAGCCAATACTAGTGCCTAAATGCCATGCAGGGCATGTCTTGCCAAGAAAAGTGAGATTTTACAATGAAGCGGGGCTAGCTAGCTTGGCTTTGTAAAAAATCATCTTACCAAAAGAGGTTACGCTGATTTTATTAATGTAATGGTGTGTATAAAGACTCACAAACTTACATGTCACAGACCGTTCCTTAACTTATCAAAAACTGACACTTTGTCATGGCCCTTGGCGTCAAATACCAGCACACAATGCACTAGGGCTGACAACTCCAGGTTTTTTGGTCCATCAATATGCTCTTGTACAACCAAATTTTTCGTTGGTCGAAAAATCACTGGTGTTACTTTCATAAGGTCACCTGTCCACCAAACCCTTTTTTCCCAGCTGTAAATGTCAGCCGCTCTTCTGAAAACAAATCTGACATGCCAGTAATTTGTAAAGTAAAAATTCCATTGCAAATGACCAACAACATTTTGACTGAAGACGTACAGTAAATCTTTAAAAATGGCGCACAAAAAGGCCTATGGGCTATTGTTTACTTTTTGAAAGGTTAATTTACTATAGTTGCTGGGCAATGTGGTTTTTAGCAATTATTACTCAAACAGGAGTTAATAGGGAATTTGTTGGGAACTATTTCCCCAGCAGAATAATACACACTTGGTGCCTAAATTTACTTCAACATAACGACGCAACGGCAATGGTGTGGCTACTTAAACAGTATCAAAAAATAGTCCTTACACAGAATCCAGTGTTATATTATTATAAACGTTATTTTGTTTAGTTAAAAACTAGATGTTTCATATTTTCTCTAAAAGGTTAACTCGCAAAGTAATAGTTATTGCTATTTACCATTTATAGTTATTTATTTATTTTAATGCACTTACATCCTCCCACTGATTAATTTCTAAACTATGAAAACAGTACATTTCATGCACAGTAGGAAAAAAAATGACTTAGCAATGTTACGTGTTGGAATTTAAAGCATCGGAATGCACTTCCTGATTGTTTTTCTCTCTCTGTTGGAGACCATTGATCTACGAGAAGAATTAAGTAAAGCTCTTCATCAAAATTGTTTTGTAGAGCTGCCATGTTGACCAGTGTTTCAATGCAAATTGCCTCCCAGGGATAGAGCTTTTAGAACGAGAACAGATTTTGTCAACAATCCACTTCAAGCTCCCACAAGGTTTATTTGCCCAATTTGTAATTTTAACAATTCCCTAAGAAGACCTATGTTAAACATAAGTACATTGTCCAGTCTACAACCCAAAAGCCAATTTGCCATAACACAGATGTAGAGACCAGTATTTTGTCACATTTTGGAGAGGTGGGCGGTCTTTAAAAAGGGTTGTCTTTCAGCTGCAACAGTTAGTCTAGGTTTGAACTCATTCTTTGCAGGAGGAGCACATCGGGCAATGCCTTTAAGAGCAGCGCCACATGACAAAGTGTCAAAATTACTTGACAGCAAATCCCTTCCTGTGGAGTGGAACTGAATATATGAAAAGGATCTCTTTGCTTCAATGTGTGTGACAGAGGAGTCTGGTGTTTTCCATTGTCAAACACGTACCAGATGACCATCCTTGTGTCAACCCTGATTCAGAGCAAAGCTAAGGTAGGTGAGAACCTCTTTATAATCACTGCAGTTAAAAAGAAAACCGTCAACAATACAATACACTCAATGCAAAAAAAAGAATTGAGCATGCTTGTAGAAGACTGTTTATTAAGTTCTTTGCTTGATTTGGGAAATCATGTGACAGGTGATATTTTTGTCATGTGCTCCTGCATTTGCCACATACCAGTCACATCAATAGTTTTATTAGATTACATTAATTTGGTTATCCGTCAGTCATCAAGTGGGTTTCCATTAATAATATTTCAGCTCACAAAGAGAATCTTGCTTTACTTGGAAAATCATTTACTTTTCTTCTCAGACATTCAAACGCTGGATTATTTATTTTTATTAGCTTTAATAATTAAAACCATGATGGCGCAATATTTTTTCCCTTCCTTGTGAGCACACAATTTGCATGTGCATGCAAAACAACTTAGATTCATGACAAATGATGACACATGCTCACCTTGACACATACAGTAATCTTTGCAGAAACCGTGTGAAGTGTATGTTACATAATTCAAAAACCTTAAGAAGGGTTAAAGTGTACAGCTCAGCATTATATTAGAAACAGACAGCTAAATATGAAAGGACTACTTGTCATCTCTGGTGGCTTGAAATAATTGTCTTTTTTGTCTTAGTCAATCTCAGAAGTGGACAAAGCAATGAATAAATCAGGTTTTGTTGTTTCAATTCAGTGTTTCGCTGGCATCTGTCTTGACTGGTTGCTGCACACTCACAGGTCAAGTTAGTCAAAGAGATTTTTATCAAGGAATACCGTGCAGAGCAGACATTTTGCCTGCAGTTTGTGGAACATTTGCATGTCCCCGTGTTTTAATCCTTAGTTGAAGGATTAAGTCCATATGGACCCCATGTTACTGTTACAGCTGCCAAAAGGTACTTGGTAGCAGGCATCATCAGATTCAGGAGGAGTCTCTGCATGTTTCTTTCCCAGGCTCCCAGCCCAAGCCTCCGTGGTAGAGGGCACTGTTTGACTGTAGAGGGGAGTTTTCTAACATAGGCTAGGTTCATCTGATGTCACTCACAGTGTAACATTGGTCACTGGTAGCATTGCAGTAAAGAGGCAGTGTGCGTCTTGCCGATATTTGACACTTTAACCCAAGTCAAGAATCAGGATTATAACAAACAAATAGTGTGCTGGGGTAGAAAAAAAACTGTTGCTGTTGCTGTAACTGAGACACTTTTCTTGTGTCCTTGTATTTTATTCAAGACATTGTAGAGTGTATTTGGACGGAAATGCAGGAATTGCTTGGATGCAAACGAGGAAATTTCATTAAGGTTTGCATTGAACTTGGTTTTTCCTTGAAAAATCGTAAATACTAAAGTTGTTTTATAAAGGAAAGATGATCATGATTTGGGAGGGAAGACTGAACCAAAAAGCGACTATCATGTGGAGTGCATTCATACTGAAATGGTTAAGGTCAGGATGCCTCATTGGCCCCTAATGTTGCGATTGTTGAGTTGGTGGTTTAGAGCATTGATCATTTCTCTATTTTTTGCACGCATAATCTACTTGAGTAATATTTCTCAAGTACCAGTATATCAAATGAATTAGAGCACTTTCCAGCCAAGTAGATGTCCATGTGTCATTGTCAGCCCCCCCCAAAGACTTGAGGTAAGGGAAGATAATGTGTGGTTGACGTGAAGATAACGTATCGTTGTGTTGGTTGCAGGTAAAGTGTCTGTGTGTACTTGTGTTCCTGAGCTTCCCTCTGACTATGGCTGAAGTCCCTGGTCCATGCAGACATTCCATCACAAGGGAGCACCTGCTGACAGTCAGGCATCTGGTAGATGTTGAAACAATATTAAAAATACATTTGTTAAATCAACATATTGAACAGGATGGCAATTGCGCTACACGACCATGCTGAAATCTCCCTGTTGTTGTTGTTTCTGTAGATGGATAACCAGTTGAGAAGTGGGTGCTCGATAACCTACACATTCATAGAACCGAGAAGTTTGGTAAGGTAGCATTTGTTTTATGGGTTTGCTTCCTTCCCAATCCTTTGATTCACTTTCCAACTTTCCAACTTTTGAACTGCTTATTAGTTGTATCGGGTTTCATGTTTATGACCTTGTGTTCTGACTTCCCACAGAGCAAATGTTGCTTTGTGAAAGCTGCTTTACCCTGGATCCTGGAGCTCCTTACCACCCACTTCAAATACAGTCGGGGTTCAGTCAATGATGGCTACGTTCAGTCCCTGAGAGCACTTATCCTCAACATCTACTCTCAGAAATGTGTGCCTCAGATTAATGAAGAGGTTGAGGTGAGTCTTTGTTTCTAAGAGAAGCCTGTTTCTCAAGACTGAAGGATTACATTTCTATAATACAAAACATGAAGAAGAAAGATGTGGTGTGAAGGATTGCCCGGTGGGAAAAGATAAATCTGCAATCCTTGTGAAATCATTTAAAGTATGTTGCTTGGAATCTACCACAGGACAAGCCAGAGAGTTTTGAGATGCTCTACAGAGGGTCTACTTCAGAGGCCCTGCAGAGGGCTTCAGAGGTGCTGTCCGTTTACTGGGAGCTGGTGACGACGAGCGACACACCAGTAGACTGGAGATGCCAGCAGGAATACACAGAAATCTTTGGCTCTACCACCGAGCTATACACAGAGTCAACCACAGAACATTTTACAGGTGGGAATCTCTTCTGCAAAAGATCTGTGATGAATGATGGAGATGTATGGAGCGACTGAGAAACACAGAATACGTGTCTTTTTCTACAGACAGTCATGCTAGGAACTCTGTGAAGGCCTCGCAGAGAAGACCAGTCAGAGACCTGTACAAGCTTGGCTTCATCATTGTCTCTATCTGCGGAGGACTGCTGTTCATACTCACTCTCTACTGTCTCATCACACAAAAGGTAGCAGTGTTTCTGTTTTGTTGATTTCTAAATCAGATGTGCCCTAGTAAAGCTTAGTCATTAAGTCGTAAGCAGGCCTGGGAAGCCAACCTGTGCTCTCTGGGGCACTCCCTCTTGCAGAAGTACCAGCTGATGTGTGCTTTCTCCTATTTGGGGCTGTTTGGCGCTATAACTCATTAAAACAAATAATATTAACTCACAGTGTTAATTTTCAACTGGCTCAAGGCTAACAATCCACATTTTTCCTTGTTCATTAAAGGTGGAGTCTGTGATTTTACCCTGATACACTGTTTGTCAAATTCAGGAATTATCTCCTCACGGCAGTGTTTGAATTATACCGTGAGCTTCGGGGGGTACAGCAATTTTGACTGGTGATGTCACTCTCCATTTGCACAAAATGATAAATTGCCTCGTTAAACCTCTCCCCATGTCAGTATGTCTATGGAACACCTGCTACGGCGTGTGATTGTAGGCCTAATGTTTTTAAGCTAAGCAGCAGTGATGGTTGTGGCCGCTGAGTGGAAAGGAGCTCTCTGGTTAAACCTTAGCGATCTGTACGTTGTTCGGAATGGGAGTTAAGACCTAAATACAGACAGGCTAGCTAGCTTAGGTAGCTTCTGCAGCAGTTCAGACACACAGAATTGAGCATGTTTCCATCCGACAACCTTGTTCATGAGATAATAAACTGCTTGCATTAATGCAACCATTCCAGGCTTAGTTTCACCAAGATATGGATAATATTTGCTTGGTACAGAGAGCTTCAGGAACTGCGCAAACTATTAGCTAGCTAGACTATGACTTCATCATATATGAGAAACACTATGAACAACCAAATTAAGACAGTTCTGAAAACCTGTTTATGTGACAAGCTGCTCATTAAATTTAGCAGAGACTTTACCAGAATTTAGGCAGAGATTAAAGTTTCAGCCACTTACTCTTACCAGAACCGGTGCGCACGTTTTGACAGCTAGTGAAGTGATATAAAAGAACCATAGCAAAGAACACAGTTTGAACGTACCAGAGAAATGGTACAGCCCAATGGGGAGTGAGGGTTTGAAAATTGTATTTCATTAGATTATTTCTTGAATTGTTGGTATGTGATGGTAATACTGAATTTAAATACATACAATTTTTTGATTAATGTTATTTGATTACATTTTTTTCAGTATCCCCCAAACTATTATTTTCATCCCTTTTGGGAGGGTCCAAGTCGCATCTAGCGAACCTACTGTTTGTAATTTGAACAGTGGGCCCGTTCCTACCTGTGTGTACCCCCAAAAAAGAAAATCCAGTGTTCATACACAGCCCTGGCTCGGTAAATGGTACACAAACAAAGTGGCTAGACTAAGCCCCACAAACACTAATACATTCAGGCTTGTGCATAGCACAGAGAAAAACTGATATTGAAAAATGGTAAATTTGTATAAAGACATAGGCAGTGGGAGCGTGAGGGACAGTAAATCGTTAATGTTATCGTTGTGAAGGAGCACTAACGTGAGGGGTGTATTTGTGGGTTTTGAGTTCAAATATAAACAATCTTTTTTCAGAATCACAGTGGCCACCTTTAATGAACTTAAACGGGTTGTACTGGACATTTAAAACATTATTATAGCTGGAAACAACTTTTGCTGTGTAAAGATATAGTGGGGAGTAGGAGTCCCACTCCCTTGGAGTGTGTTGTAATCCAAGCGTTGTTGTTCTTTTTGTTTGTGGGTCCAACCACCTGTGCATATTAGTGCCTTGTGCACCGGTAGCAGACCCAGAGGGCCATAACAAAGCATTAGATGGTTTGGGGAGCGGTCTGGGAGAGCTGTGTGGAGGAAATCAAAGACCATTTTTTTCTGTTTTTATTCAGTAAAAAAGCTTTAACACAATTACTAAATTGTGTTTGATTTATTATCAAACAACTCTAAATTAATTCACAAAATTAATACTGCAGCGACCGCACTGTCTTTATTCTATTAAAACATTAAACAAACCAGAGCATCATAACCCAATAAAGTGAAAGCCCTGAAACAGAACCAGCTGCAATTTATTCCAGGAATTAATTACAACCTTCTTTTATAATGTCTCAATGTCTACAGCTCATTATAGGCTAGTTGTGAACAAATCATGTGCTATTGGCAATGGTTTTGCCATTACTGAGCCCTCCCCTACTGGTGAATATTAAGCACAACAAAAGAAGGTGGAGGCTGGACTTACTGGTGTCAGCAAAAGAGCTATTCCATAGCAGTCCATGCCCAAATGATTGCAAATGCAAAGTTATGGTCTTTCTTGTCAAGAGTTTGGAAAATGGCAGACCCAAAGACAGAGACAGTAAGCAATGGGGTAGTTTGGATTATTTAATAACATGAAGGTATATAAAAACCAAGGAGTCCTGGAAAAGGCAGGCAAAAAAGGTAATCCAAAATAAAGTCCAAGACAAAAATAGAAAAACAGCAGCACTAGGACAAACAGGGAAGAATAACGTACAGGAACACAAAACAGGAGACAAAACACAATGATCTGACACAGGAAAAGGGGAACACAAAGACTAAATACAGAGGGTAACGAGGTCACAAGAGGAAGGGGACACAAGGGCTGGGAAACAGGTGAAAAATATCAGGCAATCACAAGAGAAAACCAAAAAATCCAAAGTAAAACAAAACAAGACAAGACAGAAAACCAGACCGTCAAAATAAAACAGGAAACAAAGCCAAATACAAAACTGAAAAACAGACTACCAAAATAAGACAAAACACCAAACCCATAACTTTTCTCCTATTTGAGGCTATTTGGCGCTGTTTTCTTCTCCACATAGTTCATTTTCCACTTCTGAGGATCACAGTCCATATTTGTCCACATTTATTAAGCTTAACTCATAACTCATGACTTAACATAATTATATATTTATTTTTTTAAGTAACTCTAAATTACAGTACCAGCTGTATTTTATTAAGTTTTAAGTGTCTATTTATAGTGGGTGTTATAATGTAGGGGTCCATGGCATGTTTCTTTTACATTTTACAGTATGTTACTCTTCAGTATAGTGTAGCTCCATACAGGCTAATTGTAAATTGTACTATTATGAAAGCTGGAATGGTTTGGCTTTAAAAAAAGAGATTTGTGTTTGTGTTCAGTTTTTTCATTGGAAAGTTAGATAAACTAGATTGTATTGATCCTTGTGGCACAATCTGGATTCTGCTTCTGACCCATAGATATTTGCTAAACGTTGGGCAGCCACAGCAAATGTGGATAAACTCTAATTCTTCGACAAGCCGTTGCAAGAACGTATCGCTCACTTCTAACACGTGATGCATGTGGTGTGGGACGTAACTGTAGTACCTGCAAGAACATGCCAACTGCCCTTAGGAAGGCACCAGTTGGCAGGTGACAGTCAGAGTGACACACTGTGTTTACACCTTTAACAAACACGGTGGATTTGAGTTCACATTTAGATCACATCGCACCAACTGAGGGATACTTATGTCAGTGACATTTAGATACAGCATTTCAGACCCTTTAGCATTTCAGACACTTAGCAGTATTCAGTAGACAAACACTGACCATGTATCGGGTAGACAGGAAACATTGGACATCGGTAAGACTCATCACACCAAATTTTGCAGTTGATTCCTTCAAATGAGGAAGGGGGAAGAGATACATTTGCTTGCCATTTTAAATTGATGAAAGAGAAATCTGATTGGACTTTTGGGCTACAATTAATAAGACTAGACAGCTTTTGATTGTTTGTATCCTTATTTAACTGACTGCATGCAGTGACATAATACATGCAGCAAATTGGGAGGGATGCTTGCATGGAGTTTAGAACAAGAATGTAAAGTTTTGGGTCCAATGCAATTTTAACATAAATGATTTCTGCCTGAACAGAGGACCAAAATACTTTGATCACAGAACATGACCACATCTAATTAAATAAGTGTCTACTTCTTTATGGCATTTTTGACATGTTGCAGAGCATGAATCATGATATTTACTAAGTATTTCTGGAGTCACATGTAATTTGTTAATTATTTTATATCTGGCCATAAAGGGGTTCATCAAAGTCCTTTTCATAGCTATGTTTAATATTTATTTTAGCATTATCATTCATATGCAGATGGTCACATGTATGAGTCATAACTTTTTTACTTAGTGTGATTGCTTTTAAAATAAGGTTATCAAGGGTATTAAGCTTTGCCCCACTTTTAATAATATAAATAATGTGCAATTGAGTTTAGGTAACTTCTTATCTGTAGGTAACGATAAAAATGTGTTTGATCAAGGGGATACTCTTCTTGTAATTTTTGAAAGGACTTTAATGTACCACCCACATATATCTCATGATTTTTTGTAATCTCTCTGAACCCCACATCTGTGAAGGTACAGTACATTCAAAGTCAGGATTTTTAGTATGTGCTAAAAAGAATACTGGCTAAATCCAAAGGGAAATTTGCAAATGGAATTCAATAATTTAGATACAGTACGTTTCTTACTATGCAATTATTTTTAATTTCAACATTCTAGAACATACATAAGGAGAGTCCAGTAACTATATGTTTTTTAAACCTATACCTTCCAAATGAGAAAAGCAAAAGTATCAATTTTTGATCTATTCTGTAGCTAATCTCAGTTGTGAAGGCCAGTGGTGGCATAACAGATTAGGTAGGGCTAATCTATCCATCCCTTTTTATGGAGGACTGAAGTTTTTGTAAGTTTATTCTTGGATGCTCATTTTTTCCACCAAATCTTGGAATGTGTTGCATGAAACATTTTTGAGGGACTACAAATTGGTAGCAACTGTATTGGGTATAATAGGACGTGGTTTATAATTCTCAATTTATGGAATGTCCTTCTTAGCCTGCTAACTGTGCTTTCTCCTTTTCTCGATGACGCTGCTCACTTTTATGTGTCTGTAAACAACCACATAAACGGCTTTTTGTTTACTCAGTCGAGGAGAATGGAGCCTCTCTCGCAGCTTGGAATCACAGCAGTGGATTTCAATAACAAGTTTCCTTAGTGAAAAAAAAAATATTGAATCCCCCATAAAACATTTCTATTTCTTGCTGCATTGCTTTTTACTGCCATTTTTTGTGTTCGTATGTTTCTACTCTGTCAAATCTTTGCCAAAAATATGGCCAAATAGTCAATTTTGTCTCAATCTTCACACACAACCCTGTCAATCGCCTGCCTCCAGATCTGTCATCATCTGTCAACATCAGAACTCAAGCTAATTGTTTGCAAATGATTTAGTTTCTTCAGAATTTAAGAAATGATGTGACCCTCTGTTATTTTGTGAATGAATCCATTATTCATTGTATATCGCCTATTACTTTTACTTAAAGAATTTTCTTTCCAAAACAGAGATTTCACAACCCTCACAGATCAAGATCATATACGAACTTCAGGTAAGAATATACTTAATCAAAAATGATCAGTCTTTTCATGTTTATTGAACTAATCCAAACGCATTCCTTTGTCATCTGGTTCAAAGGAGAAACCTGCAGGACATAGAGATGGAGCCACAATAATGTGAGTATGATTCTCAACTATATCAAAGGGTTCCTCACAGTTAAACAGCTGGAGCTTGCATCACATGTCTTAAACAAACACCTGTGTCCACCTCAATGTAAAGTTTGACTGTAGTGCACAATCATCTTTATTCCTCCCTCCACAGGCAGCAAAGAGCTCATCGCTGCAGCAGCAGACGGAGCACTTGTGAAGCTGCCCGTTTTAATCTTGAAGTTTTTATATCAATGTTGTGTGTTTAATGTGCCATGCTCACCTATTTAATCAGAAGCTTGGCTTTGACTGAGAGCAAAGATGGACTTTATATGGAATAATATGGTATGTATATTATGTTTATGCGTTATGTATTGCAAATATCTTTTCACTAAAAAAAGTTTTATTTTTACACTAGTTATGTATGTTGAATGTCTTTCCATTGGCTACCACTTAACCAACTGTTTGTAATGTTGTTTACACAAGGTATTTATTAGTTTGACTCTATTTAATCACCGTAATGATAATAAAGGTTTTATTAATACCAAATATAATGCTTTCCAACTGTCAGTGCATACAAGCACAATGGAATCCCATTTAAAGAGCAGGAATTAACCTTGTTAAAGGGTTAGGGCTACCTTATAGCCCACATTCTGTTTGACTTTATACTTTATGAGGAGTCAGAAAATGTTCTATCCTTGTCAAGGCAGTCGTTCCCCTCATTATCAGCCTACATTATTGATCACAGTCTTCATGCAGTCAACTTTTAAAAGCTATGATTTGTTTATTGAGTTGTTTTTTTTTAACACAACAGTGGGTTTCAACATGAACTCTGAAGAATATTCTGTTAATGATAAAACACACCAAGCTGTTGTTACTGGCAGAGAGATGGAGATACGATCCCGATAGATACACACCGGTCGCTGCTGCAGCTACACAAGTAATGTCTTTACTTAACAGGGCGTGACAGGAGTTGTTGGATAATGATAACAGAGAGAGAAAGAGAAAGAGAGAGAGAGAAAAGAGGGCAGTGCACATGCATTCCCTCGTGTTGTCATGACGTTCACTCATGTTTACTCAGTGAAAAATTCCCACGTGATTGTGTGCATGTGTGTTGGCCTCTATTTTGTTTTTTAAGAATCTGTGTAGGAAACAGAGGAAGTATAAAAAAGTCTTACCTCCAAGCCTCTGCAGAACCTTGCGCAGCCAGCAATATATTATGATTTATAACAAATTTAATTTCACAGGCTACCGCTTATCAGTGCGCAACCGCTGTTGCACTGGCAGTAATCCATTCCTCAATCCTTAAACTTTGCACCATTACAAAACAAGGAAAGTATTTCTGTAATTCACTTTAGTGCCTTACTGCAGAGGATTAAAGGCAGCTGTGCAAGATGAAAAGGCAAGTCTTCAACAGTAAGTATGTGGGATCTGCCTAAGACCAGTTAGAGTTGTCAAGAGGGCTGCCACCCTTTTTCTTTAACCCAAACTTTCTGACACTTTTATCGTCAAATGTCACTGTTAACAGTCAGGGGCAAAAATAAATCTGGAAACTGATTTTTCTTTCAGTGTAATAATAGGTTCAAAGATAAAAGATTCACAAAAAAATGCATATTTCATAGCGTTCCTGCTAAGTAGGTACAAACTGAAATGCGCCAATTCTCATATTATAAATCCTGATAATACGTCACTGACTGTCAAGCACAAATTATTACAATACACATGGGCTCAGAAATTACAGCCCAAAAAGCCTTTTAAAAAGTGAGTGTTTTGTAGTTATCAAAACACACACTACAGCTAAAATAAAAGAAAAAAAGTTATAAGATACAGTTATTACAGCCTTGATACCAATATAGGATTATCTTTGGATAATTCAGAGGTTTATTTGAGGAGGAATACATGTTTTTCACCTGTTATATACACTTGATCACACAACAAATAGTATTCCATAGATGGCCGGCACAGTCAAACAATAGTGTCACTGATCACATGTTAAAGGGACCTTGACAAATAGATGCTCAACCTGCTGTTTTATCACCTTGTGCCACATGGTGGAGGCAAAGATCCAAACTGAATCTCACACTGATGACAGGAAGTTTTATAAAGGTTTTACTTTGCCAGACACGATACAAGTAGAACTTGTCATCGGCTACATTGTATTTATGCTCTGGGTTATATTTTTGCCAGAATACTGGAACTGAGTTTGTGGAAAGGATGTCAGTCATCTGGGTTTTTCTCATTCGTGTGTCTGTCATCTGGAAACTGTGACTATACAGCTCTGGTATTTCCCTTTGACTAATACTGGAACATCATTCAATCATTTGGAATAATAATAATAACAATAATAATAATAATAATAATAATAGCTCTCATAACAGTTTGACAATATGTTATCTCAAATATGCTTTGATGGAAAAGGCTACACTGTAATTGGAATGTGACAGGTGACAAGGGGCCGGGGTGTAACAGATGGAGCAACACCCTGGGCGAGTTGAGAGACATAAGAGACAGAGAGAGCAGGGAGCGCTACACATCAATAAAGGCAACACGCCGCAAACAGTAGGCAGCCTCAGCCGGAATGTCTTTGGCACTGATCTCATTGGCATCCAAACGCAGCATTCTTAGCCTGGAGAAGTTTGTCATGTTGATTGTATCGCAGAAACTGCTCAGGGAGAACTCTGAAAGGCACATAAGGAGAGAAATATGAATGGGAACTACATGTTTTCTACAAGTCTACAAGTCTCTAGGTTGTCCTGTGAGTTGTGTCAAGCAGGAACTAATGTATTCACAAATCAAGCCAATAACCTGAACAATTAGGCTACTGTTGTATTTTCCTGTGGGAAGTTGGTTCTCTCATGTCTATAATAAAGATACTCTTGTTTGATTAAACTCAGTCAAGACTGTTTTTTCTGGAGCTTTGGTATTTCTATTTACAACTTTTGTATTGCTTAGTCTGCAATTAGTGTAAACTTCCACTGAATAATGAGTTTATCGAAAGCCCCTACTTCACGGGAAGGGCATAATTTCAAAGAGTATTTTACTGTCAACTAATGAATAACAACATTGCTTTGCTGCATGCTCCGTCCCCACCCCAAAAGTGATGTGCAGTGTTCCATCAGCGTTGGGGCGTGGGGTTGAACTCTAAGAAATTAAAATGACATTAGAAATATGAAGTTTTAGGATATTGGACTGCCAAATGCATTTAAATGTTCAAGTGAAAACAAGCTAAAAACAATATTGGTGAACTGGTGCATGTCTGACTTTCACTACTACTTCAAACCCACACAACAACTGGAGTGCATAAAAATTGCTGTAGGGCTCACTAAAGTGTGACTGTCTACTCTAAAAAGGATGCAAAGAGGCAAATGACATCAGCTCCTTTAAATTAAATACTATCAAACTTCCTTGTTTATTCTGCGACCTTAGTTCCCAAACATAGTCGTGTTGGGTGGATCAAAAGTTTCAACCTTCCATCAACATTTTGTGCAATTTAAAATAAATGACACTTGTGTGTTGTTAAGCGCTCAGTTTATAACTGAGTGAGCAGTAGAGTGTGTGTCTTGCTGCACCAACCAACCCAATTATAACAGTTAAATCTGAGTTGAGTAGCTTCTCATGTATATGCTAAGAAAACTGGCAATATACAGTACATTAACTCAGCACTGTAAAATATCATTCAAATCTACGTTTGCACAACTTTAAGATATTCAATTTTGGTTTCAGTATAAAAAACAACATGGGTAAAAGGATTTATTGTTACTTATAAACAAAATAAGAATAAAATAAGAGTAAAATATGTTTAAATCATATTATAGTTCTTGGAGGAATAGCATTTGTATATCACTCTTATATTTACTATGGGTCCTGTAAATCATTTAATATGTTTAAGATCCCTACTTTACTTTTACATTGCATGTTATAGTAACAGAGAAGTGTCCATACCTTTGATCTTATTGGCTTGCAAATAAAGGTTCTCCAGGTTCTGACTGACAACAGGGATCTTCTCCAGTTTATTGAAAGAAAGGTCAAGCTCAATCAGCGTGCTGATATTAAAGACACTGGATGGAAGTCCTTTATTGGTCAGCTTGTTGTGAGCCAACCGGACAAACTGCAGTTGGGGATTCACGGTGAGAAATCCCACCGGCACGCTCTCTATGTTATTAAACTCCAGGTAGAGCTGCTGCAGCCCCTCTGGGAGGTTGTCAGGGATGTCCCTCAGCCTGTTTTTCCTCATATCCAGCATAGTCAGAGATTTCAGGTCCTTGAACACACTTCCAACATCCTCTATGACATTTGCTTGGAGCTGAAGGGTGCTGAGGTTGGCCATCCCCTCGAATGACTTGGAGAGGATTTTTGGGATCTTGTTGTGACCAAGTCGCAGGTCTGTGATGGACTTGGGCAAGTTGGGAGGCACACGAATAAGCTCATTATGATCTAAGAAGAGCCGGTCCAGGTGCTTGAGCTTGCTGAAGACGTTCTTGCCAATCTTGTCTGAGTTGAGCTGGTTGTGACACAACACAACCCAGACCAAGTTGGTAGCATTGTCAAACACCCCGTCCCGGATGCCTGTGATCTGGTTGTGCTGCAGGTAGACATACTTAATATGTGAGGGGACGTAGGGTACATGATGAAGGTTGCGGCCCTGACAATACATAGCTATGGGGAAGGTTGAGGGGCAGTCGCACTCCAGGGGGCAGTCCTCATCCTCAACCTGCCAGCCAGTGTGCCGCCACCGCCCTCGCAGATGTGACAGCCATTGGAATTGGCTGTAATGCTGGCCGAGGCTCAGATCCACTATTCCCATAATGAGGAGGAGCACCACTGTCCACATGGTCACTAATATAGAAAAGATATAATTTAAAGTTTATATGAAATCAAATTTAGGATATTACCTACTAACCCAATCCCAAATCTGTGACACACTCATATTATGAAATGTTTGGTTACAAACACTGAAATACACTGGTTCTGTAATTCGTCAGTAATTACTTCTTTCTGCTCCACTTTTAAAAGGTACAGTTGGTAGAAAATACCTACCGGTTGGTTGATCAGAGACGTTGTTACCCCACCTTGCTCACGTCGCTTACAGTATGTCTTCTTCAAACTAAGTGGTATATGTTGTTGGCATAGAGTAAACATCCCCCCTCTCTACGTAGCTGCAGCCCTGCCCAGACACACACTCTCATTAGAGGACATACATTTTTCAGCATGTAAAGACTATATTACAGCATATCACCTCCAGCCATGGCAATATCAATCCCATCTGTGAATCAGTGCAGACATCTGCTTTTTGACAGCCTTGTTTTTCCTTGCTGTGGCATGCCTTGTCATTAGGACAGCCACTTGAAGTCTGGCTTGCTGTTTAGTGTGTGGAAGTTATAGTGTTAAAATGTAGACAATTTAATGAACCAGGCTAATTAGTGGTGTGTTTCTTCTTAAATAAAACTATGCAACTTAGTTCAAGTTTAAATTGCAGCAGGTTTTTGTCTCATTATTCACTGTATGTTTCAACATGTAAAATGTATGGCAAACCCTGTTATTTGGTCACAATTATCCACGTTAAACATGTTTTTCATATTTCTGTCCCTGTTCCTGCCTGCTTCAGGTACTCACTACTTCTGTCAATTACAGTGTTTAAACTGTGGAGAAAGTTAACATATGTTTGTGGTGGCGCCTGCAGACAGGAGGGCACTGTTATTCTGCAGATTGTCTTGAATGAATTGTCCTCGCCGTTCATGTTCTCACTGGAGCAGGACAATTGGAGGCAGAGTTTCAGGGATTATATATTTTTTTCCCTCCCAATCTGCTCGAAGGGAGTAAAAGATGACATGTTGATTTAAAAATGAAAGTTGTTCAGACTTTATTCACTAAACAGTTATATGAGAGGAGAGATGATGTGAGGATGCACAGATGGGATTCTTCTGCAAAAAGGACTTGGCAGGTGTTTAGTCACAGCATGACATTCTTTGAAAACTACCTTAAGTCTAAAACAATACTTGTTTTTTCCTAAATGTTACATTTATATTTTATATGATCATATTTTATTACATATATATACAGTATATACACACACATATATATTTACATATATGTATGTCTATATGTATATGTATGTATGAAGATCAATTTTAGGAGGTAGATTCTGTAGCTACCTGCTCCTGTACATAAAAATGTATTGGACATTTAAAGGATCATTACATTGTATTAGCAGAAGTTAGTCTCTGAGTATGCTTACATAGCCACAACTAGAAATGTGTTAGATCTTTAGCTCATTACATGATAATACATTTTGTGAACAGCTGTTTTTCTGAAACCTTACGACATTCTGTCTTTCCACAGCAAATAGACTTCTGTGACAAAAATGCAGTAGTGCTAATGACAAAACTTGGGGCTTTTATGCAAAGTGAAAACTAAATAACTTTCCAGTAACTGATTCATTCTGATTCCCTGCCCACAGAACACTTCATTTAATGGCAATGTGATATGCTTTAACATGCAAGTAAAAACCTGCTTTATTTATTTATTTATTTTTTACAATTGAGCTCCTGGACATTTATTTGACTTCATGGTAACGATGAACAGCTAAC
The DNA here is from genome assembly GCF_008692095.1 of Etheostoma spectabile. Lineage (NCBI taxonomy): Eukaryota > Metazoa > Chordata > Actinopteri > Perciformes > Percidae > Etheostoma > Etheostoma spectabile. The sequence goes on from NC_045739.1 coordinate 6,045,140, forward strand.
GGATCAAACAACACGCAAAACCACAGAGAATATCAAGAGATTTAATCCAGACTAAAAGACACATGATAACAGTGATGTGCAACGTCGTCCACTGTAAATCTTGTCACAATCTAAAAGTTTACGGCCATCCACTTTTCTTCCCATGCCTCACACAGACCTCCTACAACTACTTTTACATTAGTGCTTTGGAGAAAATAAATGCTACAGGCGCACAAGATGTCCAGTGGATAGCACTGTTTCATCAATCAAATGCAATTATCACCCGTCATGAGCATAGCAAGTTTCATTATTGCTACACATGGTAAAATAGTTTTAGATGCTACACAACCACAATGTGCCTCTATATTGTGGAAAGGACAAATACTTCTGACATCACGTACGCATACAAAACAAAAAGCTCTGGTTTCTGGTAACGATCATGCAAAAGACACATGTGAATGAATACCCTCAAGGCAAAAAGTCAGTCAAAATGTTTTTTAACACTGAGAACAGAACAACTTGAGACAGAAAACAACCTAAAAACTGTCAGTTGACGCCAACAAAGTTCACTCAAATATGTACATTAAAATTATTACAACTGTCAGAATATACAACACATACAGTAGATTTTTGTTTCCTCTAGTGAGAGGAGTCATGAATAAGCCTTACTGCACACACACGCACTCTTTTTCAATACATAGTTCAAAAGTCCTTAAAGCACATTTACCAAAATGCCTAAAATCCTTAAATCATTTGAGGTGAACAGAAATAAATTAAAATGACTAAAAACATATTACAAAGTTATTATTTTAAAGGCACGTGGCAATGCACATCATTCCTAAGGCTCTCCTTGAAAGCTTTTTTTCCTGCAAAATCCTACGCATGTGTGTTTGTAGGTAACTGACTACCTCTATATTTCACTAGCCTGGAGATTGTGCGGCTGAGTTTTTACTTTTCTTTCTTCTCTTCAAGAGTAGAGGATTAGTAGAGTCTTCAATGGTTTTGATTTTAATTTGATCATAGTCCACTCTCATGGTTTGCAGGGCACTTGTCATTTCCTCCTGATGATAACAATACAAATAGCACTTTTATCAAACACAACCGAGATTCAAACAGTACGCACATCCAGTTTTTAGTTAATATTAATTGGATGATAAATATGTGTAAAGCTTAAAATATGAGCATGAAATATTTGAAAAGGAACTATATTATCAAACACAAACCCATGCTCAACCATACTGCTAATTGTTGTAATAAATAAAAACAAATCAAGAGTTGTTTCTGTGCGTCTAAAGAAGCAGCAGCAAAGTGACCAACGCTTACCTTAACCTTCTCCCAGACATCTTGTTCCTCGTGCAGCACTCGGCTGGTGTGAAGAGGCGTTTGTGGGACCTCCACTGACTGCTGCATTGGCGAGAGAATTATGGATAAGTGTTGAAATCTCACAAACATCACTGAAAGGCAGCAGTTGCTCACAAAGATTCAAGCCTACAGGGAGCTGCTCACATTAATCCAGGGATGGTTTATGAACTCGCTGATGTTCATTCTCTGGGTAGGCTCGGTTTTCAGTAAGTGACAGATTAGCTGTTTGGCTGAAACAGGAAATCATTATTTAGTGTTCATATGTGTCCCCCGCTACCATATGGAAGACATATCTTTCACAGTCCCACAGTAACTGCAATTCTGAGGGACAGTTTTTTTTTCTTCAAATGTCATTGGGCCTAACTCTGAAGTGAAAAAGCACCATTATTGCATTGCTGCTGTACTTTTATATTAAAGCCACAGAATAATATCATTACTGGAAGTTAACAAAAATGTATGGTGGGTCAACCCAGGAGAAACACTTATTTCAAGTAGATGAGCATGCATGGAAAGTAAAACATTAGCATGACAGATTTGCAATCTGATAAAACTCATTTTAATTTCCGACACACCTCCCACTTACCTTCCTCAGAGACATCGCACCACTCGGAGTTGGGGAACTCATATTGTCCATTACAGATCCTTCTTTTCATTCCTGGGGATATTGCCAGACCATGATGTGAGAAAAAAGGGGGATATCCACAAAGTCTGTGTGCAAGACAGAACAAAAAACAAATCTCATGACAAGATTAATCTTATAATAAGGAGCAACATAGAGAAGCGTCAAATTAAACAACGTTTTTATTCCACAATGAAAATGGTAAAATCACTGAGAACACATCACACAGATTGACTTACAGAATATACATAATGACACCCAGAGACCACATGTCACAGGATCTGTCATACTTCTCTGGACCAAGAACTTCTGGAGCTGTCACAGTGTCAAAGGAAAGTATTTCAATTGGGGGAATCACTTCTACTTCCCATTTAATGCCTTTGATAATTTGAAAATAAAAGACAGATGAAAAAAAAAGCCATTAAAGTAGTGTATATAGGATTTTCCAACTAGTTCACAGGATGTAACTTTTTATAACCCACATCAAGCCTAGCAACTTTCCATGTGAAGCAAACTGTTAAATGCCCTCAGAGAAAAGCACTCAACAAAAACACTGTTATGTTTGAAAAAGAAGATGGCAGAAATGTGTTATGACTGTAATGACACAAAACAGTATACTCTGTGCTGTCCCACAGATCGTTGTTTTGCAGATACGAAAATGTGATCATCCTTCTGACAAAAATGTTCCTTTTGATAAAGGGCTACCACTGACTTCGAGAGGTCTCATCTCACAGGAACTCGCATAATTCAATCAGACATTCATTGAAACAAAATGACATGTTCACAGCTGCAAATGTCAGTGTCTGCATGGCCAAATCCTCTTGTGTATCGTCAACCTGATACAATATTCACATGTAGCTCACAGGTTCTGGCGTCTTACCAACGTAGTAAGGCGTGAAACATGGTGTTGCTAGAGAGTTTAAAGTGGTGATTTCTTTGGCAAACCCAAAATCCGTCAGCTTGAGGAGGGCATCTGGGCTTTTGGAAGTGTAAAGCAGGTTCTCTGGCTGAAAGAGACAGCAACAGCAATCAAGCGTCTGGAGAACAGACTTCAGATAACAGATAGGATTTTGATTGACCACAAGAAAAGAAAAACAGAAATAAAATAAAGAACTAATGTAAATGTACACGTATGTCCATGTCATATAAGAATAAACACATATGTGACATATAACATTAGGTGGGATGACAACAGATGCTGCAAATATACTGATTTTATGCTCAGTTTTCTCATTATGCAGGTTAGCTGGATGGTAACGATGATCTTTGGAGTTTAGCGTGTCCAGGAAACTCACTTCCCTTCTTTGTCACCCCATGGTGCCTGTCTCTCTTAACTATGAGCTAAAGGCAAGTATGTATGGAAGCCTTAGAGCAGTTTTTTTAATGCTATTATCAGAGATAAGAAGTTCAAATGGCTCAGATCGAGTTGACGGTGATGGACTTCAGGTTCAGGTTTCTTTATTGGTACCTGTGGGTAAACTAGGCTTACAGTTTAAGAGGCAGGACATCCTTAAATCTTTGTAGACCACCACATAGCATGCAACACACAAAACATTAAAACATATAAAACAGACAATAAAACATGGATAAAAAGAATAGTAAACAGTACATGGCCAATATATATATATATATATATGATAACTGCATTAAAAAAGCACAGCCGGTCTTAGCTTCCGTAAGTATGCCAATAAGTAATTTTGAAGATCTCATCCGTAGACTTTACTCAACTGGATTACACATACTGGATTTATACCATTAATGTAATTAACCTTCACTGCAATACTACTAAGACTAAATTTTAAATGGCTATTTGCAATATAATGTGCATTAATTTGTTCCGTTTTTAATCCAATTAATTAAACATACATAGTCCATTTATGTAACTAAATACCTTGTCCCATTTTCCTAAGCACTATATTTATTAGGCTACTAGATTACATTTTTTGTAAAACTGCCCTTTATATGTGCTTTCATGCTATTTGTCACAAATATATGCAGTGAGATATTACCTTGATGTCCCTGTGAGCAATGTTGATGGAATGCAAGAAATGTATGGCTCCTCCAATACTTTTCATGATGTCCGAGGCCTCTGAGTAAAAAGGAAGTGAAGAGAGATGACATGGACATGATGGAGTTCAAAGGGAAAGATGCAAATTAAATTATACACCAGCACATTTTGGAGTTATTGAAGTTATAATCCTTTAGGTTTTCATGAAATGAGCGTGTATTTTTTGGCTGGCACTTTTTCAGATTACTAGTAGGGTCAGAGTAGAGCAGAGTCCACCAGTGTCTCTGTTCCCGATCACTTTTCTTGATTACTCAATTTGTTATTGTGTATATAAAATGTCAGAAAATTGTTAAAAACAAGTTTAAAATTTAAAAAAAGTTAAAACCAAAATTTTGATTATTAGAAAAGATGCCAATTAATTTCCTGATTATCGATAAAGTGAGCGTTAACATTCTAGTCCTTACCTCACTGATAACAGTTAGACTGTTTATTCTTCACACTCCTACAGACCTACTGTATGTTGCTGCTTCACATTAAAAGCATTCAACTGGAAAAACACAGAATGCTTTCATTGTGAAGCAGTCACACTGTAGGAAACATTGTATTTGTAACTGTGGGTTAGCATTTTCACGATTGTTGATCAAATAGCGACTACAAATCAAGACAATTGTCATTATGGGCATTTATTTTGTCAGCAGATCACTCTCTGAGATTGCAGGGAAGTGATGGAACGAGAAGGAGAGACCCCGGTGAGCGCTTACCGGCTACAGGCTGCACAACTCCAACTTCTCAGAAAAGTGACCAACTCATTTTCCTTGGCTTTGCTGTTATATGAAAACGTACTCACACTGTGCACAGCAAGAAATCAAAACATGGTGGCTCAAGTGATGATTGGAAAAAAGCCAATTAAACTGACTTCTTTATGCAAACAGCATAGGTTTACATTGTAAACAGACAAACCAGTTGGGCTTCAGTTGTACAAAGTATTTCTGACAAAATAGCTGCTTGGGGAGTATTTGCTGCCCCTTGAATCCTGGGACCCGTTCAAACCTGACTTGCTGTTACCACTAGTAAACACAAATGCACCAAATCAACTATGACAGATATCTTAAGGATTGTAACTTCAACTTGCTTGAGGAATAATAATCCTTTTACCTCTTTCTGTAAATGCATGATCCCCTCTGTCTTGGATATGACTGAATAATTCACCTCCATCCATACTGAAAACAAAAACAGCAAAATGGAAAGAAGTGCAGTATAATGAGGCTGTAAAGGCATAAGGGGATTTTGTTACTTCACTCCTCAATGAAAAACAACCTATACTTGTTCCTCGTTCACCCAGGATGGCCACAATGTAACAGCAGAAGCAGAAGGCTATCCAAGGTCTACATCTTACTAAATCTGTTTGTATTGTATTGTATCTGTACAGCTTTGCCAGGTAAGGTCTAGAAAATTTCAGGTTTGCAATGTATGTGCATGTGTGAAATAATTATGAGTAGACTTCAAACACTATATTACCATTTGACTACTTTGCCATCCAATCAGTATTAAAAACTGCTGCTATGGCAAAAAGCTAAAATAATTGTCCTTAACACAATAAACTGCCTGTTCATTCTTGAGGTAAAAAGCTTTTGATTAAAATCTTAAACAGCTGGAAATAATCTACACTTGTAACCACTAAACACAATCCATCATTAGTCACTTTTAATGTTCAAAGTCAGGATGACTGGATTATGACAACACATTAATCATATCCTATTCAGCTTTGACAACATCTTTTTATTCTTTTGTGACACACGAGATGGCTGTAGATCAGGTAGACGCCTGCCTTATTATATTCTAGACAAAGCAGCCTGACTGCTTTTTATTAAGGAAGGAAATCTACTTTTGTCAACATATGCAATCACTTTTTAAGACCACACATTCATTATTGGTTCAAATTATGTGTTTGTGTGTTTGTGTGTGTGTGTGCGTGTTTGTGTGTGTGCACACAAGAACACACCACTCCATCACGATGAGGAGGCATTTCCTGCTCTGGTAGAGATTCTCATAAACATCTATGATGGGTACAATATGGGGGCAGGGTGACACCCTCCAATGGATCTCCACCTCCCGTCTGGACTCTGGACAATCCTGCAGCATCTGACACAAAACAAACGATAGTTACATATTGTAAATCCAGATTCTATGAGTATAGGCGCAGTCTCAAAGGCTATCACTATTGGGGTTCATCCCTTCACGCTTTTTATCCCGCCCTTGCGACCAGCACAGCCCTCAACTACGTCCGCAGACGCTGTATATTACATGAGCGGACGCGTTGTCCGGCTCCCAACATCAGCATTTTCTTCAACTAATGTTATTGGAGCAGGTGGCCTGAATCTTAGGGGGCTGCGCCTACACCTAGAATCTGGAGTTACAATAGGTAACTATTTCAGATAGCCTTTGCCCTTTAAGGCTATTGCTATTGGGTTAGGGCAAAGCTGATGTAGTCAATACCACCTGGGACACAGGGTCTACAAGCAGAACATAGACTAATTTCTTCTCAATGCACTGACAGGTGTTTGTATGAGATAATATTTTATTTTGATTTAAAAAATACAACTTCCATGATAATGAATTGGCCTAAAACCGATCGTGAGACCAGAGCAAAGTTGGTGGAGTAAGTTTAAGTTTTGTAGCCTACACAGACTGAAAGTTCACTCATTTGTTCACCAGAAATGGGATTTTCACGCAACATTATTCATTTTATATTGTCAGCCCTGGAGGTAACGGGTCTTCCCTGGTTTTCTAACCACCATGGTCGAAAACAAAGCAAGCAGGAAAGGTTAAAACATTTAACATTTTAAATTAAACAACTTATTAACGTGCGCTTGTTGCCCCGTGTGTTGACATTTCTCAATGCCTTCCTATAGCGGCTTAATAAAAGCGGGCTTTCCACACAAAAACGTAGCCTACATGTGTCATTAGTACGTGAACCGGGGCTCGGGTCAGGCCCGGACAAAAATATCTTAATGCCTGTTGGGCCAGATAAATTCTGCCCGATCCGGACTCTCATCAAAGACAGCGCTGACACTACCGCATATGGTGTGGTGAACGACAGCAGACATTTCAGTGCGTCCCGCCTTTGCGCTGACAGCTTGGCTCTCATGACAATCGAGTTTATGTCCATGCCGAGATGAACTATTGTTTGTGCGGGGACCAGTGAGCTCTTCTGCCAGTTTATGGCGAAGCCCAGTGTCTGCAGGTGCGGCATAACTTCCATAGTTTGGAGCGCAGACTCTTCCCGAAAGGGGGCCAGAATGAGCAAGTCGTCCAGATAAAAAAAAAGGACTCTGACGCCTTTTTTGCGCAATGGCATCACTTTTGAAAAATTGCAGTGGGGCTAGCAAGTACCCAAACGGCAGCCAATTGTACTGAAAATGGGCCCCTTGAAAAAAGAAGTGGATGTGAAAGTATGCATCATCCAGAGCCACAGACGTAAACCACTCGTGGTGACGTACACATTCCAACATATGCTTGACCGCCAGCATGTTGAATGGGCGCCCCATAGTGCACCGGTTGAAGTGGGACAGGTCGAGAATGGGACACAACCCGCTTCTGTGTCACCTTGGACCCGTGTCAATGGGGCGTAGCAAGAGATTGCAGCATTCAGTTTCCCAGGCTGGGAGAGCGCCTCCTCCACAAACGGCCGAAGTGGAGCTAGGCTCCTGGACGTACACAACCCCCCCAAGAGGCCGCGAGCGGGGGCTGGAAGCTCAACCGGGAGCGCTATGCCTCTCTAGTCTGCCGCCTTCTTAATGATGTCTGGAAGAGATCTAGGAAGAGAGCCCTAGCAGTGGAAAGTGGAGCTGCCTGTGGCAGAGGGGAAGACCGTCGAAGCGGTGCCCCATGCCGTTCCGGAAACGGCCGGAGCCGCAGTGGGTGGGCATCTATCCTGTCGGTCTGGCAAGCTGCCATCCACCTCCCCCGTTGACCTGAAAAGTCAGAACAGCGTCCGCCCGCCGCTGTGATATTTTCATTACGTATACAGCACATTTGCCGGATGTCAGTTTTACAGACGTCTTTATCAGATTCTGTTAGAAGAACTACACACTATGATATACTGTTGTACATTTCCTTTGCTGGATTAGTCTGTCACTGTTTATCATGATAAAAATGTTCCTCGTTTTCTTAAGTGTCCCGCTTTCACAAGAACTAAGAAACTTCTGCCCATTGACTTATTTATGATCTAGCACATAAATCCTGTGGAAGATGATGATGTTTACGAATGTTCAAAGAATCAGAATAACTGGATGTTAAACTGCATATATGATTTGGACACTGTCACTGCTTGTCTGTCTACTTTAAGTCAAATTCAGCATGTAAATTTGGTAAAAAGTCTCTAAAATACTGCACTGATCCTGACTAAAATACTCCCTCTCTCCTCCTCAAAAGCTACAGACTCAGAAATGGCACATACTAAGGAAAGCTCATTGTGGGACTGGCTCTAGAGGCTGTAATTCTGCACCAAGGCTGAATTTTGGGAAAGACACTTCAGATCCAGTATTAAGGGACCACTAAGGTCACCATGTCAAGGGACCTTTAAGAGAAATACTATCTGACAAATGCAAATTAGAAGGCACACAAACAGAAATATGGGAAGGGACATTTGCTTCTCATCAACGACAAAAAAGTTAGTGATGGCTACACAAATATGTGGCTCTGCAAAGAATAACATACTTCATGAATCAAACAAATATCAGGATAAAGATTGGTCATTTGCTAGTTTGTCCATTTTGCTCATCTCAAAACTCCTTCACTGGCTGATGAAAGCTGAGCGTTTGCAATCCACATGACACCTGGTCCTGCTGTCCCCCACCAGACGTCATAATCTCTCTGCCATCTCAGGCCTCTTGCATAGGCTACTTTTAGACACAGACATTTTTCCCCTCTCTCTCTCTTGCTTGCGGCATTTGGATAGTATAAGTCAACACTCCCTTTTTCAAAACAGACACCTCAACATGGTAGGCCAGAGGCAAAAGCTGTAGGACAATATATGATTTACAAACTGTAGAACAGAAATTAGAACTTCACAAAGCCGTGTCTTGTGTACAAACCCATAACTCACATGTAATGGCAACAGTGACCCCACCTTAAACTCTGGCAGTGCTCGGCTCTAAATATTGCCTGTCACTCCAATTGCACAAATCACAAAGGGTACTCTATAGTTGGATACATATCACACACATGCCTTAGGAGTGACTAACTGATTCAGAGAGTTCATTGAGGTGACATATATTTAACTGTCCCTACTATCCTGAGGAAAGATAAAAACAGTGTAGGAGAAGCAGATTTTCTCAATTCAAAGATAAGAGAAAAGCAAAACTTTCAACCCGCTCAGCTTGACCAGTACTTAACTACTACACTTTCTTTGACTGATGATGTGACAAATCATTGCATGATTGTTATCATTTGCCAGACTTTGATCACGTTCACTGCACAAGGTAAGAAAAATCAAGTTTCCAGGAAAAAAAATATATAATATTTATGTAATCACAGAAATGTAGGTAACAAGTAGCCTACAAGTGGAAGAGTTGAGTACATGTGTATTAAATTGATCTAATACACATTGCTGTTTTGTTAATCAAAAGCATTTAAATGCAGATTATATTCAAGTCTGTATACTCTATTCCAAACTGCTGGGTTTTACTTTGCAAGGACCTTGAAACAAAAAGTATCACAACGTATTCCAAAATCCATCTCAAAGCTTCACCTCCACCGCTTGGGAGACAGCTAAACCTAGTAACAGTTAAGCTGCAGAATTCACAAATCCTCTTTCAAACCATATTCCACAGACCAGTAGTAGTTTGTGGCCAGAATGTTTTTGGTAAAAAAAAGGTCCCAATTAAGCCACATTAGGGCAGAGAGTCTTACTGTTAGTTATAAAGAGTTGTTCTAGGGTCTGCATAATGTGCAAGACTGTGCAAATGAACTTGCCAGAGGTGATATGACTGGTTCAAGTGTCAAAACTGTTCTCCCCACCTATGACGCGTCCTGAGAGCTGGGCTATCTACAAAAACATCCACAACACGTCTAAACACGCTCCATATCCAAACCAAAATCAAACATCTATTACTGTAACTATAGACGCTAGTTTGTCTAGTAAAGACTAAAGATAACATGCTCTGCTATCTTTATTAGCACATAGGAAATGATAGTGTGCAATCTTTAAAATCCAGCTATTTCACACTAGGCCCATGGACGTCATATTTGTATTTAATATAGCCACAATAAAAAAAAAGCGGAAAATGAGTTTGTAACAGCTGTAAAAACACGAGCACAGAAGAGTGCACTTTCCCCTTAATATCATTTGACCAAGGTCCATTTACTGTAATATACAATTTAGTAAAAAAAAAAAGTCATTTATAAAGATTAAAGATCAGTGTGTTTACCTTTAGTGCATACTTTTCTCCACTCTCTTTGTGGAATATTTCCAACACTCTGCCATTTATTCCCATCCCGAGCACCTGCCTTGTGACAGTGTAATCGTCTGTTATTACGTTCCTTTTGATTTGAAGAGGGTTGTTAAACGGTTTCACAAAACATTGTGGGAAAGGAGCAGAGCTCAGTTTAGGCTGCTGTTGGATCGGGAAAGCCGGCTGGAGATGATTCGACATGTTACTACCGTAAACACATGAGTGATAAGTCCGACAGGTGCGTTTCTCGTCTTCTCACAGCAAGAAGTAGCTGGTTAACTTTTCTTGTTAGCTCATGTTGTCCCACCGCTAGCCGGGCTAGCTAGACAGCTCTCACTCTTGTCCTCCACAAGCAGCAGGTGACTGTCAGGAAATCAAATTTCAACTGAGAGTCATGACAAACTGCCAGACACTTTTACGAGTTGGTTTAGGGTTCAAGCAGTGTAACACCACTTCATTAAAAAAAATTACATAATCAATGGAAAAACAAATTGCCAAACTTCCGGGCTGACATGGTGGACGTTAAAGCAGCATTTCACTAACAGGGGCGGGCCTGGGGAAAGGAGGGTTACAGGGGGGCCCCCAACTACCACCCAATTACGCATTAAAATCCTCAGTTATAATTGGCTGATGGCCATAATGGAAGCGTGGCTATCAAAGCAAGCAGAGGAAAGACTTAAACAATAATTAGTGTATTTGGTGTGTAAAACAATAACAACTGTCTGACAAACAGATTATGGACAAGGCTGAATCCTCCACCAACCTCAACTGGCTCCTTTTGACGTGAAGGAGCAGCGGCTCTACCCCGAGCTCCCCCCTGGATGACTGCTCTTCTCACCCTATCTCCAAGGGAGAAGCCAGCCACCCTCCTGAGGAAACCCATTTTGGCCGCTTGGACCCTGGATCTCGTTCTTTCATGCATGACGCAGCCTTCATGACCATAGGTGAGGGTAGGAACGAAAACTGACCGGTAGATCGAGAACTTTGCCTTCTGGCTCAGCTCTCTTTTCTTTACAACAGTGCGAGGAATTGAATGTAATCCTGTACCCGCTGCGTCGATTCTCCAACCAATCGCCAGCTCCTTGTCCCCTCACTCACTAACAAGACCCCAAGGGATTTCAACTCCTTCACTTGGGCTAAGGACTCCCTCCCTACCTGAGGAAGGCACTCCAACAGTTATGCATTGCATTTATTACAAAAAGTGCAGCCATCGCATGGCTGGTATTATAATAAAATGTAACACTGCTTATAATATAGCCAAAGAAGAGCTACCTTTTACTAAATTGAAGTCCCAGATCATCAGTACTTTATAAGTTTATTTTTTTAAACAATTGAGGTTATTGGGATTGTTTGTTTGTGTTTTGATTAATGTAAAAAAAAAACATGTAGCCTATCTACACCTTAAAGGGGCTTTACTCAATATTCAGAACATTAATATAGCAGCAAACAACAAATTATCCTCCTACTAGATTTTGCACCCAACAGGCTTAAACAGGGCAAGTTTTAAACTTGTTTTTAGCCTCTAAACCAGCTTGAAATGTCATTACCTACCCATGTGCAGTTATTCCTTCTGATAGAACACAGCAAATTTGGCTACAGTAGGCCACATGTGAGCGTGTTTCAACTAGTGTGGACTTCACCGGAAAACAGGAACTAAACAGAGGTATATGCAATGGCTGGATTAACACAACCTTTATGCCTTTCTGTCACATCTACTGCAGTCACATTTGCTGTGTTCACTTGGATGGAATGACTGCACATGGCTGGGCACTTGTAATGACACTTTGAACATGTTTAGAGGCTAAAAACACGTTTAAAACTTGCCCTGTTTAAGCCTGTTGGGTGCTAACTCTAGCAGGGAGATAACACGGTGTTGGCAGCACCGATTGTTTTTGTGTTTCTCTCTGCTGACAGCACTACAAATTCACCGACAACAGAGCTACATGTTGAAATCGATTGAAATTCTCCTTTATGCAAATACAAATAAAGTGGGGCTTTCTCAGTGGGCAATGCAAGCCAGGACTCCATTACTAAACACTGAATAGCATTGTCATTTTAAGAAAGAGATTTCATGAATGTCTTTGTCTCATTGGCTAAGAGACACTAATTAGGCAGGTTATTTCATTGTTACCAAAGTCCACCAAAGACAGGTGGAACTGGCATCCTTTGAATAAATATAGTTACATATTAATCAATCAATCAATCAATCAATCAATCAATCAATCATATGCAGTCACTGTCATTCTCTCACCATACATCCATGTGCTACATTCGGCCCGCGGAACTAACGTTCCCGTAATGTGGCCACGGTACAGTTTCACGTCGGACCTAAATATGTGTCGGACCATCATAACCAACGAATACGAATAGCCCATACTGTGAAGCCAATATAAGGCTATTTAGCTGGTGCAGCGGCTTTGTAGAGTAGAGTTTGTGCGCACATATAATGAAAACAGTTACATTATCTCAGAGAAGTTGATCATTTGTCAAAAAGATGTTTGTCAGACCGTTTCGTGTCAAATCCAACACCGCAATCAAAGGCTCAGACAGGTGAGTCTCTGACAGCTGACAGCAGCATATGCTCAACCCACAATGCTTGTCGCCATTTATTCCTATCTGCAGTGTATGTCATTTTATTCATGTCGAGTAAGTGTACTCAAAAAGCTCAACTTTAAAGGTATCAGATGTTAGACTTCACCTGGCGTTGCTGGATCACGTCAGAACTAGACTACTTGTTTTAAGCTCCATTTATTAGTTGTGAGTTAGTTGTAGTTAGCTGTTCCTAATCCAATATTATCCTTGGATTTTTGTTGACGTTGACATTTAATACAAGCCAAAGCCAATATTCAGAATGATCCCTGGAATACTTCATACATACATAGTCACGTATGCTACAGTATTGCTTCTTATTCAGTCTAATGTTACTAAAAAACGATTATATTATGAAATTGCTGGGAATGGCAGCATATTTACCCACCAGTCTCAAAATGCACAACACCACTATGGAAAATAGTATTTCTTTGACAAGCAGGCCCTGTATTAGAAAACCTGTTAAGTTAGCGAAGTCTGACAAAATGTATGTGTTATGGCATGATTATGATGTGTGTTCAGTTGAAGAGGGGAAAAAAATGTGTACTGAAAGGTTTTCAAGATGTTGCATCTGTAAAATATCTACAATATGTATCTGTTGCAATTACTAGTATGTCATTACCCTGTGACTGAGACTTTTGTTTTTAGGAGAAAGCTCAAAGCCGACATAGCTGCAGCCTTTCCTTCGCTGTCTGCTGAAGACTTGTCTGAGCTGGTCCCCAACAAAGAGGAATTAAATGTGGTGAAGATTTATGTACATAAGGGAGATTCTGTGACACTTTATGTTCTTCAAAGAAATCCACTATTCTTTGAATTGGAGAAACGACTTTATCCTACAGGTAATGGAATGACCTGTCTGTTAAGTTACATTGAAATAATGAACTGGATACAATACTGTAAGCTGTAAACCCATTTCATGATATGCATTGTCATATTATATTTTTCAGTATATGTGCTTTGGCGCTACCCTGCTATCCTGCCAACATTTAGGACATGGCCTCCTGTGCTTCAAAAGTTGATTGGAGGGGCAGGTACACTTATTTTTCTAAGATCGAGATCTGAACAGATGTTTAATATTGTACATATAGATTGAAATGTATGTGTTTCCCCAAAGATCTCATGCTGCCAGGTGTGGTGGCGCCTTCAAGCGGTCTCCCAGATGTGAAACAGGGCGACTGCTGTTCTGTTACATTAGTGCATAATAGGTAGGTTATGATAAAAGATTTGGAAAGATGTTGTAACATGTTCTTCACAGAGTGAAGCGTGAGACTGTTCTCCTGGTTGCTTGCAGAGCTCCTGTTGCAGTTGGCACCGCTGCAGTGTCCAGAGACGAGATGCACAGTTTGGGTATGAAAGGGAGAGGAGTGTGTGTTCTCCACACGTACATGGATAATCTCTGGTGAGTAGCTTCCATTTTGCTGCAGATTTCAATAATTAATTTTTGTTAACGTTTTTGTTAAAAGGGATAGTTTGACCTCTTCTTGCAGAGTATTAGGTGATGGTCTAGACCTACTTTATCTGTAAAGTGTCTCGAGATAACTTTTTTTACAATTTGAAACTATAAATAAAATTGAATTGAATGTCTAAGAGTGGAATAAATCCATTTTCCAATTTCCCCAATTTGTTGAACTATTCCTTTTAATATTGAAATCACAGTAATGATCAAAATCATACACTAATTTTTTTCTTCAATTAGTATTATGCTCAATAACCTTCTAAAATGAAATTTTCTCATGCAGAGGGTCTGAACATTTCCACGGTTGTGGTGACTGACGTTGCTCTCTCTGATCATTCCTGTGTTTTCTTTAGCGGCTCTATCTCTGTGCCCAAAAGTGTCCAAACAAAGATAATCAGAAAACGGTACATCACTGAAAACACCAGTGAATCATTCATTCAGCTTTTCTCCTCCACACCCGCCCTCTCTGGGCTATCAGTGACTGAGCTTGTAGATAATTTCAACTGTAAAATTACAAATGTTATTGATGCCATTGCTCCCGCTAAGGTCAAAGTTGTCTCTGGTAAGGAAAGATCTCCATTGAGAAATGTCCTACTGGTGAGAACAAAAAAAAGAGAGTGTAGGAAAGCTGAACGAAGGTGGCGAAAAACAAATCTCCTGGTCCATTATAACACCTATAAAGAGAGACTTCGCATTTATAATTTGGAACTGAGGAATGCAAGAAGGTCCTTCTTCTCTGATATTATCTCTAAAAACAATAATAATTCACGTGCTTTGTTTGCTACTGTTGATAGGTTAACAAACCATCCAGTACCAGTAGCATCTGACCTTTTATCTACCAAGGCCTGCAATGACTTTGCCTCCTTCTTCAAAGACAAAATTCGGAAGATTAGACAAACAGTCAGTACCTCCATATCAAGTACAGGATATGTGTTGTCACAGTGTTCAAGCAAAACTAGTTCCAATATGACAGAATTTCACACGATCAACCATACAAACCTGGAAGACATTATACAACATCTGAAAACCTCGTCCTGTTGCCTTGATATTCTACCAACGGGACTTTTCAAAAATGTTTCCAATTGTTTGACTTCTGATCTTCTACAGATTGTGAACACATCTCTTCTTTCAGGTATCTTTCCACAGGCCCTGAAAACTGCAGTAATCAAGCCACTCTTAAAAAAGACCAACCTAGACAAGTCCCTAATGAGCAACTATAGGCCAATATCAATCCTTCCATTTTTAAGTAAAATCATTGAAAAAGTAGTCTTTCAACAACTCAACCATTTCTTGTCACTAAGCAACAGTTTTGATACCTTTCAGTCGGGTTTCCGACCACATCACAGCACTGAGACGGCTCTTGTCAAAGTCTTTAATGACATCCACCTTAACACAGATAATGGCAAAATTTCAATCTTAGTATTACTTGATCTCAGTTCTGCATTTGACACGGTCGACCACGACATATTACTAGACCGATTGGAAAACTGCATTGGCCTTTCTGGCTTAGTACTAAACTGGTTTGAATCCTACCTAAAGAATAGGGATTACTTTGTGTCAATAGGTAATTATGCATCTGAGCGTACAAATATGACGTGCGGAGTTCCGCAAGGCTCCATTCTGGGGCCTCTTCTGTTTAACATCTACATGCTTCCACTAGCCCAGATTTTGGAAAACAGCAAAATAAGTTACCATAGTTATGCGGAAGACACACAAATTTACATAACCTTATCGCCAGGGGACTATAGTCCAATACAAAAACTGACTAAGTGCATCAAACAAATTAACGACTGTATGTGCCAGAACTTTCTGAAATTAAATGAAGGAAAAACTGAGGTGGTTGTTTTTGGAGCAAAAGAGGAACAATTAAAAGTCTGCGCTCAGCTTCAAAAAACAATGTCAAAACCTGACCTGAACTTTAACAGCCACATTAAGACAATTACAAAGTCAGCCTACTATCACCTTAAGAATATATCAAGGGTTAAAGGACTTATGTGTCAACAGGACTTGGAAAAACTGGTCCATGCTTTCATCTTCAGTAGACTTGACTACTGTAACGGGGTCTTTACAGGTCTCCCTAAAAAATCAATCAGACAGCTGCAGCAGATTCAGAACGCTGCTGCTCGAGTCCTAACTAAGACCAAGAGACTGGATCACATCACTCCAGTTCTGAAGTCTTTACACTGGCTTCCTGTGTCTCAAAGAATTGATTTCAAAGTACTCTTGCTAGTTTATAAATCCCTTAACGGTTTAGGTCCAAAATACATTTCTGATCTGCTACTACACTATGACCCCCCCAGACCTTAGGTCATCTGGGACAGGTCTACTTTCTGTCCCCAGAGTCAGAACTAAACAGGGTGAAGCAGCTTTCAGTTTCTATGCTCCTCATATCTGGAATAAACTCCCAGAAACCTGTAGATCCGTTGCTACTCTCGGTTGTTTTAAATCAAGGCTGAAGACCTTTCTTTTTGATGCTGCCTTTCTTTAAATTAATGCTCATTTCTTTAAATTTCTTATGCTGCACTGTAACTTTTATTCTTGTGTTTAATGTGTCCTAATGTTTCTATTTTGTTTTTAACTCTCTATTCATGTGTTTTATTGTTTTTTAATGCTTATGATTTTTAACTGTTTGTACTTGTGTTTTATCTGTTTAACTGATTTTGTGTAAAGCACTTTGAATTGCCCTGTTGCTGAAATGTGCTATACAAATAAAGCTGCCTTGCCTTGCCTTACCGTCTAAACTCGATTAAACTTTGCACATTGTTCTTTTTTTTTTCTTTTTTTTTTTAAGGGCTTTTGGAGACAAGTCATGTCCTCCTTCTTTACCGGACACAGAGAGTGAAGGACACGGAGTGAATGGAGAGGAATATGAGGTCGATGAGATGGAGGAAGAGGTTGAGGAGGAGGCTGAGAAGTGTGCGGAGGAGGAGCAGAGTTCCAGTCAAACAGTCATAGATCATGCCTGCTCTGGTTTTGAGGAGATGAGTCTGGCTGAGCAGGAGGAAGAGAAAGATGATAAGGGCAACGAGGAAGAGGATGGGAACCAGGATGACCAAAAAATGCCTCAAGGTACAGGTAGCTTCTCCCACCAATTTTTTTTTTTTTTTTATTAAATATTAAAGTACTTACCACCACACTTGAAATCAGCTTGTAATAAGCCTCAAAAGTACCATTATCCCAGATTCAAATCAAATTAACACATTTACTACTTCATGATTGCAAGGTAGGCTTGAGGGCTCGCCAAGTAAATTTAGTGACCGTAAGGCTCTGTTTCTTAGGTAAAGGTAGAGAATAACATTTTCTGATGTGCCAAAATGGTAGCCTGTTTAGAGGGAAAAGGATGTGACCCGGTCATCATACCCTGATTTCACAGAGGCAATGGACGCCTTGCTGTTGCAGTGTTTTCTGCATGCTCTCAAGAGCAAAGTGAAGAAGACGGAACTCCCCCTGCTGACCAGTACATTTCTCCGCAACCACATGTTTGCCTGCTGGTAAAGTACTGTTCATCTTTTAAGACTTTTTGAGGAAGAATTACATTTAATTCTGAAAACATCTTGTATTATTTTAGCCCAAGTGGAAAGCAACTTGATATCAAGAAATCCAGCTATAAAAAGGTACTATATCATATATATCATATGACACACGTAAGAAAATTTATCGTATAACCCCATCTGTAAGCATTTATTCAATGTTTCTTCCAACAGCTGTCCAAGTTTCTACAGGCCATGCAGAAGCAGCACAACCTTGTGCGAGTGAAAGAACTGGCCAAGGGTGTGGAGAGCATTGTGGAGGTGGACTGGAAAAATTCTGAGTGAGCCAAGCCCTGCCTCAACTTAAAGAAATTCTTGGTTGAGATTCAAACTCACAGCCCCCCCACATTTTACAACTGACTAGCCCTTTGTTTTTCCGTTTTATTACATTAACACTTTATAGACTGCGCTCCTTCAAAGTTCCCGAGGAGACAGATGTTGAAGAAACTCCCGTGCAGGATGGAGGGGAAGGAGAACCTCTCTACCATCCCCCTGAGATCACAACTCTGTACTCTGTGTCAGCTCGACTGGAGCCTCTCTTTCTAGACGCAAAGAAGAGGTGTGTCTGTGTTTTTTCAACCCCGACTCTTGTTGCATTCACATTTTTTGTGTGGTTAAGACAGCAGGGGGACATAGCAGGGAGAGTTCAAGCTTGTGTATCAACAAGCCTCCATTAGTCTCATGTTTACTTGAGTGCATCACTGAATCCCCACCAGCTCCAGGAGGGTTGTTCTGTAAATGATCTCAACCTCTGATCTCCCTGCCTTGTCTGATAAGATAAGACAGTTTTTCCATGACACATGTCAGACGACTATTAATCTTAGGCTGTGTCTAAAATCCCTCCCTTGTTCACCTGTTTACTACTCCAATACAATAAACAGTCTGTAGCATTGTGGGAGTGGTCTTACAAAGTAGTGTACATGTCATAGACACTATTGTTTTGTTCTTTAGGGCCTATGTTCACAGCAGACATTTTGTCTCGTCATAGTAGAAAAAGCACAGACGTGTCAGTGTCCCAGTAGGCTGTGACAGTGAGCCAGCATGCACAATACCAGGACCCTCAGACTGAAGCAGCTAAATGCAGTCAAGCTAGTCATTTCTTTTTTTACACCCGTGGTTTTCCTACTGTGACATGTCAAGATGTCTTTAATGAAAAAATGCCTATGTTGAAATATTTGAGGCCACAATATAGTGTATACATATTACACTAAGAAAATGCAAGATACAAACAAGGGAGGAGGTGTAGATGTAATATTAAGAATGTTTGATTAGGTAATTAAAGTGTTATTTCAAGCAAAGTGTTTTATATATCTTAAAACAGTCTGGAAAGGACATTTTTAAGTAGCTATGTTCATCTTTTGGGCTGTTTTGGGCTGGATGTATTTTCTTGTTTAGTTTAGTGTATTTTAAAGCTCCGTGTAGGGACAGGGATTGCAAACGAGCGTAAGCTATACATGCTGTGTTATGTGTGGACACTATGCTATATACTGGTACTGGTCCCTATAGAAATAAACATTAAATACATTAAAATAATTAATAAAAAAGTTGTGTTTTGCCAACTCTATGTCTTTGTTTTTAAATTGGTGTAAGTAGTATTATCGAGGTCTTTAAAAATTATATAAGCTGAAGAAAACATTGGTACATTTCTCACACATGCACATTTATTATTGTACTTATGTGTGCTTAACTACCCCTTACAGGAAAGGAACAATACTGCAGCCTGCCGATGTAAGACATATTGTCACAGAGTATGTGAAGAAGAACGAACTGGTGGATGTAAATAATAAGAAGTAAGTAGATGCTAAAAATCTCCAGATATCCGAATATATTGTCATTGTTACCACCACCAAGAAAGTTTGGTAGAGGTTGTGATTTTGCTCCATTTATGGTTTGTATGGGAAAGTATCTCAAGAATACATTACAGGATTAATGGAACAATTACACATGTGAGTAAAAACCAATAAAAGAAGTTGTAATTAAATCAAATAATAAGGAAGACCGAAAAACCAGACTTCCGAAAGGCACAGCTTAAATGACAGGAGAAAGAACCTTTGTAATCAAACAACACTGAAGACACAAAGCTCACTTTGAGTTGAAACATAAGCGCCCTGCCAGTTGTTTTGTAACTGGGTGCAGTGGTAAAAGGGCTGCCCTAACGCCACTGAACCTATAAAGAACTGACCCCTGACCATGTGATGCTGTTATAATTGAATAAAATGTTAAAAATGTGACTCTGAAACAGACATCTCATGTTCCCTCTTAAGTCTAGACAATCAGGCATCTCCTGATGTGAAACTAATTGAAAGTGAGCGATGGAAAAAATTAAATAACATCTGCCATGCAACTGGCATAGCATGATACAGCAGCATGTTTCCTGTTGTGTGCATTTTTCTTCCCTTAACAGTTACGTGACCATAAACCCTACTTTGTGTGACTGCTTGCTGGAGAAATCAGAGTACCAAGAGGTTGAGTCTCTCAAGTGGGATGACCTCTTTAGCAGGTAAAGACTTGTTTGGTTTTCTTACTTGGTTTTGTTTTTGAAGGACCATGTGCAGTACCAGATTTGGCAAATTATTATATGCACTTCTTTAGCAAGAGTAAATCCAGTATATACTTTGGCATTTTATAGATTAACAATTGATTAAAAAAAAAATTGATGAAGCGATCATGACAATAATCATTATTTGCAACATCCTTTATACCAACATGTGATATAGTGTACTGCGGGCAGGGGGAGACAGTCAGCGTCATCATTGCAGGATGGACGCAGGATGAAATCATTATCCTAATGTAAATCTGTTATCCAAATGTGATCTGTATACAACAATAAAACAGCTACTCAAAAGTCTTACACTCACAACATCTGCTTTGTAACCACTGCTATAAAAAAACAAGGTACGCTTTTTTAAGAAAGCCAGCCCATAACGTTTTTAGTTGCTTTTGCCTTTAGGAGAAGCCACTTTGGTTAATGTTGAGGCAGACTTTAATTAGAAAATAGTTTTGGTAGGAGTAATCAGAATCTCGGGGAGTTAATGGTTCTGGTTTGTGGTTCGGGGCTTCTTCCCATTGCTTTTTAAATTGGTTGAAGGTGTAAAGAAATACAGCCGTCGTCTATTTGATTATTTAATGGTGAGTTCATGATATGATTAATGTGTTTTAGGTGTTTCTTTTTAATTTTGTGAATGTTCTTGTGTTGCCTTCAAATAACGTCAGAATTTGTCACATAGAATTTGAAGCTATTGGCCAGCACTGTCACATATGCTCAAATGTTAGGTAGAAATCAATTTTGTTAGCAAAGAGGTAGTCTTTCAGTCTAGCTTCAGATGTAGATTCAGAGGGTCTGTAGCTCCGATGTACTGGTTATTAAACTACTAATATGAAATACAGGGGGCCACAGAGATACCACATGGAGACCTAGATATCTGGGATTGGTCAGCTTGGCCAGTAAAGATTGTTTATAGAGAAGACAACATGGAGCAAGGTGTAGTTGGCTCAGTGATCTTTTTCTTTTCAGTAACACAAGAACAATCTGTAATTTATTTAATTATCTAGTAAAACATTTTTTCAGTGCAGTCCTTTTTGGGTAAATAAAGATTTCATTGCTTAGTAATTATCTAATTTTTGAAGCATTTGTATTTTGTGATCCAGGTTTAAAAAAAAAAAAAAAAGAGCCATTTCCAGTGCAAAAACTTCACATTTGCCACGTGGACATGGAGTTTTTGATCACATGCTCAACATTACAACCCGATTCAACAGTATCACTGCCGGTCCCCATCTCCCTTTCATCTCGTTTTGGTGTAGGTTAAACAATGCCAACTCATTTTCACAGGACGTTGGAAAGAATGCAGGAGTGTTATCAAGTTGTGTTCCCCGGACAAGCACCTATAAAGAAGAAGGGCCACATTGAGCCCATAGACATCTCTGTGGCTTCTCGAGGCTCCAATAAGAAGGTGACAGCTTTTACTACACTCTGTTAAATTGCCAGCTGTAGATCAGCAGGGAGTTCTTCAAAATAATGTCTACCAATAGTGATATATGTGAGGTGGCCATGCATAGTGATGCTTCGAGCAGATATAAGATCACCATGTTCACAATCTCAGGGAAGTGTGTTAGCATGCTAACATTTGCTAGTTAGAACTAAACACAAAGTACAACTGAGACAAAAGGGGATGTTAGTTTAGCAGATGTTTTGTTTGAATCCCCAAAGTTATTGCAACTTATTCTGAGGTGGACTTAACCACAAATGCCAACCTGCATTTATTTTTTTGAAGTCTGACCTGCTGATTCAAATTTTTCTAATTGACAGCAAACACAAACATTTTAGACATTTTATTTCTATAATGGAAAATGTATTGTAGGGTTATAAAAAAAAATTGAATATTAAATAACTTTTGCATTTCTACAAAACTGCACCACTTTACAGGACCTTCCCTTACTCACACGAATCTCAATCTATCTTAAACTATGTATTTATATATCTATTTATTTATACAAAACTAGCTAAAAGGGTCTTGTGTCTGTGTGTTTTATATGTGGTGTGTTTTTATTTTATTTGCGTCTGTGACAACAGTCAGTTACTGTCTGCGCCACTGTGCGCCTGTCATGAACCATCGTGAGCCCCATACATACATTTAAATTGGTGTATTTCTAGCATCCTGTTACGTATTGTAGTCGGCATAAGCGGTAAGCTAATATTGATTTATTGTGTAATTCTTTCCATATTCTACTTGTAGGTGACTCTAATAAAGAACCTGGAAGTGTACGGCTTGGATCCTGCAGTCGTTGCCACTGCTTTGCAGCGTAGAGTCCAGGCCAGCTCTGTCTTACAGCCCATCCCTGGGTCCAAAGACAAAGTGCTGGTCCAGATCCAAGGCAATCAGATTCATCAAGTTGGCAATTTGCTACTAGGTTTGGAAGGAATAATACTTGAAGTATCTTACAATTTCTCTCAATTGCTTTATTTGTACAAATACATTCAGTTTGTCTAACCCTCATTTTCAATTTCAGATCATTATCAAATTCCTCGTAAGTACATCCAAGGACTAGACAAAGCTCCAAAAGGGGGAAAGAAGAAGTAACATTTCAACTTGCCAAACCAACCTTTTACTGTCTTTAAAGCTGCTTTACTGTCGGCCATTCATAATAAATACAGATGATTTACTGTCCTCTTCTAAAGGTGAATGAATGTCGCAATTTTGTTGTTCTTTTGTATTGATTTGGCTCCCAAAGGCATTAATAAGCCGAGACCAGTATTGTTTTACTTCATTTCTTATGGTGAGAAGAGCTTTTGTAAAAAAAAACTAGGGTTGCCCCTTGAAAGTTTGTCTGTTAGTAATTGGCTTGCATTAGTTTGGAGGGCACTCTTGGCTTGTTTACAATTTTATGTGAACATCACTGTCACCCTGTTAAAAAATCTGGCAGTTCAAACAACACGTTGCTTGATAGTTGAATGTTAGTGTTGAACAGCCAAATCAGACTTGACTGACAAAATTCTGAGTCGGGTATAGCCCTAGAGAAAACTCTTCTAGCAGGTTTAGACATGTAAAACCATCAGATTAAACATTTAGTGAAACAGATCAAATGTGTATACCCAGTTTAATGCTCTCAAAAACAACTTTTTTCAATTAATTTAATGTAATTTCTCCAATGTCAGGTTGATGTTTTCAAAATATTTGCCACATTTTTTAAAAGGAAAAAATGAATTCGTAAGAACCTTAATCTATTTTAAACCATATGGTGATTTCCTAAAACATTGTTGCCTGTGGATGTGACTGTATTTAGGCTTCAACTTTTAACGTTTTGTTGAATGTTGTTTGTGGATAAAATGGTAAATTTTATATATAGAAAATGACATATTTTGTCATACAACTCTTACAACATATGTAGATGGTCCCCAGCTGGACGCTGTGAGGGCACTGTTGCAGGTCTGGGGTTTAAACTCCAGGGTTAGAAGGGCACCTCCATACAACAATTCTTAACATGTATTTCCACTGGAATAGCTGAGGAGTAAGGTCAGGGCACGTGTCTCTCTTCCTCCCGCCCCTTTTAGCTCACGTAAGTTGCTGTAGATTGTATTTAAAGTAGATACCTTGAAGTCCACATAAATGGTTCTCGTTCAACACATTAACTAGTTTATTTCAAGATATGTAATTGTTGTTTGTTCATAACACTGCAGTAAAAAAAGAATCATCGATACAATAGAAAATAATTATATCATAAAAAAAGTTATATTTTCTTAAAATTCAAGGCATCATTTAACATCACCACAACAAAGATCTTTTTTTTTTTCTTTTTTTTTTTAAATTCCTTCCATTTCCTCACAGATTTTGCCAATATTTTTCACTCGATTTTGGTTGTTGTCAGGGTTTTATGTTTGTTTTTGTATTGATGAACTCAACTTTAATTGAGGCTGTGTGCAATTATACAACCTCAGTTATGTTGAGGTCAGGTTGTGTTCCATCGGCACATAGGCTTTTTAAGTCTACATCAAGTTTGTGGTGTTTTTGATGATGTTGGTTAAGTGGAATTTGCGCCAATTGTTTCCCTGGAGGCAATCAAGATTTAATTTTAAACCTATCTAGATCTTTTCTCTATGGGAAAGATGTTTTCGCTCTTTTCCCAACTGGCTTCAGCCAGTTTCAAAATACACAAATCACCTGCCATTAAACAATGGCAGGTGATTTGTGTTTTTTGAAAGTGCCTGACTTTACCAAACCGTTTCCAATGACGGCTTTTCATCTGGCGCGTCAGATTAAATAATAATAATTCATTACACGTATATAGTGCTTTATCATAGACACTCCAAGCACTTCAAGGGGAGGACTACTCTCCAACACCACCAATGTGTAGCGTCCACCTGGGTGATGCACAGCAGCCTTCCAACGCCAGCCGTTCACCACACATCAGCTTGGTAGAGAGGAAGGGGAACATATTTTTTGTGGTGGTGGAAAACCAGAGCACCTGGAGAAAAGCCATGCAGACACAGGGAGAACATGCAAACTCCACACAGAAAGGCCCGGGACAACCAGGGTTCTAACGCCGTACCTTCTTTCTGTGACGCCACAGTGCTGCAACATCATTATGTTAGGGGTATGCAGCCTGAAAGGAATATCTGCAGATACTACTTAGGGCTTTGCTTCTAAAAAGACGCTAGAACGAAATAGTAGTCAAAGACCAGACAGTAGAGCACAGTGTGGTAAAGATAGAACAAAGTATCCAGTATATCCACAGAAGGCTTTTGACTGGCATGATTCGTAATTCCAACTCAAATTTGCAATTGTCTCCATTAAACATTCTGCAAATAAAATGAGTGATGGCTGGAGTCCATTTAGCTGCTTCAGGTTCAGGGACCTTGTATTGCTCATGCTGGCTCACTGTCACATGGTTATGACTTGCAGGGACACTTGAATAAAGCAGAACCATTGTTAATATTATTAGTAACATCTGTGCTTTCCTATTATGACAAATCAAAATGTCCCTAGTGAAAAAGTCATATTGCCACAGAAGACAACCATGTACTTGTTACATGCTAGTAAAGAAACACTTGACTCCAAACGCTTCCTGGATATAAAAACTTTCAGCACTATTTTCTCAGATTGTTTTGGACTAATTTACAGTAATGCAGGGGAAAGTAGCACAATACAGTATTGTACCTATTCTAGCTCAGGTAATATGTTTGTATTTTACAAATTATTATATAGCTTTTTTTATTGATTGGCATAAATTGTTGTTTGAGGATTTTTAGAGAAGCGGCCTTGGTTAGTACTGGTTTTGGAAACAATAGTGTTTTCAGGAAAAAAATGTTTTGTAAAAAATTGTATTTTATTGACCAGTGTTGATTTGAAGAGGATTGACTACATATGCTAGTGACTCATTTATTGCAGTCCTGAAGTAAATAGTCAAAAAATAAGAAAAAGATATGGACTGGACAACACACACCAGCCACCTGTACAGGAAGACACAGAGCAGGCTGTACTTCCTGAGGAGACCGCGTTCTTTTAACATCTGCAACAAACTATTGTGGATGTTTTATCAGTCTGTGGTCACCAGTGTCCTCTTCTACACTGTGGTGTGCTGGGGGGGGGGCAGCATATCCAAGAAGGACACCCGCAGGCTGGATAAACTGATCAGGCGGGCCGGCTCTCTGGTCGTCATGAAGCTGGACTCACGGGTCACGGTAGCAGAGAGGAGGACACTGGACAAACTCCTGGACATTATTGACAATGCCAGCCACCCCCCGCACCCCATCATAAGCACCCAGCACCCACTTTTCCCAAAGTGTCGGACCAGCAGACTCAAAGACTCCTTTGGCCCTCATGCCATCAGACTATACAACTCCTCACTCGGGGGGAGGAGGAAATAGGGCGTAGAGGACAATACATACATACATACATACATACATACATACATACATACATACAGTACATATACATACATACATACATTCACATATACACATATACACACACTCCTGGACTTACATTAATACCTGGTCACTTTAACACTTGACTCAACACTGACACTTTTGACTGATAATTTATGGTTAATGACTTTTTATGTCTTTTTATAGCCAAAGGTTCTTATTATTGTTATTATTATTATTATCATTATTATTATTATTATTGTTATGTTTATGCTGTCTTCTATACTGTATTCTTGCTAAAACGGATGCTGGAATGCTGGAGTCATCCCAAAAGGATTAATAAAGAGAAGTCTAGTGTGATATATCATCTATAAAGTGCATACAGTATATGTATAATAATCAAATAGAATCATATTCTTTAATATTAAAATATCATTGCTTTACATACGTTTGTGACAACAAAAAATATATGTAATGTCAGTAAAGAAACACAAAGCCAACTATATTGAGGCATAGTACAGATTCATCATGATACAGTTCTACTAGATTATTACAAGCTGCCTCGCCACAACGGCTGTCAAGTCAGGCCTTTTTGTTTGTTTACTCTGGGCATAAAATCCAATTGCAGGAAATTAATTCTGAAATTTAAACTGCCATGTCAAACAGTGGAGATGTACGCCAGGATTGTTAACATGGAGGAAAAGCATCTCCCTTCTTTAATAGAGGGACATAATGAGTAAAATACAGTAATAAAGAAAATGAAATTGTGTTTTTATGGAGTCTTAAAGTCATAGGCAATGTCTGCTGAGAGCAACAAAGTCATTAACTGGTTATGACTGCTGTGAGATCATTTGCTCTGTTCCTTGACACCTGGGAAGTACACCTGTACAAACTTCCTCAAGGACATAATGTTCGGTAATATTGTTTATTCAAGGCACTAAGGTTTTTTTCTTCTGGCTAGAGTTTTGTTATGCGTTAAAAGGACACCTGTCTGGCACAGGCAAAGAACTCCTGGCGAAACTTGGACTGGGTGCACACATACAGGTACATGTTGGCAGCCGCATTGCTCAGGCTCAGCATAGTACCAGTGTCTGCTGCTATATTTATCTGTAGGTTATAATCATTCCTATCCAAAGTGTACATGTGAGTTGTGCGCAGGATGATCTGAGTTATAGCACGAGTGACAGACAACAGCAAGAAACTCATGGACACAGTCACCAGAAGGACTACAGATTTTCTTGTCCTGGAGCGCAGCAGGGGCATGACGTTGTTGACCCGGGAAGTTAAATCAGATGTGATATGAACCCGTTTTCTGAGAGAGATTAGGCGCAGTGTCAACCCATTAAGTGTGAGGATTATAATAAAGGGTAATATGTAGGCTTGCAGGGTTTGAACCCAAACCAGGGCGTGAATGAACTGAGTTGGGGCCTCCGGTTTGTAAATGCATCGGGTCTGGTTGTTCGCATAGACTGAGGCATTAGACCAGTAGTAAGGAATGGCAAAAAGATTACTGAAAAAGAAAACGGCCATTGTAGTCCATGCTGCACATCTCGAAGTGCAGATTTTAGTTTTCATTTTCCATGTGTGAATAGCGACATAACGTTCCATTGTAAACACAACCACCAGCCACGTCGAGGCGTTGGATGCTCCGTAGTTAAAAATGTCCCTCAGGCTGCACCACGGCTCGTAACTCCAAAACGGCTCCTGCTGGTGGTACTTTACAGAAAGCTCAAGAACCACAATGAAGATCAAAACCAGGTTGTCAGCCACAGAAATAGCCATCAGGTAGAAGGTGCTGGACCTGGAGAGCTTGCATTTCCTCCTCCAGATGATCAGAAAGGTGATGACATTGGCTGAGGAAAATATTTGTGTCAATAAAGGCATCTCTTTACTATCACCACTAAATTAAATTAAAAGCATCAGAAAACAGTAACGCATTTTGGTATGAAATAAGCCTACAGCTCTAACTCTGGCATTGATGTACAGTACTTACAGGGGATACCCACAGCGGCTAGAGCAGGGTAGAAAACCTCTTGGAGTGTCACCATCCAGTGTTTCTTTTGAGGGCTCATGTCCTCTCGCGCCACAGGTGGCACCACAACAAAAGCAACATAAGAAGCATCTTAGCTCCGTATGCATATATTGCTCAGCACAAGATGGTCACTCCCACACATCTCGACCTACAAACCATGACAGTGTGTCAACAACCTGGTGATATGTGTCGAGTGTTGAGGAGTAAAGCGGCTTTTTGACGGCATGACAACAGCTAAAGAAAAAGCAGGAATCCTCATGTGATAACATTGTTTTTATATGCCTATGGAGTCATTCAATTCAAATTAAATTGTTCAGCGGGGGTCTGCGGACAAAAGATTTATAACATAACGATGATATGTCATCACCTTTTAAGTTGATATGGTGAATTTGTTTGCAAACAGTTGCTTGTTTACACATCCAGCAGATAAAGAATACATGATTGTTGTACATGACCCAATTGTTGGGTATTTGTAAATTATAGAGTGTGGTCTATACCTACTCTATGGGTAAAGTGTCTTTAGATAACTTGTTATGATTTGATACTATAAATTAAATTGAATTGAATTGAATTGAAAGAGCAACATCATTTATTTAGAATTGTATTTCTGGCCTACAGCTATATGTTATTCCAACATTAACTCTCTTTAGCTCTGTTTTTGGTCTTTATACTCCTGAGGAAAACATGTGGTTCTTAAGCTGCTAAATGCTTCTCAATGTTTACCAGCTTGTTGCTAACTGTGTCTGCCATGGATGGATGGATGGAGTAGTTTATTAATCCCAGCAAGCATATTTAGTTTTTTTTCTTTGATATGACTCCAAATATGAAATAAAAAAGTCTGCACAAATAGATCTAATCTCCGATGTAATTGAATTATTAGACAACTGGGTCATTTAAAGTTAATAAGATGTCTTGATTAAATGAAAGGTAAAGCAGACTTGCCAGGTCCTAAAATACAAATCAAACATGCCAATTTCTTAAATCAGGAAAGAGCTCCAAAAATATTATACATAATAAATCTGGCAGTCGTGCACATCCTCTCCAGTGCTCAAATTGAGTTTCTAAAAAAGGGTCCCACCTCGACATTGCCCCACAATACAAAAAAACACAGTTTCTGTCTTTGAGCCTGCACAACAGAAAGATCTTAGTTCTAGCAGGATGTACAGTATTAATATTAAATGGTGTGAAGCTTTTTTTGCTTTGGAGGTAGTTTATTGCAGAAAAGTCTGAGTCACTCTGTATAAGATACCAGATAAAAATCCTTTGCTGTGACAAGTGCTCTACGGCTCTTTCCAGTTGGATTGTCACTCGGCTTCCAGGGTTTAAAGTCTTCAACACATTTTTGTTTGATCATTCCAGGCTGCTGACCAGGCCATGCACTCATTCTCTCAATACAGCATGTTGCATGACTTGGGCAAATATAGTGTGTCCAGGGGAGTAGATGAGATCTTAGTGAGTTTTGGATCAGTTTACTTAAGCTCCTCTAAAAAGCAAAGCATTTTTAAAGCGGCAAAAGTTCAGCGCAGTGAACTCTCAGAGCGAAATCTGAGCATGTTTACGTGGGGAGCAACTTCTTCAAACCCCTACTGCCGTGACCGAAAATGCCTTCCTCTGCCACCTCCCCTCACTGAAATGACAGAGGCAAAGCGTTACCGGTTGGCATTGTGGAAGTTCCTTCAAAGCAACACTCTTCGGCCCCCTTACAGGTTGTCTGTAGGGGGGACCGAAGATTGAAAAAGTTACATATTATTGCTTTGAGGCCAAGAGGAATGCTATTAGCCGAGTAGTTCCTTTCCGCTCTACAGCTTTTTCCACAGATGTTTCTGGTCAAACGCTCAAAACCTCAGTGAGGTTCACCTGAACACCTGAGTGACATTACATAAGATAAGCAATAATATAATTATGCAAAATGCTACCATCTTTTGAAAATGGAAGATGGTAGTTGAGACAGACAGGAAATGAGGGGAGAGAGAGGATTAAGGCATCCCACAATGAACCCTGGCTAGAAATGAAATGGGACGTTGCAGTTAAACGCCATGCAGCTTAACCATTCTGCCGCCAGTCATCCGTGTGCAAGCATGCAAACAGGAAAATAGTTTGTGGTCTGTGTTCATCCCAAACCCAAATATCTCTAACGTGTCTTATCCAATTTGCTAAAACTCTGTATGTAGGCCAACAGTCAGCCAATGAGCTGTACATTTATTATTCACAATATTATTCACATAATTAAGTCTGACAATATAAATGTCTTGGCCAATTAATAACCTAATTACAGGGCTGCCCTACTTGTGAGTCAGCGGTCCCATTATCAAAATGTTGATATTTAAATGTGTGAGGATCTTATTTGTATCAGCTCTACAATAACATGCCATTTGTGGGAAAAACACAGTGAAGGGGTGATTTTTAAAATTTTCTTTTTCCTTGTGTCTGTTCACATCATGTTCTCTGAAACCATCTGTTCGTCTGGTGCTGGAAATCCTTTTAGAACCTCTTACATTATTGACTTTAGAAGTACCCAGACTAAGCAGTCATGAGTAGAACAATACATGTATTTGACATAAACTGGTTACAGGCTGTTAAAAGTCAATGCATTATGCACCAGCATGCACGCTATGCACACTCTTTTGAGGAAGAGGAACTCTCTCCTCAGGCTCATAATCAAGGCGCTCTCTCTCTCTCTCTCCAGATGCCCCATCTGCTTTGATGCTGAAAAGGCTCTTTGGCCATTCTCCATGACCATGAGATAAAAAAAAAGAATGTGTCTTGTGGCTAATGAATTAAATGTGCAGGAAGTCTAAATGTTATGTGTCTAATCTAAAATCAAGACATACAAAAGCACTTTAGTTTTTTTGTTTTCAACATGTCCAATCCATATGATGATTAACACAGTGCTAAATTACAAGGAACTTGGGACATCTGACCTATTGCATGTTTTGGTTTCAGGTCATCGAATGGATGTCAGTATTATTAGTTGTGGGGTAACTACCCTTTTCTCAAAATACAATTCAGTTTTTTTGAAGCAATAGTTCAAAATCCAATACGCTTCATTTTCTCACAGAAGATTAGATGAAAAGATTGATGCCATGATGTTGTGTCTTTCCATTAAATATATAATATTACTTCATTTTATTTAGAGGTCCCATGGCATGAAAATTTCACTTTACGAGTTTTTTTTAACATTAATATGAGTTCCGTCAGTGGCTAGTAATGGCGATAGATGTAAACCGAGCCCTGGGTATCCTGCTTTGCCTTTAAGAAAATGTTAATGTTTGCCCCTTATGATGTCATAACGGTCAAGGTTACCTCCCCTTTCTCTGCTTTGCCCGCCCAGAGAATTTAACCAACTCATAAGAGAGAGACATCATGGCTTTCAAATGAGCAAAGTGGCACTTGGTCAAAGCCACACCCCCAGCCTCCATCTTTGTTGTTTGTAAATTTGGAGTGCTGTCAGTAGCGAGAAAAATGAAAACATCGGTGCTGCCGACAACTTGTTATCCTCCTGCTAGAGTTAACATCCAACAGGTTTAAACAGGGCAAGTTTTACATGGGTTTTTAGCCTCTAAACATGTTGAAAATGTCATTAAAAGTGCGTACCCATGTGCAGTGATTGTGAGTGAACACAGTGAATCTGACTGCAGTAGATGTGAAAGAAAGGCATGAAAGTACTGCTAATTCAGCTGTTTAGTTCCGGTCGCCCCCCCCCCCCGGGTTGAGGATTTTACAGGGATATGTGTCCGACTCATAATGTAGGTCTGGCTTTAAAGAGAAAAACCTGCAGTGGATGAAGGAACAGGCAGAAAGAAAATCTCCTTCACCTTAGTGCCCTGTGGCAGTTGAAACCAGGGTTTAATGGTCTGCTTTCTATAGAGTAAAAGATGACTGACTGCACGTAGGGTCATCTACCGTTTCACATGCTTCTTAATCATGCTGCCCAAAGCCATCTGGCTCTACTTTTCTCAGCGTGCAGCAGGGATCCCTGCTCCTCCCCTCAGCCACCCACTGAGCAGATATCTTGAACTTACTGATGCTGTGCCCAAAAATATGACTGTGATTACTGTGTGGTGCGGATGTTACATAAGTCTGTAAGCCAGTCATTAGGAAAGATGTTTTTAAACATTTCTGAAATCTGTGTTTGGCACTTGCCGGCTTGTTAGTAAATGATGATGGTGGTTGTGGTGTCATTTTTATCTACATTTCACCTTTCCTGTTACATTATAGCCTGCAGTCCATTTCCAATCCATGGAGGCTTGTAAATTTTCTTTTGCTACCTATAAAATCAACACAAATTATGTGACATTCCCATTTACCTCCCATGTTTTAAAAGTGATGTCCACTTGCTATGCATTAAAAAGTAATTTTGAGTTGCATCTCTGACTGTTGCATGACTAATTTTTTTTTTTTTTTTTTTTTGACAAATGCTTCCACTTGCACCGGTTTCACTTTAGATAACACACTTGCCGATTGCATAACGGGTGTGTGGCGATGCTTCTTTTGTGCTTACGTCCGGATCACTGAGGTTGTCCTGTTTCATTGCCAGCCCCATTTACAAGTCAGAAGATGAGAAGTTCAAAAATGATTTATCTGGTTCATCTGTTTTTGGTCTGTTGTCACCAGCAACATGTTTTTGTATATAGTATCTGATAATTCGGTGACAGTGTTTTGAGTTTGTAAAGTGGTTCATCAAATGACATAAAGCAATACAACTAGTATACAATTGTTCTTTTACATATAATTTTCCTTTGGTGAGGTTTTTGAGGCTTTTCATGAAACACTACAGAGATGAAAAGATGTATCTTATCTATGCCAACTTGGGTACGATAGTCTAGCTATGATTCCCAACAATCCTCCAAGATGAGTGTTCAAATTAAAATTCCAGTGTGCTGTCATGAGGGAAGAAAAGTAAAAACCTCAAGGCAGAAACTCATAGGAAGCAGATGTCAAAAAAGACCTGAAAAGAAGTTCGACAAGAACACAAGGAACTGACATATAATATAAGTATGCGTGCCTGCACTATGACTAAACACAGTACTGAGTACTGGTAATTCACATTAATAAAAAGATGCATATAATCAAACTGTTATTAGCCCGAGAATTAGCTGACACAGTCTGTGTCGCCATCTGTTGGTCATCAGCCAGCATAGCAGGACCTCTCTTCTCAAATCTAAACAGCAGAGAATTCGTTGGACAAACAGTGTCTCATTCCACAAAACCTGGACATTAAGACCTGGACATTAGTATCCTGCTTGTAATAAAATGCCCTTTAAACCCATAAACTTAACTTTGTAAGAGAATCACTGACATTTAAGATTGTCAAGCCTCATCTTACACTCAGCAACAATGCAAATAAGCATTTTTTCACAAAATCTCAAACCATACCTTAAAAATAAAGCTAACTGAACAAATATTTTTCTATTAAATGCCTGCATAAAAGGTTAGCAAGGCGTGACATTGCTTCACATAGAGCTAGCAATACTCGCATGTTATGAAGGGAGGCCAAGATGGCGGCGATGTGGGTGTGCGTATTCTCGCTCTATCAGTTAACTCTGAGGGTTGGAGTTTAACCGACTGATGCAACTTTAAATTTTACTTGAAGGCAGCATAGACTAGTGACTACTTTTTATATATTGAGCAAAGTCGGACCTGAATGGCCAAAAGAAAAAGAAAAAAGACTTTGAGACTGGAGAAAACTGACGATGCTGACGTTACTCCAAACGTCACACAACTTAAATGTAGGCTTCTAGACAGCTGTGGTGGTCATTTTAGATTTAGTCATAACCAAATTAGTATTTTTCATCATATCTCTTGAACCAAACATGATAAATCACAAGAGGTGATATTTACCCCATGTTCTGATGGTAAAGAATTACAATGAGGTCATATTCAACATCATAAAATATTTATTTCAATAGTTAAGTTGTTGGACAGGGGCTCTAGTGGAGGCAGGGTTTGTATCCTCAGGATCAGCAGAATCATTTTTAACAGCCTCAAGCACCACTAAACATGAACACCCTCAGATAGCCCAGGAGTTTCAGAGTAAAACATTTGTTGTGCACAAATCAAGCAGAGTTCTCTGCAATGGTTATATACCAAGCTCATGGACAGGTCTATGCTGTCATCAAGGGAAGTGGGGGTGCAATAGGTCTGACTTAAGATCCATCAGCCCTAAGAAGGTGGATGGTAGCTGGGAGAAGAAGAACCCAAACTTCATGAGCTAATCAAGAACTGCATGAACTTCTTCCATCAGGAACGAGCCTCTGTCAATTTTTTGAAGAAAAAAGGTGCTGAAGGACCACTGCCAGCTCTTCTCCAGACTGTTTATTTCATGCCAATGATCTGAAGGCGTTCTTTAGACGTGAGAATCAGCCATTCCTTACTGCCTTGAGTGACGGTGGGAAGCTCCACAGTGGACATAAATCTCAGCTGGCTGACCATCCTAGAGTCTCTTGTCAAAACCCTGACAATGAACCAGAAGCAGAAACCATCATTGTTGATGGGTAAGAACTGGTGAACAGTTTGCCACCACGGAGCTCAAAATCATTTGACTACTGGATCTATGACGACCCGGATGTTCTTCCTTCCGTTGCATTTCCCTATATAGTCAACTGCCTGGTTTTCTCGCCGAGCCCATACACAGTGGCAGACCTTTAATCCTACAAAGGTTTGGAGACCTATAACCAGATGTTGGGTGAGGGAGACGCAGTCTCAAGTCATCAATAGCCGTTGTGTTGTGACGGCCGATGTGTGAAGGTGAAGTGAGTAATGCAATAACGTCTTTAATCCACCTACTCTTAACTGTATGATATCATTGCGGTACTCAAGGTGTAGCCAAGTGACTCTCAATCGTTTTGTTTTTTTTCATTTCAAAGACCCCCAGTTTGCTATCTACACTGTACACACTGTATCTGAGTTAGTTTCATAATATGTTTTTATTACTTCCAGCATTCCTCTCTCTGGTTTTAAATAACTTTTGAAAGTAGATAATATCCCAAATGTTTTTCTTGGTCTGACCTCTTGGTACCACCTAAAACACGGCAATAATTAACCATTTTGCTTGACAACGTTCGGGATCTACTTCTGTGCTTTGTTGTGATGCAGAGTGCCGCCGATATGGCGACTTCCGGTATGATGTGGCGTGAATTCCCTCTTTAGCTCAACAATGACTGCCCACTTTTTTTAACGGCTCTGGTTCCACAAGTTTACCCCTCAATATGTCCATTGACGTTTCCTTAAATGCTTAAGAGTTTTAAGCCTGGAACCAAGCCAACCACCTCTGAGATGAATTGTGGCCATACAACATTTGATTAGGCGCAAAATAACAGTTTGAAAATGGCAAAAAAAAGGCAAAGGGACAAGACTGTGTACGAAACTGTTATAGGCTTCTGTGGTAGAAGCTTGCTCTAGCCGTTTTGCGGTGCAATAAACAATTCCATAGTAACAGCAAGTTCCACCAATCAGACATCACTGTTACACTTAGGATTGTTAGTAGTGTAGTATTTTTTCATAGGATTGCACATAAAACATGTTTTTCTTAAAACAAGGTTGATTTCATACGGACGTCTAGCTTCTACAGAAGCAGAAACTCCGGATGGTTTAAATTATGGCTGATAATCAATATCCTTATGGAGAAAATGAATGGGATTTTACTTCTGGAACCACACTGTTGAACTCATCTTTGGTTTCTAGGTCACAAGTTTTTCATGGACAAAATGCTTCTGTGCTAATGAGGTCTGTATAACAAAAACTACAGTAACATGAGTATGAATGTGCTGTTATGTTGTTGGACAAAAATAACCAGAGACCTTCCAAACCAAATACTACAGTCTGTGGTTTATAGCAACTTTCCAAAAAGTTGAAGTCTGCTACTTAGAAAACAGAATGTACCATTGTACACACACGCACACACACACACACATGCATGCGCACACGCACACACACGCACGAACAGACACACACACACAGAGTTATAGACACAAGTGTTTGGGTGGTCTATGAGATGCTGAAAGGGATTTACATTTTTGTGTTTTTCTTTTTTAAATAGTTCCTTATTGACATGATTTTGTTGCATTGAGACATTTGTTGATGAACTTATTTTTGTTTGAGAAAGTGACTGTCTCAAGTGTTGTGCTTCTCAGTATAAAACAATGCTTTTGTCAGGCTAAATTATGTATTATGTGTTATTAATAATTTCGTATTATTATGTCCCTTTG
The DNA here is from genome assembly GCF_008692095.1 of Etheostoma spectabile. NCBI lineage: Eukaryota > Metazoa > Chordata > Actinopteri > Perciformes > Percidae > Etheostoma > Etheostoma spectabile. The sequence goes on from NC_045739.1 coordinate 6,081,739, forward strand.
TAGTCTTAGGAGTTTGCCAGACAAACTGGGTGTCATTTCAGAGACACTAGGCCTTTTGTCTTGAAGAAGGGGGTTGGTCTCTTTGAGATAATTGTTATAATTGATGTAAGATTGCATTAATGTACTTTTGTTGAGGATTTCTATGAGTAATAACAATGTCTTTATTGACTGCATTGCCCTGATCCAATATGGTTATTAGACATGTCCTGACTTAAATTCCTTGTTGTTCCAGGTGATGCCTTATAGAAAAAGGAGCAGTTGACTTTCTGTCAACTTTCTGGTGTCTGGGGACCTTGGGCTCCTCACTATTAGTGTCCTTCACCACGATTTCCTGAATGACATATGGATGTAAATCAAAGTATGACATATTACATCTGTGGCCAAGGAGCAGAAACGCCTGCTGCTTCATTTCACTCACATACTCGGACAATCTGCTACTGTAAACTATGTGTCTTGTTCATGTGTCTGTTTCACCTTACCGTGACCTGCCATGGGCCCATTTCTTCCAGTTCCTTTCTTGACAAATGTTCAACAATCCCCACGCCAATGCAGTCTCCCAGGACATTGACAGCACTGTTGCCGCGATCTCTGAAAGACACAGACCAAAGAGTAGGGGATATGTGCGTCTTCACGCTGTGCTTTTTGGTCATGTGTAGTAATCCCTGCCAAAGCACAGGTTAAACTTACAGAAGCCACTCTAAAACCATCAAAAGAGACACGTCCCTCACAGGAATCCCAATGACTGTCAAAATGAAGAGGGTGATGGCTGTTCCTGTGGCTGGGATCCCTGCTTCTCCAACACTGGACACTGATACTGTCGCACTGCAAAGGAAACACAGAATCAGTGATCACAAAAGTGGACTGTAAAAGAAGTAATTCACCAGCTTCTAAATAACCCATAATGTATATTTTTTTCATGATGTCTATCACATACTTGTAAAGATTGTCCTGTGTCATGTTCCACAATGTTTGTGTGTTTATTTATAACCGTCTTCCCCAGATTTCTTTTTTGAAAAAGCAGCCATCAGACACCAATGCAGCACCACTCACATCCTACTTGCCATCCATACTTTGCAGTTATGTGCTTCTAGAAATGTTTTGCTGCACAACCAATTAAGGCAAAATCATAAAGTGTAATATTAAATAATAACATGTCACGGTAGCTCAAGACCAGCACTATCCAGCTACCGATCAGTTGGAGATATTGGATCGGCTACTTCCTCTAAGCTGGAAACTCATTACTGTATGCCAGCAATCAACTGGATGATCCACTGTAAATATTCTTTTACAATAATGGGAAGAGCAACATACTAGAATGATTGTGCCATGCATCATTATAATACATTAAGTGTGTTACTTATAGCATATGATTTATCTCCACTTCTTAATAACAGAGCAAGTGAGAAATAATGACTTACGCAAGGGTAATTATCTGGCTCCAGCTCAGTTTCATGTTGTTGAGTTGAGCAATGAAAACTGCTGCCGCCACTTCGTAAAGGGCTGTTCCGTCCAAGTTGACATTATGTCCAATAGGCAGCATGAAGCGAGTGATTCTTTTGTCCATCTTGATTACGTCCTCACAACATCGGAAAGTCTGTGCATAGGAATAGCTTGGAGACAAAGTGCACTCTGCTGTTAGTTCCTAAATATCTATAAATTATCTAGCTATTAATGTAAATCCTCTTGTGATACTATCTTGTTGAACGCTCATTCAAAAGGTTCAAGTTTTACTTCTCTTACCTGCGCGACACAAGGAATGACTCCTTTAAAGCAGGATAAACGCCCTTGATGATAGAAAAGGGGTTCCGTCTCACAATGACGACATAGATCAGTGGTAGGACTACTGTTGCGTGGATGATGAGCCTTAGAAAGAGCAAAAAAATACTTAGTGGATACTGAGCATACCAAACAAAATGAGCAAATACCGTTTATTTATCATGCAAAAGAGCTAAAAGTGTGAAAGAGAACATACCCGCTAACAACCACTGCTATGAACATTAAAAGGCTGTAGACAGTCTCGTATTTGTCCCAAACTTCAATAACATAGCTTGCGGTCATGAAGAACAATCCTATTGGCAAGAAGCTGAAATAAAAAAACAAAATCATGGGAATACTTCAGAGACTTCTTGAAACTACATTGTGTAAGAATTTCTCCCATCTAGCGTTGAGATCATATATCCCAATCAACTCATTCTCGCCACGCAGTTCAAAGTATGTATCGCACCTACGGTAGCCGTCACACTTCAGAAAGCGAAATTGTATAAAAGCAGTCTATCAGCTGTTTGCTGGTTGTTGGAGTGCATGTCAGAGAGTGGCTTCACCACCAGCGGGCACGCGCGCCACCCAACGGAAATGAGAGAGAAAGAAAAAGAGACTGCAGCGGTCCGGAGGATAATTAACTAGTTGGGATTTGGTGTAGCAAAGCAGCTCCAATGTTCACTCTTTTTTCTGATGACAACATTTTCTTGCTCTGTTCAATAACCATTTTTTTTTTCTGGGCGAAGAAGACTCCCGTTCCTGAAAGTTGGATTTTGAATATTTGTGGTCCTGCGTGTTTCCTTCTTCAAACTTGCCGGGGCCGGGAAGCAACAATACCCATTAGCAGCAGCTGTGAGTCGAACACGCCAAAGGCGGAGCAGTATAGCCTGTATGTCCCTCACCGGCTTACGTATTGCAAGATGGCGCATGACGACGGAGAGTTTACCCCAGTTCATGCAAGCGCAAATGTAAAATCTTAAGTCAATAGGAATACTTGAAAGTGACGGTGGTGGTCACTAATCATAAAAATGTTGAACAGGCAACACAGATTTGATAATGAACTACAAACGTTACACAATGTAGCTTCAATGGAAAGAATATTACGTTTTTTACTTCCACGTCTCATATTTGGACCAATACGGTAGCCTACTATACATTGCATACTATATTTCACATTTGAATATTGTTGAATTTGCAGAGGTTTTCTTCCAGATCAAGCGTGCTGTTTCACCCTACCCTTACCTAATTATAATGTGAACCACATGTTTAACGGCATCATGAACTGCGGCATTGATGTCCACAAAGAGTTGCCCTTCTTCTCCCATTGACCTGAGGGCCACTCCAAAAATAACAGAGCAGACAATAAGGCCCAGAGCGTTGAGTCCCTCAACATGTTTACCCACCAGACGCACTGCTTCCCTTGTCTGAAACAAGATGAGAAACTGGTTGTGTGAAACTGCAGTGAGAATGGTCTGATGGACACTTCAGCTATCAACAATTATCAATGTTAAAGTGACACAATGGGAAAGGTGTTTACCAATTCCTGGCCAGAAGTTTCATCGAATTCATTAATTGCAAGCACCACCTTCTGAGTCTTGTACTAAATATTAGAAAAACATCACATCATTAACTACACTTCATGGTCTCCTTCATGGGCCGTATATCCCATACCCGAGTGATAAAACATACCTGTTGAAAACTAGCTTGAACAATATTGTTTGGCACCATGTTTCTATAAAGGGTAAAGAAAAACACACACACACATCCACCGTCATAAAATGGATGAATTAAATGAGTCAGTCAGCTTGTAAATGTTGACAAATCTGAAAAGAAATGCAAAAAAAAAAAACTTTCTTCTTACCTTATTAGATCCAACAAGGCATCAACTTCGGAGAAGGCGTGTTCATCATCATCATCATCATTTTTCACACGGCCACTGAGAGGGACCCCAGGCTTCACCAACAGTGCCATTGTTAATCCTACAGCACATAATCCAGGGGTGAGCACAGGAAGCAAAAACCCAACAACAAACGCCAGATGTTCCGCCAGAGGTCCCTTGCCTTGGAATACTCCATTTGTTTCAGGAAAACAACAACTTTGCAAATAACTTTGAGCTAGCAAGCTGCACACTGAAAATGTCAAGTTTTGAAGGCAAAAGATTTTTTTATTTATTTAACCTTTTTTACCAGGTTAGTCTCACTGAGATATAACTTCTCTTTTTTTAAGAGAGGCCAAGACGGCAGAACAAAGTTACATGTAACAATTTAAAATTACAAAAGAGGCAAAGACAACCTAAGTGGATTTCAATTAAATAACAGTGCCATTAATTAAAACATTTGCACATCACTGATTACAAAAATTGCCATGTAAATTGTAGTCAGTAATGGATTACATTTCAAAGTAATCTGACCCAACCCTGAATACAACAGTCCTACAACAAACCCTACATTCATTATGTGCATAACGTTTTATAAGGTGGTGCTGTCGAATTATATGCTGACAGGCATTTCTATTATTTTGTCATCAACACAAACTACATCATTTAAAATGATCATACAGTTAAAGCAACCCCTCTTAAAAACTGAACATCGTAACCTTCCTGAAGGTAGGATTTACTACATTAGTTTGAGCTTAGTTAGCAAGTGAGTGTATATTCTATGTATTGTATTTCGCTTACCTATAGTAACAGACAGAAGAGTGGTTGAGATAAAGTATACTGCTGTACGTATGGAGATTTTTCTGGAGATGCCAACAGCCCGACTACAAACTCCTATTAAAAAAAAAAAGAAGGAAAAAAAAGGGTTAAAGCATCAATAAAATAATTTATGAGCGTTACATCATTGTAACGCAGGGACAGTTAGGACAACACAGTCAGTCAGCTCAATACCAGCATTTTCAGCGGTATCTGAGGCAATACAGATACTGGTATCGGTATGGGAACATCTCTAATTATTAGCATTCTGAATTTTGAACTGCTGACAGCATGATAAATACACCTTTGGCTTACCTTGTATAACATTTGACACAATCAGAGGAATGGTCACCAAATGAAACATCCGCACAAGTATTTCTCCGGGGAAACTAATGTACTCCATATCAGTAGGTGTCAAGGTGACGTATATCTTCAGAATCACGCCCAAAAGAATGCCTGCGAGACAGTAACAATTAGAACTTCAATAGAGAAAAAGGCTTCCAAATCGCTGAGAATAGATTTGTAGGCTAACAGAAGCTAAGCCAACCAAGTTTAGTGCCCTTGTAGCTGCACAAATAACACAACAATAACAATATAGTATCAGATTATGACACAATGATTTTTAGCTCTCTGTCCGGTCTACATCTAGACTGTGGAGACATTGGCGCTCCTTTTTGTATATTACAGATGAAGGTTGTTAACCTTTTAATAATTTATAAATTGTACTGTATATTTATTGCTATGTTTATAAATGTTGTCATCTTTAATGTACTGTTGACTTTCCATTTGTGTCCTGAATAGAGTAAATATTATTCTTATTATTATGACCAAACTAAACTACATGTCGAACTAAATAAAATAATACATCATAATTTATCACCTGGTTGTTTTTGTTGTCAGAGGCGCACAAACTGTTTTATAGGCCTATTTTGTATTGAATTGATGTCCTCTGTATCCGAACATGCTCATATTACAATGCTTTATGTCAGACCACAAGACAGATACACAATGTCACAGTGTAAAAAAAAAAAAAGAAAACACACATAACAACTTTCTCAAATTGCACAAATAAATGTGTTCTGTATAATGCTTTTCTCAACCATATCCAGTCTGCACATACACATACATTTCTATTAAGGTTCCCAATCAATGCCGTACAATGGACACATTTACCCGGATGAACAAGACATATGACCAGCACTAGTGTCTTAGCACACGCAATATAGTCCTCACAATTCAAAAGCTAGAACAAAATTAAGCATGATGTAATTTTACAGGCTTGCGTCATATGTGCAAAGTTTTGTACTGTAGTAAGAATGGTTAACTATGGGGTGCACATGATCTTCAAAACCAAATACAAGTGTAGTGTTGGGTTTGCATTTGCTCAAACAGAGACAGCACTACTCTGTCTCATGCGATAGATACAGTAACGTTAGGTATCGTTGTTGTGCCAAGTTCCAGCTGGGAGTTGCATCCACAAGATAAAATAATATTTTTAAGGTATAATACTGTTTAAAAATTATATAAACGTCTTTGTCAGGTTTTTCGACTATGATAAATCATCATCATTTTAGAACGTTTAGCTATAATAATCAATGTTTAACAGAAATAATTGTTGCTGTCCGAGTGAATGCAATATTGTTTGTTTACAGTAGCTTAAACCACTTACCCATTATAATAGCAAAAAGGCTGTACGCGGCTAACTGATTCTTCTTGTGGAAAGCGGCACAACAGGCTCTGGCGCGGTCCATTTTCACGTCTGAAAAACAAACTCAAATTAGCTAGCTTGCTTGCTAGCTACAAGCTAGCTACAGTTACCGTAATTATTTTAACGGTTGTCCTGAAAATGTGACGTTAGCTACTTGGCTAATTTAAATTATTAAACAAGGATGACGTGAATATGTGGACTATAACGGTATTTTAAAAGCAATACTCACAAATAAAACGTAACGTTAGATGATAAATGTAGCTATAATGGCTAACGTTAGGTAGCTAGCTACTTACCTCTCTGGTCTCTGCTTGATTTTTTGGTTGTAGTCTGTCACAGTCGTTGGTGATGGAACATTAGCCGTTTCGTAGCTAACGTTACAAAAAACAACAGAATATCAAACGCGAAAAATACAAGTCTGTCAACTGTAATAAAGCCTAGCAACATGACTCAAACAGGATGTGGCACACACTGTAGCGTTATCTATATATATACATATATATATATATATATATATATATATATATATATATATATATATATATATTATATATATATACACACACAACACAAGAGAAGGTATTTGAAACAGAAGGCTACACTGCTGATTTTACAGGTTTTCCTACTTCTAAAGCATGTAGAGGTTACATAAGGCTCAACTGTGAGAGACGGAATCTAAAACAAGAAATGAATCGAAAAGAAGAGAATCAGGAAAATCACATTGATTTTTTACATAATTTACATTTTATTGCATGACTTATGTATTAGATTCATCATAAAAGCTGAACTTAATATTTGGTACAGAAACCTTTGTTTGCATGTACAGAGATCATACGTTCCCTGTAGTTCTTGACCAGGTTTCCACAAAGGAAGGAGAGGAACTGATTGTGCCCACCCAGGATTCAAGTCCTCTTGGTTAGCCTTACGTCTGGTGGGCTGACTCGGTTGGGCCAGACTCGGTTTTAATTCTTGCATTTGGCGGAGTTTTAATTGGGTCCTTGTTGGATCTTGCGACGTGCGGACCAACATGGGCAGCCATTTGGACGTTGCCCTAGCAACTTACAGGGTCTTTCTGGTATGGCATATATAAAGTGTTTGTTTATCACACATGATGAGGGGCTTAGGTGATGTCATCTCATTGGGTGTCTTAAATAGCTACCCCATTAATATGTATCGTACAGTTGCAAGATCAGAAGAAGTTATTTTAAATACCTGCATTGCTTTTTCCTCCAGAAATGCACAACATTCAGCCAAACAAAGATCCATCATTTATCCAAAAGCATTGGATATTCAAAAGTGTCAGGAGGGGATTCAGCTTAACTACACCCTGAAAACAATGCATCAACATTCACAAAAACACTCATGATTCTGTAATGTAAGATTGTGTTTACCATAAAATAACCTATAATTAGGCTATGCCTAAAAGTAATCGGAACTTACCAAAATAAATCACAATAAGTACTAAAATTAAACACATATTGTAGAATTTGGCCATACAGTGCAAAATATGTGGTCAAATTGGACGATTAAGCTAATGCTAATTATGCTAATTATGCAAATTGCTCAACATATGCCAATTAGCATCCAGCAGTTTCTGTATACTGGGGACCCATACTTCACACTTCTGCAATAAAACTTTGGTGTACTCAACATTTCCGGGTTCACCTAGTTGGCTACTAGACTAGTAGGGGTTTTAATTTGTTACAGAAATTTAAAGGGGACATTCTTGAATGGGTTTCCTCTCAAGCTGGTAGATGGATTACACTGATAATTAAACAAGACAATGCTATCTTTATTGTTTGTAATATTTGCAGGTTTAATTCTCACGCTTTTAACAAGCTCTTATTTAATGAAATACCATTCAAATTGAAAGATCTGAGTAATAAGTACCAGGGTTCTTACATAATTCTTTGTGGTGATTTTAATGAGTGTCTTGATGACTGATAGATAGACACGCCATATCCACCTTTATCCTTCTTTGTGAATGATTCAACAGCCACTAATGTAAATCCAGTTTTTCTGGATTTTATCTGGAAAAATAAGTCACATAAGCTAAAGAAAAACATATTCAGTAATAAAGCAAAAGGAGGTCTTGGAGTTTTAGATTTCAGTGACACTGCACCTTTAGAGTTAATTAGTCAAAACTATTTCTTAAAAACCCTGAGTCAGTTTGGTATTTTATCCCAAATTTCATTTTAAACAAAATTGGAGGTCTTTCCTTTATTTTAAAATATCATTTTCTGCCTAATAAATTGCCAAATGGAATTGAACTAACATGCATAAAGTGTAACAATAACATAAGATATACCCTACTAGTCACCCTGTTTCTAGATTTGCCGATATTGACTCTTCCTGTACATTTTGAAAACAAAATATTGAAACAATGTCTCACCCTTTTTGATTGGGAAATTTCTAAAAACGTTCTGAACAAATTTGGAGTCTTACTTCTTTGACCCCACCAACTTTGTCTACTCCTTTAACCTTAAAGACATCATTATGTTACTGCAGTAATTCAGGTAATACCGCTCTTGAGTGTCTAATTCATTTTGTTGCTCTGTCTGCAAAATTCTATATTCACAAGCAGAAATGTTCTAACTCGTGTCCATAATTTTATACCTTTTCTCATTGAGTTTAAATCTCTACTGAAGTTAAAACGTTGGATAACAAGAAAAGTATTGAAATTGTGGATACTGTAGAGTAATTCTTTCCTGAAAACTCTGACTACCTACACTTTTTGTCTTCTAGTATGTTTTCTTTTTCTGTTGCATTGACTTGTATTAGTTTTTTTAATTATTTTTAATTTTTTTAACTATTATTTATTTTTGATTTATTTAGTTTCAATTTTTTATTGTATATGTATATTCTTTTTATCTCCATACGTTTGTACACTTGTTGTTTGTGTGCTATTATTGAAAAAAATAATTAATAAAAAATTGTCTTGAAAATAAAAAAAAATAAAAACCTGCACGTTATTCAACTAACCTGACCCCTGAGTTTTAGGATACATAGAGTGAACTCTATGCTGCCAGTGACTGATCCATCAGACATGCTACAGTACGTCATAAGGCTGAGAGGATTGCACTGCTAAAAAAGGATTACACCGTTTGACATTTTCCCTGACCAAAACTGCTTTGATTAGAGACCGAAAAAATGAAGAAGAAATTCATTTATGGAATTTATCAAAACAGCAGATATAGTATAATATAGAATATATAGAATAATTCTGGGGTGCTGATTATGTTCTTGTGGATTAGATAGATAGATTTGTTGGCAGATCTAAGCTGTCACTGAAATGCAATACAGTATAGGGTGTTATATATATGTCAGTTGGTTTTGTGTTATTTGATTTTAAGGTGTCATGGAAAGGTCCTGTCACAAAACCTAAATACATGTCCTTTTAACATACTGTGTTTTCTTTTATTTATTAAACAGTAAATTAATTAATTAAGAGAATACATGTAACAATGTGTACGGCATTTTACTTTATTTTATTTATTTAGGCATTTTAAATCTCCATGTACTGGGCCCTTCGTTAAGGGCTTTTTTGCCATGTTTGTTTCCATTTAATCCTTTAACCTGTAAAAGACAGATGTGTTTCTAAATTGGAGTAAGATGAAATAGACAAAAGAACCATAAAACCATATATTTCACCTTCCATATAACCCTAGATACATTTTTTCCCCCAGATATGTTTCTATTTAACACACAATAAAGCATAATTACAGAATTAAAAAGTCCAGTATAGTTTTCAGCACCCAAACTCCATATTGACCATATTAGGTGCTGAGAACAAGAGCGATCCTTTACACAGATCCCTGAACAGCAACTGAATCTGTATCCACTAGTTCAAAATATAACCAAACCCATCTGGCATTTTACAACTTGTATACGGTAATATATAAATTGATCTGTTGCAGATGTTGCTACTATCTTTCTTCTTTCAGATCTTCTTTGCCATCCAACTCCTTGATCTCACTTGGATTTTTTGGATCATTCATAATACTTTAGCTGTGTTACTGAAGAGCAATGTATAGAAATGGCGTGTAATGTATAGTGTATGTATGTATACCATATGACTCAAAGTTAAAACGGCCATAAACTGAACATTCCCCATTTGGTCTGATCCTGTATTTTTAGTTGATGTTGTTGTCTTTGTTGTTATGTACTGTATGTCAACTTCTTTGCTACTGCAGCAAAATTAATCGCCCCTCGGGGACAAATAAAGGTCTTGAACTTGAACATATGTAATGTAATCCTATAAGTTACATTGCAGTCCAGTCTGTGGCTGCCGGTTGCAGCGTTCACGCTTAATACTGGACCAATTTCAAAGATTGTTGTTTCTATCTGTCACTTACACACAAAAACTAGGAAAATAGGGTCCAGGTTGAAAAAAGGTAGTTACCCTTTAATTACTATATAATTATATCCATATAATGACGGGGGCGGCTGTGGCTCAGTGGTAGAGTGGTTGCCTGTCAATCAGAAGGTTGGTGGTTCGATACCCCGCCCCTGCAGTCATTGTCGGAGTGTCCTTGGGCAAGACACTGAACCCCGAGTTGCCCCCGGTGCTGCGCATCGGAGTGTGAATGTTTGTGAGTGTTTATCTGATGAGCAGGTGGCACCTTGTACGGCAGCCCCGGCCACAGTGTATGAATGTGTATGAATGGTGAATGTATCCTGTAGATGTAAAAGCGCTTTGAGCAGTTGTCAAGACTGGAAAAGTGCTATATAAATACAGCACATTTACATTTACATAATATTTGCCTGATGTGGAGACTCTTACTCAAGCTCGCTTTCTACAAACATATTCATCTGGTGACTAGCTGTTTTACACTTGAAGTCACAAAACCAGGGTTTTTCCCAGCACCTTTTTTCACAGCCTACTTGATTTGAGCAATCGATACTGTTCAATACAGTGACCCCTGGCTTCATTGAACCCCCTCACGGGCAAATATTGTAGAATCCTGTTGGCAAAGTTCAAACTGAGGTTATTCAGGGGACAAAACCATAAAAACATGACAAGGCTAAAGCTAAAGACATTTAAGATCAGAGGATTGCTTGCCCACGTGGTATCACATCTATTCAGTGGAATAGATGGTAGAAATACTGCATGTATGGATAATACTCATACTAAACTGCAGCTGAAAGATTCAGTAGCAGGATGGGTCACACCGAGTTTGTCTGTGTTGCAGTTTTGAAATATTGTAAGAAACGTTTGTCTTTCTCACATTTAAACACTTTGACCCATTATCTCTTATTCTTTTGCATTATTCATCAAGTATATTTTTAAATTTTAAGCAATTCTGCTTAGACAAAATTCTGTCTTCATTTATTAACATTCAATTTTATTTAGGACTCTCACGGACAGGGGGTGTGTGATGCGTGGCATTCTCAGAGAGAGGGAGCATGTTCAGGGGTTGCGCTCAATTTGGTAGTACAATTAGTATGTAATAAAAGTGTCAACATGTTATTGTTGGTAATTTGTACAGTACACTACTTTCTTAGCAGACAGACACAGTTATCAGGTGAGCATAGCAGAGCATTTAGCTGCTAAAAGTCAGATATTTTTCTCAGTAGTGAATGCAGACAAAAGTCAGAGCCACATAACTCCAAAAAAATGTTGCTCTGTCTTTTCGATGTGTAAAACAGGCAACTGTCTGCTAAGTTCATTATATCAACTTTAATGGTTATAATATGTCAGTGTTGTGCTCACAGCTTGTTTTTTTCTGCCCCCAAGTGGCTAGAATTTTATTTTTTATATTTTTATACTTGTGCTGCTTGTATACATTAATCTCTCCTTCTAACTTTCAACCTAAACCTTACTTTAATTAGATTATCACACGTTTTTTGATGTGACGAATGGATTCCATATGTGAACTCTGTCTTAATTCTTCCACATGAAAGTAGAAACCGAAGCTCAGAGGAGTGGATGAACTCTATACCTCGCCTGGAAATTTATGAAGCATCCTTTTTTCATTCAGACACCTTCAAATAGAAACAACACCACGAAAGTATGTAGTACATCATAATTCATATCCGGTAACGAGATAACAGTCAATTAATACTGCAACATCACCAACCTTCTGTCCAGAGAAAATCATTCTCAGCTAGAAAATATATAACATGTGATATAGTGTGTGCAGCAGAAATGTAGAAAATTACAAAGTGACACTTTGATGCAACTAAGATATTATCCAGCATACAACCTCCCATAAAACCCTCAAGTTGTAGTTTTAATCAATCAAGATATAACATGCTGTTTAATGAGCTTTAGATGTGAGGCTAATTGGATTTTTTTTATTTTTTTTCTAAGCTAACCATCTCGTGGCTGTAACTTCATATTTAACAACATTTTAGTCTAATTCCTTTAAAGTGTCCAAGAAATCTTTCTTTCATATGACGTTTTGAAATGAGATGAATTCAAAAAGATGACATATAACTTATAATGCCAGTTTGAGATGCAGCTTGGGCTTAAATGTTGATCAAGGCTTAATCCTCCCTTGACATAGATTTTAGGGCCAGGTGGAGGCCTTGTTTTGACTTGGATTCATTTTTTCTGGTGGTTTTCCCATTTCCTGTTTATTCTGAAGGGTTTCTGTTCCTCCTAGTATTGTCTTGTTTTACTTCCTGTTGTTTATTTTCCCGCCTGTGCGATTACCTGTCCCTTGTCCTAATGTGTTGCCCCTGTGTCTCATTGTCTCCCCTGTCTTGTGTATTTAAGTTCAGTCTTCCCCTTACACCAGTGTGAGATCGCCTGCTTCCCTGTGTTCAGTTTTCCCGGGGTCCTGTTATTCTGAGTTCCTGTTGTTTCCCTGGATTTTGACCATTGCCTGTATTTTTGGATCATCCTTTGCCTGCCAATTTGGACACTGTTGCTGTATATTTATTAAGCTTAGCCTATTAAATAAACTTTTGCTTTTTACATACCTGAGTTGTGTATTGTGGGTCCATCCTTCTGTATGCGTGATATTTAATTTATATATTTCCCTCCCTGTTGTGTGTGAAAATGTTTGAAGTGACAGAAATATCCATCTTTTAGAGGGGAGTACCAGAGATCATTTCTGTTTGTGTACTGTATGTACTTGCAGACTCCAGCTTGAGGTCAAATTCAGAACAGCTCTACCTCTCATCCTTCCTCCCCATATCCCACAGAGTCCCATATCAGTCATAAATCTTAAACCTCCCAGGACAGCGTTGACAATAATGACAAATCTGCCCCTAGGTATTAAAGGAATCTTTGCATGTTGCACTCAGTCAACCTTAATACCACTGATCGTGGCTACCAATAACCCCCCCACCACAAAAAAAAATAAAGTTTAAAAAAAAAAAAAAAAAGGGGAGGGAGGCAGGGAGGAGGGTGCCCATGGGTTAAGAGCTAAAGCCGCTTGGCCCAGATGAAGATGGCTCTCAGGCTCCCTGCCAATCAAAGCCCAGCCAACATCCCACTCTGACTGACAGGGCAGAGACACGGTAAGTTAGGCCACACGCACACTCGATGTACATGCAGCCTACAGTTTACAGACATATGGTGCATAAATCACACAGCATAACAGGGTTGGAGACAAAGCGTGAGGGCTCTGCTTGAAATTGAATTTACATAAAGCTGCTATAGTCAAAACTTTTATATAAACAATGGATTAAATTGAGTGTATGTAAAAAGGGGTCGCTATGGGTGACAAACCCACCTGATCCCCAACTCTACGGAGCAATAAATCTTATTTTTCTCACTGTTTTGGTTTCACAGCCCGCAAGTGATCATCTTGGGATCTCTTCTGCCGTCCTTCTAAATATCTCCTAAATGCCTCCTTTCAGTTGCTGATCAGGCAAAACTTACCAACTGGTTAATTCAGTAAATGTCATTTAAATATGCCATATTTACCTGATATTTGCAAAGAAGTGATCATCAGTCACTAGTAAGTAAAAAACAATGGAAAAGCTACTACAAGGTGTAAATGATGGAAGCTAGCCACTGTCTGGTGTTGGTAGCCTGGATGTGCGGTTCTTCGCAAGGCATGATGAACATGACATATGATGCCATTTCTCTAACAAGGGATTTGTATGTAAATAAATAACAGTGAAATGTCACAGCTTGTACTGTAAACTCTGGTATCATGGAACTTGCTGTAGTTTAAATCTGGTATGTAAGGTGTTTACACTGGTAAAGAGTACTTCCTGTACTACTTTATCCCCCTTGTGCAAATCCTTGATTTCATGTCTAACAATCCGTCAATCTTCATGTTTATTCTTGTGCACCTCTCACTGGGGGACATGCTTTATTTTAGACTGAAATCCCCCATTATCCTTAGAAATTGTTTCTTTTCCTTCTTGTGATCTGCTTTGTTACTTTCTTGCAGCTTCCATTTACTGACCAACTGACAACTAGCGTACTTCTTCCCTACATCATGCCTTTCTCATTCATCTTCCTGTCACTCAGCTATTTTCTTTCTTTCTCTTGTGTCTTGCAGTGATAACAGTGCAGCTAGTAAATTCATGGTGTTTTAAAATGTTTGTTGTTCTCTCTGAACATCTGCCAAAACTCAGATCATCTAACCAGAGATGGGCACACAGTTCCCTGCAATTTAAGATCAAGCATACAAATACTAATGGTTTGAAAACAAGCTTTCCTTTCATCCATTAAATGCCAGTTGTGTTGTTGCCCATACTATCGTTTTATCACAAGGCAGGTGGTGTGGATTAGGGAGGCTCTCTGAACTTCAGTATGACACATGCATCACACAAGAATGTATAATCCACAAGCCTGCAGCTTTTTAGTCTTTACCAGCCACCTGTATGTCCATCTTTTCCTTGGTTGCCTCATCTTTGCCTCTCCTCACTTTCCTCCTCCAAATTTCTTCCTATTTTGTCTCCTTTGTCCCTTCAACCAGTTCTGCCACATTCGTCACAGCTTATCATTTCTATTCATTAAGCCGCCCCCTAGGCTACATGATGCTGCCTTCCTCAATAACTGAAATTTCTATGGTTACCCCAAGCACACACACACATGCAGTACATGTACATCTAGGCACATGCATACATACATACTCACACTTTTATACCCTCATTCTCATACACATTCTTACATTATACATGTCATGCATGCATGTACTGTATATACTGTATATATATATATATATATATATAAATATACTCGTACAAGGCAGCAACATTTTACAATTAATTTCAAAAGAGACAAGAAGCCAATGTAAAGATGATAAAATGGGTGTTATTGTTTCTGCTCTCTTTTACTTGTTTTGCAAAAATGTCTGGTAGTTGCAATTTGTATAAGATGAAGTAAGTTGACCCATCTGATAAGTCATTCATTCTTTCACTCATTCATGTATTCATTGCAATGGTTCAGGAAAGAGAACAGCATGGCACAAATCAATTTATGTGCTTTGCATTCCAAATTGTGTTTTAAGATCAGCACCAAAAGTTAAAAATTCAAAAATAGTTTCTTACACACTTATTCAAGAGACCAAAATTATGCAATCACCACGGCAGTTCAACCAGTCTGTGTGAGGTGAGGGGCTTGCGTTTTAAGTTCAAACAGTTATACAAGTGCTGCCTGAAGCCCTTCCACAGATAATGGGCCATGATCACGCAGAAAAATATAAAAAAGAATCAGGGTGAGGGAAAAAAATACCAAAAGGGGGATGAATACACATCAACAAAATGGAATCCCATCTTCCATCTGAAAAGAACATCAAAGGAAATGTTTAATCTCAAGAGGCAGTACTTTGTCATCTGACGTGCATCCCGAATGTCTCTCAATCCTTTTCCATCCATCCCTCTCTCGTGATGAGATGGATGATGATGATGAACGTGCATGAGGGAGGGAGGGAGGGAGGGAGGAAGGGATAATACCTCCTGAATACATGATGAATGCAGTCATTGGGCTTAAACTGACCGGGGGTCGAGTGTCGCACTGAGACTGAGAGTGTGCATGTGAGTGACATTGAGCACCATCATCAACTCTCCCCTGCAGCCTCTTGCAGTCTCTCTATCCTCATCCTGAAGAGAGACACATGGCATCATGCAACAAACAAGACAAGTTAATGAGAGGATGAAATATTGCTTCTTCTAATTTTGAGAACTGAGTTACGAGAAGCGAGAGAAAAGAGGCAAGTGAGATACCGAAGTAAAGCAGAATCTTGTGGTTGCATCCAGCATCCAGCTTTTTTTTAGGCAGCAAGAGGATGCTGAACAATATGACGGACTGCGAGGAGGGAGAGGGGGGACCCACCAGCCAGGGTGAGTGACGAAATCTGACCACAGACTGATGAGAGAGGAGTATATGACAGTGTGTGTGTGTGTGTGTGTGTGTGGACGTGGGTGCGTCAATTTGCGTACATGTACGTGTGTGAGTGTTGTGGGGGCTACTGAATATGCAAGCATGCGTGTGGGAGTTAGGGAAAGTTAGGGAAATAAAATTATGTCATTTCAGGGAGTGCAGAAAGTGTTGGTCCTTACATCTGGCTGTGTGAAGAGCTAAAAAAACAGCGATGGAGAGCGGAAACTTGCAAACTCTGTCATCTCTGGTTGTATGTATGAGGTTGATTGCACACAAATATTACTGTAATGTTTCACCTATTGAAAGAATGGAAACAACAAGTGGATGTGCTTCGGTCAAGCATCCATCCTCATTACTGCTTTTTCAAAATCAGCTGTTTATGGTCAAGTGGATGGATGAATTTGACATCTTGGTGCAGTATATGTGTTTCAGATGTGGTTCAGCCTGTGACTGTAGATTTGCACGTCCATGTCAAACACGTCTAGCACGCTACTACAAAAAGGTTTCCAGTGGACTGAGTGCAGCCCCTGCAGAGCATCTGGGGAAACCAACCTTTTACTCTCAAACTCATTCATGTCTCTCTCCATCAAGAACATCTCACCGGGGGCAATAGCTGCCTTTCATAATGCTGTGTGTGTGAGTGTGTGTGTGTGTGTGTGTGTGTGTGTGTGTGTGTGTGTGTGTGTGTGTGTGTGTGTGTGTGTGTGTGTGTGTGTGTGTGTGTGCGCGCGCGTGCGTGCATGCATGCATTCATGCATGTGTGTGTGTGTGTGTGCGTCTGTACAGTCTGAGTGTGCCCACACATGAATACAGATATGCCTTGGCTGGTAACTTTTCTTTATATATTGTAATATGTTTAGGATGCAGGACAACATTTTTCACTTACTCTTCCTTTCATTAGTTAGAGCTGCATTGATTAATTGATTAGTCAGTTGACCGGAAATTAATTTGCTACTATTTGATGATCCATTAATCAGTAATTTTTCAAGCCAAAATACTCTGGTTTCGGCTGGCAAACATGAATATGCTCTTTTTCTTTTCAATACCTTCAGATTTTGAATTTAAAAAAGCCAATTGGAGACATCACCATGGGTGCTTTTTATTTAGAAATTAGATTATTTGATGATGAATTATCAATATACCCTAGTTATTACAAGTTTTGCAGTGTGTGTTTGTGTCTGTGTACACACACACAGAAATTCTGAAATCAATTCTGAAGTTCATTTTTTTCTTCCCAAAAAATAAAAAATGTCCTTCAAATTTGTGACACCTCGCCTCACACATACAGGCATACTGCTCCTAATTTTAATTTTAATTTAATTTAATTTAGTCTCAGTTTCTGTACTTGGAGTACTAAAAAACACTTCCATATTACTTACACCATTTCACAGTCCTTGTTTGTATCTTGATAAAGAAGTTATGTTTGTTATTGTTGAGTGAGACATTTTAACATCATGGAGTGAGATCCCTTGAGTTTGTTGAGATCTTGACTGGTTTTGGCTTGTTGGCTTGATTTGGTGTTTTTTTCCGCACAATACAGAATGGGATTCGTTTGATAATCCACACATAAACCCTGTTTGAGTCCAAAATGTCACTTAAATAACCACATTTAAGTATTAGAAGTATCAAAGTGTCAAAAGTAAAAGTACTTGTAAGGGAACCATTTATCACATGTTTATATGTTATTGTAATATTAGTTCTGTCAAAGTGAAGCTAATTTTAATTACTTTATATACTAGTTAGTTGAATCTATGACAGTGTGAATCTGAAAAGTAACTAGTAACTATGGCAGTTAAATAAATGTAGTGAAGACAAAAGTGTAATACAACCTCTTGAAATTGGAGTGAAGTGGAGTGAAACATATAAAGTTGCATGATGGAAAAACTCAAGGAAAGTATAATAGGATGCAGATAAAATAGAAGGAACACATTTTTACACAACTAAATCCACCCTAGTTGTCAACGTTTCCTTGAGCAAGGCATCTAATCATCAACCATCCTAATTAAGTCAGAGTGATACCGTTTGTACAGTAATAAAAACTGATCAAACCAACAGTTAAGTATCTGAAACAGTAGTCATTCACCTCATGTTTACAGTACTGTTGTGTCACAGCAGAGCTGTAGACACCAAAACATTACTTGTATGTTCTGGAGCAGCAGGTGCAGGAGATCATCATGTCGATGCCAAATTTGTGGCCGTTTACATAAAAGTATGTAATGACACCATGTGAGAGTCATGCAGGGTGAGAGCTTAGGATTTTATTACTAGAGCGGATAGACCAAAGCAAATACACATGTAGAAAGATGCAAACAGAAAACAGATGACATGCCATATTAAAAATGTTATATTAAAAATATTATAGAAGCCAAATCAACAATTTATTTGTGGCTTTGGACATGCAGACTGTGTTCAGTCAAACAGGAAAAATCTTTAATGAAAACATAGGGGTGGCCGGTGTAAACGCTGTACCGCTTACCGTCAAACACCGGTATGAATTTGCTCCATATTAACTTTGTGCTACTGGAAAAGCCCTTATTTTGCTTAACCCCCCAAAAAAGAGGAGTTGGAGGTTGAGTCAGGAGCCAGTACCGCACCACAGCGCAGTTGCATTACACACAGCCTTTAGCTGTTTACCTTGAATCGCCTTAAACAACACCAGGCTGCAGCATAATCATACAGACCTCTACACACATCAGACTAATCGGTCATAATTCCACTCAGCCAGAGATTCCCCTCTTTTCAGCTACAATGGACAGGAAACAGTGTTTCAGTGTTTACATTGTATAAATTGACATGAGCTCTGGGGGTCAGATGGTCCGGAATTGCCCTCTGGCTGTTTAAACTAGGAGAGATTAAACTTTGGTTGTGCATGCACACATACAGTATAACACACTCACGATACTAAGAAATAAGAAAAGAACATGCTTTTGGCTGTGCTTATCACAAGCTGCTTCAAACATCCAGGAGACACAGAAATGTGTCAGTCAGTTTTAAGTAATTATTAATTTCAGTTTAGTGAGTGAACATCACAAAAACAGCAACAAGACTCTTTCTGATCAACAACTTCAAGTTAATGATAACACCTGAGGAAAAGTCAGAGGGTCACCATACCTAGCAGGATTAACTTTATTTAATTGTCCAGTAATACACAAGAATGAAATCAAAGATTATAGGAAAGTACTTTTACAAATATAATTTTGTTTATTGTAGTTGTGTACTGCTCTCCTATACATTTTTTTGACCCCCTCAGATTTATTTTCTGACCCTTAGCGGGGGCCCCGACCCCCAGGCTGGGTAGGACTGCCTCTTAGCCTGCCGGAGGCTTTTATCAGTCAGCACATGTTACTGAAATTAATCAGTTCCAACAGCATTGTTTCAACTAAATTGCTTTTTATTAAGCAGAGTTGCTCCAGCTCTCTTTCTCTCTCTCTCTCTTTCTCTCGCTCTCTCTCTCTCTTTCTCTTTCTCTCTCTCTCAGGTGAATGATTAATGGTTGACAGGGAACAAATCAATCATATGTAAAGGATTGCTCCCACATTTTGGGGGTGTCATGCTGATTTGCTGTCTGACACAGACTAAGATGAGATGTATCATAATAGTTTTTCATATTTAAAAAAAAGTCAGTCTTTATAATGAACAGCTATAGTTTTAACACAGGCAGAAGAAAGCAAACCATCATATTATACATAGTGTTTTTTTAAAGGAATAGTTCAACATCTTGCCAAGAGTTCGATGAGAAGGTTGATACCACTCTTTTTTTGGTTGACAGCCAGTTAGCTTAGCATAGAGAAGGGACTCAGGGAAACGTCTGTCCAAAGGCAAAAATACGTACATACTGATAAAAAAATAAGTAGTGTAAAAATGTTAAATCATAGTTGTTTTACGGGGGTTATGAGCTTGTCTTCTCATCTCTCTGCAAGATTAATGTTAATAAGTGTCTTTGCCAAAATAACAAACTATTCCCTCATTAATTTGATGTGTATGCTCCTCCTGCCCTCCATAACACAACCACAGACTGCTAAAATGGATTTAATCTGCTGGCCAGATGTTGTTAGCTCATCCACTGGTGTTTGAATCTGAATCAATTTGTCTGATTGCCCATACGTTAATGCAGAGTGTTTAACATTGTAATTTCACTAAGAGACAAGGGGCACCTGAGACATTTGGGGGATGAGTGGAGCACAGAGAAAAATAACTCCTTCTCCTCCCAATGCATTCATTGTCTTTGCCAGCGTCATAGCTAAAGGCTAAAGACGTATAATGTTACCCGTTCATATATTATAACATTATTGGTATTTACCACAGTGCCAAAGGTAGCAGCATCATTATTATGATTGTGCTGTAATAAGGCAATCACAAGGATGGGGACGGGGGAAACAGCAGTTACATAAAGTTTAAGGCTAGAGCTTAGTTTCTGTCTCCCCCATGAGGAAATAAGTAATGACACTCCTCCACACAGTTGCTAGTATGCAAGGAGGACACGGAGGATTAAAAAAAACATGATGGACTCTTCAGAAGACGTTATTGTCTTCACTTGAGCTTCTGCGCAGGAAAGTCATTGGACAACACAATCTTCTTCTGAATACAGAGAGAGTTTTGTGGAGCTGACAGTCTTAATTAGCTTTGTAGCAACTCACTTGGTAATGGCTTGAATGTAAAGGATGTTCATTAATGTCAAAAAGGTCCGCACTTATCCTTTAAATTACTTGTTTTGTGTCTATGTGGACATGAGCTGTCATGTCATTATGCATTTGGAATTATCTCCTTGCAGAGGACTGCTGGATTATTTAAACCTGCTCTCTTAATGCCATATAAAGGATTTTAATATGGCTGCTTCTTTGTAATTTCACTGATGTGTCTACAATACTGAGGTTTGACATAACAGATTTACCTTTTACCTCCAGCATGTGACAGTTGTGCATTAACCAGGGTGGCTTTTGAACAGTGAGCAACAGGAAGATAAGTCACGTCAGTGATTGACAGTAATCCTCTGTCGAGTCCCTGCTCTTCTGTTGCTGAACACTCAATGAGGAGTGTGTCAGACACGGACTTTAATCCACAAAGAGTGACATGATCAGAATGTGGAAGTTGGATTAAAATTGTCATGCACAGTATCCAATTCAATGTGCTTAATGTATGTACATTGTCCGTTTTATATTAAAATAAACCCACCTTGTGTCTTCTTATTGGACGAGCCATGGTACGTCAGATGAACACTTAACGTTGTAATGAAATGTCACTGCACTGTTGTCATGACATGCTGTAACGTTAATACATATGTGGTATCTTACAGAGGAACCTTTGTTTACCTTTATTTTGACACTTTCATTTGGTGAATTTGGTTAAAAGTAAATGATGTGTGACAAAATTTTGATTCCAGGAAAAATAAGCGAGAAATAAATGTCCCAAAAGAAAACAATACTCATATACACGTTTTCTGATCTGATGTATTAACACTGTTGGGCCAGAAATTGGACGGATATGGATTGATTTTAGGTGTAAACCAATGGGCCGTCAATTGTGGAAATAAAAAAGCTTGAAAAGATGGGATTTTTTAACATATTTGAATTAACACCCACAGTAAGTGTTTTTAGTAAGTTGCCCAAAGCATGTAACTTTCAAATCTGAATTAATTGTTTTTTTTTTGTCCATAGCAGACGACAAGCTGTAAAGATAACACAGACACATTATCCCCTTAGACAATTGGCAAACTTGTGAGCAAACAGGTACTTATTCACACATCCAGCCGATGCAGAGTCACATTCATTGGGAGTCGTGTTTGATCACGTGATGAACGTATGGTTCCAATATTCACTCTCTTTAAGCTCAACAACTCTTGAGGAGATCTCTGGCTCGTTGCCAAACGCTCCACAATGTTCTCCACTTAGTTTCTAACAGTGTCTGTCTGCTGTTCGGTGCTGATTGAGTACTGCACAGAAACGCTGTGAGAGTGGTGAGACTGAAACAAGTTGTGCAGTATACAGTGATGCTCAGTAGAGTTGAACGGAGCTATTGAGGATTATTTGTGGGTTTGTCGACACGTTTCACATTATACACTCAGTTATTTGAACCATAGATCAGGTCAAAAGCAATTTTAAGATTAATGAATTTGGTTCTGGTATTAACAGTCTCTAATTGAGATATGATAGCTACTTCCTAAAGCAGCGACATGACTCACTGGGGCTTTTAATGGTTTTACTCAGACCATGGTCAGAATACAGAGATCAGGAGCAGAGCAATTTAACTGGAGAAAGTGGGAATAGTGATATAGCTCTCCTCTAATCCTCCCACTGAACACATCTCCCACCCAGTCGTCTTAGACTGGAGATTATGAAAAACAGTGTGGTCTAATCCTTTCTTCCTCATCACTTTCCTTCCCACAGCTTGCTGTCAGCGGTCCAGTCATTTATTCCTCTATGCTATTGAGCTCCATTGTTTTTTTTGATTTTTTTTACTTGGTAAAAACACATCAAGGAGGCACAAAGTAAGACTTCACATACCACATAATACCACATACACGGAACAGTTGCTGGATATAACTCCTAGAGCACCAAATCTACGGCTGAAAGAAGTCCCTGAACAAAATACACAAACTTCTCCTGTTTGAATAACATTTGCTAGAAACTACCATTCCCATCTGTTTTTGGAAATGAAAGTAGGTATTGCTAACCCATTTTTAAAGATGTATGTCTTCAATAGGAACCAGTGGCTTGTGACTGAGAGCCACAACAGGTTGGAGAAATCGGAAAGTTACATTTTTGGCATTTTAACGGGATTTGTTGCCAGTAAAAAATGCTTTCCCACCCTTTCATGCATCTACAGATACCTTTCATTGGACTCTTACATTCCCAAAGTAGCTTTCTGCCTTCATCTGAACCTGTTTATTGTATCCATGCCCACCCATGTGAGGGAGACTCATCCAATAGACAGTGAAAATCCCTTTCCTTTAAATCATTTGGTAAAATCCCATTCATTAACCTTCACACTCCCTTGAGTGCATCTAGCTGTGAATTAGTCAATTGATGTTGAGTTTGATGATGAGGAGGAAGATGTGGAGTATACTCAGCAGCAGCCTGGCCCAAGTTTAGGGCTTGTTTACATAACAAATAAGCCAAAGGCATATTTATTATGGAACAATTGCTTTAGAGCTTGATGCATTGATGATAAACCTGCTCCTCACACTCATGTTATTTGCTCATAGTTTAAATGAAATTAATTTCACACTCTTTTGTCATCCATTTGAAATCCACACAAAACTTTCTATAGTTGCATGCATGTGTAAGCTACCTTGTGAGAACATAATTAGTTTGTAAACTATGATTCAGTCCAATTGAAATCTGTTGTTGTCAATGTTACTTCCTGCCCTGCTTTTATCTCCACTGTGTGGGTTAAGCAGCAGTGGATAGAGTACTCAGATTATACAAGCCTGTTGCATTGCATCTTCTCACCACATCCAGGCCTCTCCTGGCTCCCAAACATGTGAACAAACACAGGAGCAGGGTGGTCTCATTACTAGCTGAGTTATACTGGGAACACCAATTCTCACCAATAACTGACAGCTATTCTCTCTGGCAAACACGCTCATGCATGCAGAGAGGCGAAAGTGTAAACTGATATCAGAGGCAACAACATTGTTTGGTTTGTGAAAAAGCTTCACATCTGGATGTTGAGGCTGGTTTGAATTTGGAGCTGTTTTTTTGTTTTGAAGCATCAAGATGAGCTCTGTTGACAAGTTGATGGATGTGTTCAAGTTTGTGTTCACAAGTTTGTTTCTGTGGGAATGATGAAGTGTTGCTATAGTGATAAAACCAACATCGGACTTCATGCAAGTTTAACACATGAGGGGGCTGATGTTAAAAGACGAGGGGGAATATTGACTAAACCCATTGCAAATGATTGACAAGGGTGAAAGATTTTGCATCGCTGCAATTCAGCTTATTTGCATAAAGTGCAGCTTAAAAAGCTGGGCTGTTTTGCACGTGTTGTGTATGTCTGGAGAACGATGGAGCACAAATGAAAGTTTTTTTCTGCTGGTAAACATACATATTGAATACAAAATTAAATATGGGTTCTAGAGAAGACACTTTTGAAAGTGCAAGCGTGCATTAATCAGAAGAAGAAAGCAGCATGTGAGGATATTAGTTAAATAGCCCGTCTGTTTTACAAAAAGATCAGTGACTGAAGTAAAAAAGTAGTACTGGCTTGCTTTCTGCTTTGAACTAAATGCTGACATCAGCATAATTAAATATTCACAATGTTGATGCTAAGCAGGTGTAATGTTCACCCTCTAACTTTAGCATGTTAGCATGCTAACATTTGCCAACACAAAGCAAAGCTGTGGCTGATGGGTACATCATTAGTTTTGGAAGGTATTTGGTCATAAACCCTAGTATTTTGACCTGATGAAAAGTTCAGGGATCACCAAAATTATTACAATTTATCTTGAGAGGAATGTGAATGTGTGAACCACATTTCTAGGATAAAAAATGAATTCATGAGGTTAGGGAAATGGCAGCTTTTGAGTGGCCAACCTGAAGGACTTCTAGATAAGATATTGGAGTGAGCTGAGAGCAGTGTTTAATAATGGTATGCTTGAAGTGAAGGAGAAAGCTATATTGTATAACTGTTGGCCAGCCAGAGCATTACTCCAAATTAAGAGCAGTGAATCAGGACTATTTATGAGCCTGACACATCTTAGCTGAGTCAGTTGACATTTCAGCAGGCTGTGACTTTATTAATCCCTCAAGTCTATCAAAAGCTGTGATCAATCTGTTTATAGTATCTTGTCAGGTAAAAGTGGCAGTCATTTCATTTGGATGTGAATGTCTGTATATTTGAGGTTTTATATAACATCATCCAAATATTAGACTATTTCAAATTTGAATTTATGATGCTAGAAGAAAAGTCAAACAATCTCCAAAGTCAGTAGTAGGCCTATTATCTTTAGGGAAAAATTAATATCTGCACAGAAATTCAATGGCAATGCATCCAATTGTTTTTTAAATACTTTTTAAATGTGCCAACGCATAGCCAAAAATGCTTTTAAAAGAGTCTATCAGGGGTAACTGTTTTGTTTCAAGATCCATTATATATACAGTACAACAAAAGTGGATATATCTGTAATGAGATTCACGTCACAACATTATTCATCACATATTATTGCTTCTGCTGCAGAAAATGCAACATCATCCCTTGACTCAATATTTTGTCCTCATTCCTGTTTTAATAGCAAGTTTCACATTCAATGTCAAACCATTTTTGGCAGAAAGCCTCACATTCAGTGTCACCCCTGCTGACTACAATCTGCCTAAGATTACAGAAAAACAGGCAGGCAGCAGGCGTTGAAAGAGTGTCAGTTAGGAGATAGGATAATGTAAATTAAACAAATGACTTCATGGAATCAGGTTTAATTCCTCAGTTACAGCAGAGTGGGTGGAAATCAATGAGGTATGTGTGTTGTGGATGTAATTGTGATGTTTGCTGTACAGCTGATTGGTGCAGCTCTGTAACATGCAGAAGTTAATTTCTGCTTTCCTCTGTGGCCTCCAGCAGCTGCTGGATAATCCCCTTGAGCCTGCGTCCTATTAAGCTTTTAAAAGCCGGTATAAACTGTCCATTTTGTAATAGCCATGTCACATCAAGGGTAAAAATCTACACTGCCCTCTGCTTTTCATCTGCAAGCAAGTCACAGTGACAGCTTGGCCCACTGCTGCTGCAGCCGCGTTATTATAAATATGTTCGGATCTTGTAAGCCAGCAGTGATGTAATCTTACTGAGCCGATCACTTCTTATCAATATGTCATGTCTGTCTTGGCCTGAGGATAAAACAAGCTAGGAGACAGAAGGATTATCCATTAGTGGCAAATCTGCTCAACATTTGAGTCACAAACTCAAACTTAACTGTATGTGTTTTGTGTTTTTGTTTTTCAGGTTACGTGTGTGTGTGTGTGTGTGTGTGTGTGTGTGGTGTGTGTGTGTGTGTGTGTGTGTGTGTGTGTGTGTGTGTGTGTGTGTGTGTGTTTGAGTGTGTGTGTGTGTGTGTGTGTGTGTATGTGTGCGCACAGTCTGAGAGTAAACATTTTGTAATGACAGCTCATTTATTAGTTGAAATCTGTAGTTTAATAACTCTTCCCCTGAGGCACTGAATATGATAAATCATGAGAGTTAGACCACCACAAGCATTATAACTTTGAGGTGGATGCTCATTCCTTCTTTCTGAAAAATTAACTTTACAATCTCTTTTCCTGCCTCACTCTCCACAGAAGAGTTCACATTGTGAACACACACGCTCATGGTCTCCGGAGGATAAATCCTATTACTTTGATGATCCCCTGATTTTTCCTCTAGCGCAGCAAAATGTGTGGTCTACTAGTGGATGGATGGCATGAAATTTGGTACAGACATTCATGTTCCCCTCAGGATGAATTGTTCTTATAATGTATGAATATTTACCTCAGATTTAATAAACAGTAAAGCAAAATTGATTAAGCCATTAAATGCAAAACCTATTCAACCACTATCTTAAACCAAGTCATTTTATTAAGACAAAAACACATACAGTATAAGCCATTAAATCCATCCGCATCCATCACACAATAAGATACGGGCTGACAACAAATGCAATTTTGTGTTTTAGAGGTGCTTTAGAACTAAGTCAGTCAAAAGAACACAAAAGAGCTTGTCCTGGGGCAGTAATTTGCTGTGGACATGATGACTTTGGGTCAGATGAGGCAACTCGTCCTGATCTGAAATACACATTCAAGACAAAGTCGACGTAGTACTTTTGTGTTCTTGCTTCAGCCCCACAGTAACTCCTTACCTCAAATACACTCAGTGTGTCTGTTCCCTGTTGCTTTAATAAGCTTTTTCACATGCCGTGCATCATGTCTGCTTCTAGATTATATATTACATTTAAGTCTCTAGTTTCCGTTGCTGCAGCGATGTTTGGGAGTTGAACCTTTGCTTGGTCACTTTACATGACATTTTTCTGGATTTTCAGGTATTGGAAGCTTTTACAACTGAATACAGATAAATCTAAAGAGCTGTTCACAGCCATATAAACCTCTTTGTTCTCTTCAGTTGCAGAAATGTATCTATGTAGGTCACTTTCAACACTCTTTAATCTACTGGCCAATGATTCTTCTGTGTTGTGTAATCGAAGGGAAACTGTTGTCTGTACTTTGATTTTATCAGAGTTACACTTCATTTTACAGGGCTCGCCTAGACTACAGATAGTACAAAAAGCCCCATATAAATAGACTTACAGACATCTTTTAACCACATAAGAACTTGAACAGAGGGAGAAATCCTCGGGCAGTGCACTTCTGGTTGTATCACAGTCATGGAGGAAGAATAACAGTGTTTTCTTCTTCCTGCATTACCGCCCCCAGGTAGTTCTACCAGACTAGCTGGTTCAGTTTTATCTTTTAAAAAGTTTTAAAAAACACGTTTTTTCCAGATGACCTGGGGTTTGAATTTCTTTCCTGTGCAGTGTCCCGCTTGTGTGTCGCAAAGTGCCACAGAGAATTTAAAAAAAACAGTGAAGACATAAGATCACATTTGGTTGAATGTCATTACTTTTGCAAGTATTAAGGAATCTAATAGGCATTGGGGTATTTTAGCCAGCATGGCTAAAAAATAAACTGCTGCAGCAATGTAATATTTTGAAAACATTTTGTTTGAAACCATTTTCAGAGTGATGGAAATGTTATATTGACTGCATGACCCTTATTATTATAAAGTGTTACCGACACGTTTCTAAACGCAGCACAAATGATATGATAGATGTAGGACTTAATAAAACTACTATGACAGGCAAAAATAGACTGATGTAACCTTTTCTGTCACAGTAATGGTCAAGAGGATCAATTCCAGTGAGACCTCTGGTTGGTTGGTTGGTTGGTTGGTTGGTTGGTTGGTTAATTACACTCCTGGGTCACTCACTGATTGCAGTAAAGGATGAGGGGAGGATGTGGTTTCTAATCTGGGGATGGAAATAAATAAATGAGGAGTGAGGTTTTTGTACATCTTGTAAATGGATTACTATTGTTGACATTTTGGGGTGTGAAATACACAGATTTCATAGCCAAGTACATCTTGTATTATTGAACGCATCTGCAGTGTGATGTACACAACACTCCCATCCTATGGCTAACATTGCGGACTTTGACATGCAGCTTCATTGCGTGAGAGACATAAAAATGGCTTTTTTTAGAGGGTGAGGAAGCAGAAAACAGAGGGTATATCATAGACGGATTGGATGTAGAAATTAATGCAGCCACTCTGACTTCACCCATTGGTTTGTGGACTAGCATTGGAAAGCTTTGAGTTTGATTTTTTGGAGACTGAAGGGACCATATGACGAGAGGGTGGAGCACGGCAGGAGTGCTAAGTTACCAGTTCGGTTAGCGAGGGGCATCATTGGTTCACGTTAACATATTAATTGGGATGCTAATTTTGGCTAATGACAGGCTTCAAACAAAACGTTGTTACTAACAAACAAAAAAATAATCAGCTGACTTCTTAGGGCCACTGTCAAACAGAGAGTCAAAACGTTTTGCTCACTGCTTTTTGTGTTGCTGACCGCCTCATGTTCTTTTGCTGGAGAGCCCTGAACATCTCAAGTTTAAAAAAACTTCTAATCATTATAGTAGGATCATTGGCTTCACTTTTCAGGGCCAGAGGTTGCCTCATTAGATCAGATCTAGATTAGATTTCAGCAAATCAGCCTCCTCTGCTGTGATGCCCCCCACTCAAAAAAGAAAAAAAAGAAATGAAGAAATATTGTTAAATATACAATAAATTAACTTATGCTTTTTGGAATAATTAAAAAGATTATTAAAACTCAACCTCATTATTTGAAAAGGTTACATCCTTTTTTGAACGCGGTGTTGTCAACAGTTACACCTTTCAGCCAATCACGTCCCCCTCAATGACGAAACAGCAGGAATATAAGCGACTTGTTACAAACACACAGACGTGCACAGAGAGAAGTCCTCACACACACGTTAACTCACCCACACCCACACACACAAACGCACAGACACATCCACACAAAGGCATTTAGTAAAACATGGTTTAAAAATCTGATTTCACTCTAAGCTAAGAGCTGAAATGAGCTTTAAATGCAGATTTAAAATTCATGGTGGATTACGGAATACTCAGGTGCTTGGCTTCGACATAATCTAAACTAACCCTGAGTATAAATAAACGACCTGCTGTGAGTCTAAATGTCACAAAATGCAGTTTGACTGGTCAGGTCATTATTATTGTCTGCTGCACAGTCTGGGATTATTTGCCTCTTGAAAACAATAAGCAAACTAATTAAAAATGAAGAGTTCATATTGGTAATTTTAACGGATTTTCACATCACTAAATAAATGTAACCCTCTCACCAAAGGCTCGTAATATGAATAATACTTTATGCAGCTATCACAATGTTAGACATGTGTATTACCTGCTTGGTAAGAATGGTGAAAGAGACATCTCAGTGTATAATTAATCTGTCTAGGGTAAGATATGACTCTCGTTATGACTTTAGCAATTACTGAGAGGCCAGGAGAACAACCCTGGTTTAATAACCTCAAAGAATATCAACTTAATACTCTACATTATCCCATTCAATTTTACTGAGAATTGAGAAACCAACACAACACAGTATCTCGTTTTGATTTTGTATTCACTGAATGCAGATTTAGTTCACATTAGTACAGAGACATCCCCAATATGAAAATAAATATAAACAGAAAAACCCGACCGTTTGTCTTTAATAATTTCAACCTGAGTGCACTCTTTAGTTTAGTTCGTTCTTTAGCAAGCTTGCATTAAGTTTCGTTGGCGCGCTTAAAGTTGGAGCTCATGAAAAAGAAAGAAAAACGAGGCCAACAATAGGCCTACCTCCAATGTTGTGTGTAGAATGAGAACAGTTCCTACCGCGTCCTCTTCTCAGACCCGTTTCAGTCCGCACAGAAGCGATGAGCAGCAGGCCGCCCTTTGACTCACAGCAAACCCTTCGTAGCAACACCTCCGCGTCGACCTCCGAAACCTCTTCCAGCCAGCCTCCGCTCCGGTCCGTGTATGCAGACGAAGAATGTGGCCGTCAACTCTCCAACGCTGGCGGGTTCTCTTTTTTCCACTAAGCTAGCGGCTAGCGTTTTTTTATAGCTAAGCTAGCGAACGGCTTAAGTCCCACAAAACCACACTTGACCGGCAGTAACAATGCCGACTAATGCTCGTAGCCTAATCAGGAAAAACAGTTCACAGTCCCACGTATTTGAAGTACACATTTGCAAGCTAGGCTATATGGTTGGACTCCCACTCTCTGCTTGACGTGTTTCTCTCTTTTTTTACTCCTCGTGTCGTTCATTCTTCTTCTTCTCTCCTTCGCCAACCGGAAATCAAACTCTCCCAGGTCATCTCTAAAGTAAACAATTACGTTGTTGTTGTTTTTTTTCCCTCTGTACTAATCAAACCTTGAAACGTCATTCACATATTATTAACTGCAAATAACTGTCTGAACAGAATAATAATACTTATTTGTCTCAATAAATGTTATGCACTTTGACATAAACCAAATGAAGGTGTGCATCTTATTAATAACTCACATATTTAAAATGAGAAACAACTACAAAATAACTGACTTTACCAGGTTATTACACTCTCCCCTCACCAATATAAGACATGCCCTCATGACTTGGTGCTTTTAAAACATAAGCAAACATGGCACAACATATTAGGTGAGTTATTGGATACACTGGGAGTAGCACCTATGACTAGGTTATAACAGGAGAACCTATCCATTATAAAGACAAGAAACAAATCTCACCGATTGAGCTGCTAAGGAGCTTGGATGTCCTGGGGGTGTCATATGTTAGCGACAAGGGAGCTCTTCTGACTCTCTGAGTTCGTCTAGTCTCAGTTTCAATGTCTGTGTCTTCTTGAAGCAAACAATTTTCCACATCCAGAAAATTTGGGCTTTGGGTTGTTTCTTGCGTCCCACTTGTCTCTTTTAGATCAGCTTCTCCTTTTGTCTCAGCAGACTTGTCCATTTTCAACATTGTCGGTTTCCACAATATCTTGCATCACTTCTGACTGTATTGACTCTGGTTGTCCAGTCATTTTATTCCATACAAGATCCAGATCCAGGCTGATGGTTCGACATTTCTTCATCCACTCTATTCTTGGGGGTTCTGACAGCTAGGTCATACCACATCCCAAGTTCTTCATCTTCTGAGTCAATGTACTCTTTTTCATCACCATCGTCTGGTTTTAGTTCTCCTTCCCCAGATTTGTTGTCTGGTGTTTGCTGTGACATTTTGTCATCTCCTCGCATATCCTTGCGATTCTTCTTTCGTCTCCTTCGGAGGACTCTCCTACTAGGCGCAGTGTCAGCAACAGGAGCTGGGCCAGACGCACTGTCTGTCCTAGTGGCAAAAGTTGATTTCGATGGAGCACTTAATAGTCCGCTACCATCTTCTGGTCTCAACCGGAACACTGGTAAGTTTGGCATCTGACTTTCCACTACATAGGAGTTGAGGCCCAGCGATCCGCCAATTTATTTTCCCTTGTAATCCCAGATTCCGTATCAAGACTCTGTCTCCAGGCAATAGCTGCGAGTAACGTATCTTCTGGTCATATCTTGCGCTTATTGCCTTGGTTCTGCTTGGCAGCAGTGGATTCTGCGAGTTCATACGCAGCTTTCAAGTCTTTCTCATATCTGTCACATATTTGAGGTAGGTCACTTGTTGTTGCTATCGCTAGATGTTCCAAAACACAAATCCACAGCATCTCGCCTCACGTCCAAACATTAGGTAGTAGGGCGAAAACCCAGTGGCCTCATTTGGAGTGCAGTTGTAGGCGGGGGACAAGGTGTCCAATGTGTTGACTCCATTTTTCTTACTGTTTGGCTCCAGGGTCCCCAGCATGTTAACAAGGTCCTATTAAATCTCTCAGCTGGGGATCACCTGAGGATGATAGGGCGTAGTTCTTGATTTCTCAACCCAAGTGTACTCAGTAACTGATGAATTAGACGACTCTCAAAATCCCTTCCTTGATCCTGTGCATCCTCTTTGGCAATCCGTAGTGGACAAAGTACTTCTCCATTAACATTTTAGCCACCGTAGAAGATTTCTGGTCTTTTGTTGGAAAGGCCTGAGCGTAGCGTGTATAGTGATCAGTATGACCAAGACATGTTCTGTATTGCTTGAATCCGGTTCAATAGACAAAAGTCCATACACACAAGGTCTAATGGTCCATCACTTTGCATATGAGCGAGGGGAGCAACTTTCTGGGGTAAAGTCTTTCGCTTTATGCACGCTCACAGGATTTGCAGTAATCCTCAACATCAGACTTCATGCGTGGCCAGTAAAATCTATCTTTGATTAGGCCATATTTTTTTGTCAAGGCCCAAATGACCAGAGTCATCATGTAGTGTTTCATCACCATCTCCCTGTATTTTCGGCAAGACAAGCTGAGAACGGCAGGGTTTGCCAGGTGGACTGGTGACGCGATACATGACTCCTTGTTTTGTCTTCAACCGATCCCACTCTCTCAGAAGCAGAGGGCAAAATGGATGCCTTGTCTTATTAACGTGTGTGGCCATCTCCATTTCGAAGAGCTAACCATACTTCGCCAAGGCCAGGATCTTCTTGTTGAGCATTTGATAGCTCTGTAGGACTTAACAAAGGCATCCCCTTGACACTCAGGGTAGACAGGTTGCAGTAGGCTTGTGGAATAGCATGTATAGAGAGTCCTAGGTGGTCAACTGCTCTACCAGAACATGTTTTTTTCTGTTTAGTCACCACAGACATCTGACACATGGCTCTCACACCGGCTGCAGGTATGTCTTTCCACTCCTGTCCTTGGGCTGGTGTATGGTGTGGGCGACGAGAGAGAGCGTCTGCATCAATGTTTTGAGCACCAGATCTGTACTTGAGACTGAAGTTGTAAGTGGACAATGCAGCAAGCCAGCGGTGACCCGTGGCATCTAGCTTGGCAGACGTCAACACGTAAGTTAACGGGTTGTTATCCGTTCTCACTTCAAACGTTGTCCCGTACAGGTAATCATGCAGTTTGTCCACCACCGCCCACTTCAAGGCCAAGAACTCTAGTTTATGGGCAGGGTAATGTTGCTCGGACGGGGAAAGGCTTCGACTTACGAAGGCGACTGGTCTTAACCCTTCTCCTTGGTCCTGATACAACACGCCACCTAGACCTTCTTGGCTAGCATCCACATGTAGCACATATGGCAGTTGTGGGTTTGCGAAGGCCAACACTGGAGCTTGGGTAAGCCTCTGCTTCAGTTCCTGAAAAGCTGCTTCACATTTGTCGTCCCACCTACAACCAAATGGCTCTGACGGGTTTAGATAGGTGATGCTCTCTTTCTTCTTGGATTTCTTGGCAGCGGGTGGGTAGCCGGACAACAGCTGGTTCAACGGATAGACCACTTTGGAGTAATCCTTCACAAAGCGTCTGTAGTATCCACAGAACCCAAGGAATGACCGCAAAGCAGTCACAGTAGTTGGTCTGGGCCATGTGGTTACAGCTTCTGTCTTCTTTGGATCTGTGGATACTCCATCTTGAGAGATTATATGTCCCACATAAGTCACAGATGGTAGACAAAACTGGCATTTATCCAGTGACAGTTTGAGACCCTCGGTCTTTAGGCGGTCAAGCACCTTTAACAACCTTGCCTCGTGCTCTTCAAGTGTTGCTCCAAACACGATAAGATCATCCAGATAAACTAAGACTTCCAGCAGATTCATATCCCCAACAGTTTGTTCCATTATCCGCTGGAAAGTTGCTGGAGCTCCTGTCACTCCCTGTGGCATCCTTTCAAACTGGTAGAAGCCAACTGGGCAGATAAAGGCTGTTTTCTCTTTGTCTGCTTCATCCATGGGCACTTGGTAGTATCCACTTCGTAGGTCTAGCACACTAAACCACTTGCTTCCACTCAGACATGCCAGTGCATCTTCAATCCTTGGCACTGTATACTGGTCAGGAATAGTGCGTCTGTTTAGTGTCCTAAAGTCCACACACATCCTTATCTTTCCATTCTTCTTCCTCACCACCACAATGGGCGAGGCGTAAGGACTTCGTGAGTCAGTGATGATCCCAGCAGCTTTCAGTTGTGACAGATGCTGTCTCAATGCCTCCACATCAGCAGGTGGCAGCCGACGCGATCTCTCCCGAAATGGTTTGTGCTCAGTGCATTTGATAGTGTGGTGGGTACTTTTACAGCAGCCAACATCAAACTCATGGGTCGAGAAAACATCACTGCGTTCTATTAGTTTTCCCACTAATCTGTCCTTCCACTCCTTAGGGACTGGCGAATCTCCAAAGTTAAAGGAAGACAGGGTGACTTTTCCAGCTGACTCATTTGACTCTTTATTTAAAGAATGAGAGGGCAAGACATCTACTGGAAACAGGTGAGCAATAGGCGTTCCTCTGGTCAATGTGATTTCTCTTGCAGACACATTCCTGACCAGCACAGTGATCTTCTTAGACATCACACCAGATGCCTGCAATTCTGGTCTTACCAAGAGCCCTTCCGGAAACCTTGGTTCCTCTGCAGGTTCATCAGGTGAATCCACAAGTATGGCATGAGTACTCTGCATTTCTTTGAACTTTGGCAAACCTGTCACTCTAGCTACCCCTCCAGGGCGCAAAATAATAGGTTTATTTTGTGTGAACCACACAGTTCCTCTCTTGTTGTCGTCATCATAATCAGGTGGGAGCTCTGTAAGCTCTTCGAAAACCTTTCTGAAAGCGGGATGAATGTGCATTGAGGTTAAGACATTTTCTCCTCTTCTTTCTTTACAGCTCTTAAGTAGTCGTCTCACGGTCGGTGTGTTTGTACCAACAAGTATGGAAGCTTCACCTTTCACAACTGGATCGGGACAAACCAACACAAGGGCATCAATGGTCTCAGTCAGTCCTACGTCAGCTTCCAAAAACTCCAGCTTAAGTGACAAATAGCCATCGTAGGGGTAATCAGAAGAACTAAGACCCCATAATTGCAAAACACTAATGGGTGTCAATGGCAGGTGTGACAAGTATCTGTCGTAGAAGGATCTGTACAGCAAGGTGACTTGAGAACCACTATCGAGTATGGCTTTAGCATAAATGCCTTCAATCTGTACTGGTACAGCAGAGCATGGCCCCACTAAGCCTTCCGGTATAGTGTCTTTCACTTTCTCGTCTGGATCGATGCACTTGGTGGAACGTGTTTTCACCACCGGGTTGCCAGGCCGTTCCTCTACTGGTACCCGTGGTAGTTTACCGACTTCCTTGTCAGTTTGATGAGGCGCTTGTTGACTTCTTTAGGTTTTCTTCACCTTACAATCCGCTTGTAATGTCCATCCTCCCCACATCTGTAACAAAATACTCTGGATCTTTCATCATCATTTCCAACCCTTTGTGAGGTTTCATTACTCCTGTATCTTGCCTTGCTGGGGATTTCAGCCTGTGGACTTTGGGTGTCAGCCTGTGTTTCAACTGTAGCAGCTTTGAAGCTAATCATTTCGGCTTTCATGACACTAATTTCTTTTCTCAGTTGTTCCAATTCAGGATTGACAGTTGTTTCAGAAGCAAGCCTGGGAACGGGAGTAACAGTGTTAGACATCACTGTGCTCTTGACATCATTCCTAGTCTGAAGCATGTCTTCTTCCTCCCTTACCTCTTTTAACAACTCATTGAAAGTAGGAGGATCTCGCAACTTGTGTGTCATACGGATACGAAGGGCAATCATGTCTTGTGGCAATGCCCCTCTCACAATCTGCTCAATGCGTAGTTGATTCATTTCGGATAGCTCCACCCCCCCTTTTCGTAACACACAGTGTAGCAGTTTATCTAGCCTAAGCAAGAAGGCAGACATTTTCTCCCCTTCAAATTGAAATGTGTGTCTAAATTTTACAAGAAGGTCAGATGGACTCTCAGTGGTACCAAAAGCTGTTTCCAAAGCTTGCATGTAGTCGAATGAAGTAGCACTGGGATTCTGCGCCCGTAGAAACCTCACTATGTCAGCAGCAGGACCTTTCAGACTTTCTACTATCCTTTGTTTCTTCACATTGTCACTGCATTGCCATTCCTCCAACAAATGCATTGTCTGCTCTGCCCACGCATCATATTCTTCTTCCCCACTGGGGGTAGGTTTTACACCAGAAAATGTGCGAAGCTTTCTGTAACTTTGGGTATCAGCAGGCACAGTGTTGCATTTATCGACCAGAGAACTGATTGCGTTAATCAATGCAGTGTTCATGTCAAGAGGTGAAGTGTTGAGTAAGCCTTTAACATCAGTCATGGACTTCCCTTCATGCTTTAGAAAAGACAACAGTTTAGCTTCAAACTCTTCACCCTCATCAAGACCAGGGAGAACATGGATAGGCCAGGGGCCAGCCCCTCCAGGAAGCCCAACACGATCAGGTAAGGTATGTTGAGTAATGTCAGTGGATGTCTGAATCAACACAAAATGTGTCTTGGAAGCTGTATCAAGGCAGTGATCAACTATTTTAGTCTTTCCTAAGACTTTAACTAGACTCAAAGCTTCAAGCAGAGTATCATTTGTGACATCAGTAGCAACATCACTTAAAACAACTGCATTTTCACAAGCTAACTGCTTCCTTTTACACCAAGCTTCAATCTCAGCAGTATCCATTTTGTGTGCTCAAAACAAACAGTGAATGCACAAATGTTAATTACACAGCTTAAATATAGTCTGTGCTAAAGTGTCAATCTGCCCTCAATATCAAAACATCAACTGGTTTACATAAAAAAAAAAAGAATCCCGGACGAGCCCCCAAAAATGTAACCCTCTCACCAAAGGCTCGTAATATGAATAATACTTTATGCAGCTATCACAATGTTAGACATGTGTATTACCTGCTTGGTAAGAATGGTGAAAGAGACATCTCAGTGTATAATTAATCTGTCTAGGGTAAGATATGACTCTCGTTATGACTTTAGCAATTACTGAGAGGCCAGGAGAACAACCCTGGTTTAATAACCTCAAAGAATATCAACTTAATACTCTACATTATCCCATTCAATTTTACTGAGAATTGAGAAACAACAACAACACAGTATCTCGTTTTGATTTTGTATTCACTGAATGCAGATTTAGTTCACATTAGTACAGAGACATCCCCAATATGAAAATAAAATAATAAACAGAAAAACCCCGACCGTTTGGTCTTTAATAATTTCAACCTGAGTGCACTCTTTAGTTTAGTTCGTTCTTTTAGCAAGCTTGCATTAAGTTTCGTTGGCGCGCTTAAAGTTGGAGCTCATGAAGAGAAGAAAGAAAAACGAGGCCAACAATAGGCCTACCTCCAATGTTGTGTGTAGAATGAGAACAGTTCCTACCGCGTCCTCTTCTCAGACCCGTTTCAGTCCGCACAGAAGCGATGAGCAGCAGGCCGCCCTTTGACTCACAGCAAACCCTTCGTAGCAACACCTCCGCGTCGACCTCCGAAACCTCTTCCAGCCAGCCTCCGCTCCGGTCCGTGTATGCAGACGAAGAATGTGGCCGTCAACTCTCCAACGCTGGCGGGTTCTCTTTTTTCCACTAAGCTAGCGGCTAGCGTTTTTTTATAGCTAAGCTAGCGAACGGCTTAAGTCCCACAAAACCACACTTGACCGGCAGTAACAATGCCGACTAATGCTCGTAGCCTAATCAGGAAAAACAGTTCACAGTCCCACGTATTTGAAGTACACATTTGCAAGCTAGGCTATATGGTTGGACTCCCACTCTCTGCTTGACGTGTTTCTCTCTTTTTTTACTCCTCGTGTCGTTCATTCTTCTTCTTCTTACATTACAAATTTACAAATTTACATAACCTTATCGCCAGGGGACTATAGTCCAATACAAAAACTGACTAAGTGCATCGAACAAATTAACGGCTGGATGTGCCAGAACTTTCTGAAATTAAATGAAGGAAAAACTGAGGTGGTTGTTTTTGGAGCAAGAGAGGAACGATTAAAAGTCTGCGCTCAGCTTCAAACAACAATGTTAAAACAACAGACAAAGCCAGAAATCTTGGTGTAGTCATGGACTCAGACCTGAACTTTAACAGCACATTAAGACAATTACAAAGTCAGCCTACTATCACCTTAAGAATATATCAAGGGTTAAAGGACTTATGTGTCAACAGGATTTGGAAAAACTTGTCCATGCCTTTATCTTCAGTAGACTTGACTACTGTAACGGGGTCTTTACAGGTCTCCCTAAAAAATCAATCAGACAGCTGCAGCTGATTCAGAACGCTGCTGCTCGAGTCCTCACTAAGACCAAGAGACTGGATCACATCACTCCAGTTCTGAAGTCTTTACACTGGCTTCCTGTGTCTCAAAGAATTGATTTCAAAGTACTCTTGCTAGTTTATAAATCACTTAACGGTTTAGGTCCAAAATATATTGCTGATCTGCTACTACACTATGAACCACCCAGACCTCTCAGGTCATCTGGGACAGGTCTGCTTTCTGTCCCCAGAGTCAGAACTAAACAGGGTGAAGCAGCTTTCAGTTTCTATGCTCCTCATATCTGGAATAAACTCCCAGAAACCTGTAGATCCGCTGCTACTCTCAGTTCTTTTAAATCAAGGCTGAAGACCTTTCTATTTGATGCTGCCTTTCTTTAAATGACTAATCATTTCTTTAAATTTCTTATGCTGCACTGTAAATTTTATTCTTGTGTTTTATGTTTACCGGTTTTTAATGCTTGTGATTTTTAACTGTTTTTACTTGTGTTTTATCTGTTCAACTGATTTTGTGTAAAGCACTTTGAATTGCCTTGTTGCTGAAATGTGCTATACAAATAAAGCTGCCTTGCCTTGCCTTGCCTTGCCTTCTCTCCTTCGCCAACCGGAAATCAAACTCTCCCAGGTCATCTCTAAAGTAAACAATTACGTTGTTGTTGTTTTTTTTCCCTCTGTACTAATCAAACCTTGAAACGTCATTCACATATTATTAACTGCAAATAACTGTCTGAACAGAATAATAATACTTATTTGTCTCAATAAATGTTATGCACTTTGACATAAACCAAATGAAGGTGTGCATCTTATTAATAACTCACATATTTAAAATGAGAAACAACTACAAAATAACTGACTTTACCAGGTTATTACATAAAGAAGTCTGGAGGGAAGTAGGATGCAGGATTCTGGTGTTTCGAATGTGTTGTGGTTAGGTATTGATAGAAAGCTATTAAAACCTCTTATCCTTTATGAAACTCAAAAAACGACATGAATTGAAATGCTGTCTAATCCAATTTGACAGGCAGCGCGTCTTTAAAACAGCAGTCCATCGTTCAAAGGATTATGTGCTGCATGAGAGCAGTTTGGCTGGCTTTGACTGTCCTCTTTGCTTTAAAGATTAGTGTATAATACAGCTGCAGTTTGGAGAATTGAAAGAGACAACTTGATTGTGTTGCTTTTACCAACCAGGAACTGCAGGCATTTTACAGGCTCTTCATTAGATTTGGTTCTAATATTCACTTGCAGCAACTAAAGTATGATTCAATGTTTGGTTAAGGATTGGGAAAGATCATGGGTCTGGTTTAATATTGACTAACTCAACATGGGACAAGACGTGTTTACTGGATCAGCATTTAACTAAAACCAAGACTTCTCTGTAAACCTAACCACACCTAAAATGCAAACTTTTTGCTCTCTGGTGTTAAAATCCTATAATGTGTATGCTCTCCATATTACTCACCTGCTGTATATAAATGTAGCATTTCCTTCACTCAGAAAGCAATATTGTGTTTGAACTGTTGCATTTCCATACAAAGAATTGATTCAAAAAAGTATAAAACATGATCAAACCCTTCACAACACTTCCCAAGTAAGTTGCTGCTGAGAAGAGACTGTTTTTATATCTTTACTCAAACCCCTTAGTGCCAGCAGAAAATCCAAATCAAATCCTACATTAGTCCGTCTAATTTGAGTTGAGAGATTTGAGAGCACTTTTCAGTATTAAATTCCAAATGCTGGATATTTTTATCACAGCAATTTCATGTACTTGCAATCTACTATTCACTGTGTTGTCAACATAATCGCATGACGTCTGTGAATGAAGGAGACTCGGCTCTGAATGTGCCAGTGGGTCTTTCTGTGTTTCAGGTGATGGGAACCCCAAAGAGAGCAGTCCATTCATCAACAGCAGTGCAGCAGGCGACACAGGCAAGAGCCAGCAGTATGACGGCAAGAATATGGCTCTGTTTGAGGTGAGGATAGTTTTCACAGCCCAGTGAAAACACATGCAGGTCACATTGCCAGGTATAATATGACTGTGTGTGTGTGTGTGTGTGTGTGCAGGAGGAGATGGACACCAGTCCAATGGTCTCCTCTCTGCTCAGCAGTCTGGCCAACTACTCCAACCTGCCTACGGGCAGCAAAGAGCACGAAGAGGCCGAGAATAACGAGGAGGGGGCTCGCCCGTCTAAGAAACCTGTCAAGGTAGAGTACTGCGTGTGATCTGTTCATCCATCCAACCCTGCAGCAATCTGAACCAGAATCATCATCTGAAAATCATGAAACTAACAGGAATCAGAGAGCAAAAACAATTCCCGCTATGCTCCGTTTTGTAAGCATCGTTGATTTGTTTTTCAGTGTCCTCAATTTTGACTTTAATTTTCTTCATTTCTGCTTTGCTTACATTTTTAGTCCGTATCCATCAACACAAAAGTCAACTGATTTTACTATGCCTGCAAACCATTATTATTATAAGTGGGAATGCAGCTTCTAATTTGATCCAAACAAACCTTTAACTGGACTGAGGAACAGATCAGTAGAATGGTTGAAATGAAAACCAACACCCCATACATCACTGCAGCAGAGACACTAAGTCATAACTTGGTATGGTTATATGAATGTTAAGGACAAACTTTTAACTAAGCAAACCTTGAGAACCACACGGGGTTTTCAAAGGCTATTTATTGTGGACATCTCACGTAATTGGATTAAACGTTGTATTTCCTGATACTTGTTTTCACATAACAAATCCGATATCCGGGGAGAAATATGGAGAATTAACCAAATATCAATCAATAATTGTGTCATTGTCAATATTTCAATTTCAAGGCCTGGCTGTACTTCAGTTTTGTTTCCTCTGGCTGGTTTATTATGTATTGGCTCTCATCAGAGTTTATGTCAGGTCGGTTATCCTGCGTTTGCTTGGTGAAGCACAAGACAATACCCTGAATCCTCTTTGGGTTTTCCTCCAGTTTCTCTTGGGTTGTCCTGTCATGCTTGGCTCTTTTAAGCCAAAACGTAAATTTATACCACTAGAGGATCTATTTATTATTTTATTTGATTAGGACAATACACTTTGCTTCTTTTTTTTTTTTCTTTTTTACATACTATATACAAAATTGTCTTTTTTAAATTTATTTTTTACTTGTTGAGTATTTCTGCCTTCCCCATCCTGTATTAATTACTGTAAGTTGTGTTGTCATAAAACATCAGTTATAAATATCCAGTAAAGAGAGGGCATAGTAAAGCCATCTATATAAAGATAATTAACTAAATGAATTTCTAATTACGCCCAAAAGGTCACATGTACCATTGGTAGGAAAATCTATGTGGGGTTTGTCACGCAGGGGATACAAAAGAAAGAGTGGATGTATGAATCTTTCTCTCAAGGATGTTTTCAGGTGTGTTATATTCTGGTTTCTTTGAATTTCACAAGCTGCACACACAGGAGCAGCTGTTTTCCATGCAGAGTGCTGGAGGGGCTTTTTTGTCTCTTTCTTTCTCTTTCAGCTCTGTGAAAACTTACGTTTTGAATTGCTTTTAATTTAAGCTTTCCCTCACTGGACATTTGATGCAACTGGTAGAAACTATTCATACTAAGATGTGCATAGTGAAAGTAACTTCTTCTCCCGAGGATTACAATCTCTGTCTTTGAAAAGAATAAACCCCTTTCTTTCTAATGTGCAGTTTTACGTCATTTCATGAATTTAAAAGGCTGAAGAAATATAAGGAAACAGAGACAGATCAACAAGGGGAACTCCTGACAGATTATAACTCCAATTTTAATCCATTCACATGGAAAGTAAGATGAAAGACTGAAAACTGAGACACCACAACTTTACTAATTACTTTCAATGTTTGTGTTCTCAGGCTCCACAGCTGGGCACTCTGATGGGTGTGTACTTACCGTGTATCCAGAACATTTTTGGTGTGATCCTCTTTCTGCGGATGACTTGGATGGTCGGGATTGGAGGCGTTTTAGGCTCCTTTGTAATTGTCTTCATGTGTTGCTCCACAGTGAGTAAAACTGCAATTGTGTAACACGACTTCTCTCTGTGACTGCTGTGTGGCCGCACAGAAAACAGATGTTAAATTAAATATTTCTGTTCAATTTAATGCAGGACAACAGAGATGTCAATCTAAAGGGACTCTTCAGCACACACATACCCAAGTAGGGTAGCATCTGAATAAACAACAGGCTGTAATAATATATAACAGGCTAAATAATTATAATTTGCATTGCACAGATGCTGAAGGTGACATAGTAAATCCTGGCATAAGGCGGACTGCCAATAAACCCACTAACACCCCACCACCACCACCATTCCTCTGTTGGAATCTGTCATTCGCTGCTTCATTAACAACCAACTCAATATAGTCAGGAGCTGAACCCAAACATGCCTCAAAGGGGATTATTACATTGCTAGAATTTGGTCTAAAATGTCGGAAGCAACAATGTAGAAAGGCTAAAAATGGTTATATACAATCTTCCATTGGATGGAATCTTATATTATTGTACAGGTACCTTATAAGTGTAATCAACAAAACTATAAGTATTTAGTACGTTTTATCTGTTTCTTTATGCGCCTAACCAGTCATACAGGCATCCCTGCAATGAACAATTCAACGTGAGCAGATGAGTTAGACTTGTGCTGTTGGATGTTTTTATCTGCCTTCTCCCTCAAGGCCTTACTGTTTGCCATATTAAATTTGAGGTGCCCACTTGTTTCCTCTCAAAGTCCCTTAGTCTCGCATTGCCAGACCTATCTCCGCAGCGCTGTATCAGCAATGAAATGTGGTCCGACTACAGTCCCCATCTATTTTGGGATGGGGGAAAAAGTGCTCTGGCTTGTTAAAAACATCCTGTGTGGCGCTAAGCCAGAATAGTGGAGATGGTAAGAGAGGAAGGACATCCGGTTCCAGATGTCACGCTTCATCCAAGACAAAGAGTCCCCTAACCCTCCGCTGTTGGGTGCTGTTTCTTTCAGACGATGCTCACAGCCATCTCTATGAGTGCCATCGCAACAAATGGAGTTGTACCAGGTGAGTGGATATCTGAGGGGAGATATCACTGTGTTTGTGTGTGACAGAACAATGCACTGACTCTTGTGTGTTTGTGACGCACAGCTGGAGGTTCATATTACATGATCTCTCGCTCTCTGGGGCCTGAGTTTGGTGGAGCTGTTGGGATCTGCTTCTACTTAGGCACCACTTTTGCAGGTGCCATGTACATTCTTGGCTGTATTGAAATTCTGCTGGTGAGTTGCCTTAATTATCAAATAACTCAGATTATTATTGTTTTGCAAATTGTCTATGCAGCATTCAGTATTGTCTACAGAGGCTTTTTTCACATATCACACATATTTTGACATGTCAATACAGGAAAAGCACACATGTATCATTAATTAGTCCTGTTATCGTGCATGCTGCTGTCTTAATTGTATGACTACAGGGACACAAAGAATGTATGCCACATTAATGTATTCCCAATAGACCCATCAAGCAGCACTGGCATTCTTTAAAAGAAAATCTGATGTTGTCATTATCACAACACAGCGCACCATTGTAACAAGAACATCTAATCCATCTCTACATCTCTCCACCACAAATTGGCGTAATT
Source organism: Etheostoma spectabile (assembly GCF_008692095.1). Lineage (NCBI taxonomy): Eukaryota > Metazoa > Chordata > Actinopteri > Perciformes > Percidae > Etheostoma > Etheostoma spectabile. Next base: position 6,126,058 of record NC_045739.1, read on the forward strand.
CCTTCCTTCCTCTGCCAAAACTTTTCCCTCTCTATCTTTCCATTCTTTCAGATTTATATCGTTCCTCAGGCAGCCATCTTTAAGATTGAGGGTCTTGAGGGGCAGGAGGCAGAGGCTGCTCTCCTCAACAACATGCGGGTGTATGGCACCATTGTGCTGAGCTTCATGGCGCTGGTGGTGTTTGTGGGGGTCAAATATGTCAACAAGCTGGCACTGGTCTTCCTGGCCTGTGTCATCCTCTCCATCGTGGCTGTCTATGGCGGAGTCATCAAGACCGCCATTGACCCTCCCGTATTCCCGTAAGTGTAAGTTCATTCACTGGTCAAAGTCGCTGCCGATGATCCGAGTTTGTGATGCTGATGTGTTGACTAACTTTACAGCGTCTGCCTCTTGGGAAATCGAACTCTTGCTTCGAAAGGATATGACGTCTGTGCAAAGGTCATTGAAATAGACAATGAAACCGTCACCACAAAACTGTGGATGTCCTTCTGTGATTCTGAGAATCTCAATGCCACTTGTGACGAATACTTTACCAACAACAATGTTAAAGAAATACAGGGCATCCCAGGGGTCACGAGTGGCATCCTGGCAGGTAAGAGATGCCTTATCACAAATACTATCATCATCAGTATGAGGATTAATTCACCTCACATGCTCATTTAAATGCTCCTCGGTTTTTTAGAGAACCTGTTTGGTAACTACCTGGAAAAAGGGATGTTCCTGGAGAAGCGTGGGCTTGCATCAGAAGCAGATCCAGACAGTCCCGCAACCGGCTCCAACCGCTACGTCCTGGCTGACATCACCAGCTTCTTCACCCTGCTTGTTGGGATATACTTCCCATCTGTCACAGGTCAGCAGAAGAAAGGCTGTACATGTTCTACATTTTCAAATAATTTATTCCAAAAGTGAGTTGAGACTGAAGAGATTGTTAGAGTACTTTTTTACAGCTTTACCATCTTTCCATGTGAAATGACCCCAGTGGACAAACTAGAGAGAAAGAAAAATAAACAGTAACACCCTATGCAGGTGTATAACAAGTGCTTATTTCATCTTGCTCCACTCACAGGTATCATGGCAGGCTCCAACCGCTCTGGAGACTTGCGTGATGCTCAGAAGTCGATCCCCATCGGCACAATAGCAGCCATCACCACCACATCTATTGTGTGTATCCTTCACTGAGCCGAGGTCGTTATAAAAAAAAACTGTGTAGACATGAGAGTGCTGATTGAGGACTTTTCTATAACCTTTTTCATGGTATTGTACTATTTGTATCAAACATTACCAATAATACATTTCTTTAAGGCTTTTCCCAGACATGTCCTGTGTGGTGCTGTTTGGTGCCTGTATAGAAGGAGTAGTCCTAAGGGACAAGTGAGTGTAATTATTTAGATTTGTGTAAATATATTATAAAATGAGTGTTATTATTATTATTATTATACATGTTTAGGTTTTTTGATTATGTCTTTTTTTTTATTAAAGTCCATATTCAATAAATTCAATCAAGAGAATTGATAATTTGCCAAATCCCACCGCCAGACAGGGATAAAACAATCACAGTTTAGGAACCATTGCTAAGTCAAGTGTTGGAGTTCTCTGCATGTGTTCACAGGGCGGTAGCAATGTCTTTTTTCTATCCACTCCATATCATATTGGAAATATTAACAATAAAGCATACATGTAAGCTTTTTCTTGCTTGTACAAACTAAGCAGCCAAAATATAGTTAGATTCACATGGATCATCAACTGGTGTGGATGCAAAAATTTTGCCCAAGACATGCAGCTTTATAGCACAATATCATGCATGTGGCCATAACATTGCATATTTAAGGACTCTTTGGGTTATTGTTTTAAAAAACTTGAGAAGCTAATGTTCCCTAGTTGAAGCTGATAAATAGCTGATAGAAAACTGACAGGAGTGATTTCAGGCAACAAAATCAACTCTCACCCGCTAGAAATGAGAAGCCTGCTTTTGTTTTTCCCCTTTCTCTGAAATCAAAGTCTCATTTTTTTTGAAAATTACTTAGCTAAGAATTTTGAGTGGTTAATCTGCCCAGCCTTCTGTTTGCTGTGCGCCAACAAACCCTCGACATGTGGACTTAGCTAACGGTATTACCAGTTATATGTCAGTTTAAAAACATTAAACAGTTCCAGGGAGCCAGGGTAGGTCATCTGGTTGAGTGTGCACACTGTGTACAGAAGATCAGTCTTTGCCGCACACTGAATTTGATTCCAACCTGCAGCCCTTTCCTGTATGTCATTCCCCCTCTCTCTGCCCTTTCATTTCTTCAGCTGTCCTGTCAAATAAAGGCCTGAAATGCACAAAAATATTCTTTAAAACATTGAATAGACGTAGTTTATCTGTTAGTTGTGAGTTGAGTATTTTGTCTTCACCTTTCTCCGCAGGTTTGGTGAAGGGGTCAATGGCAACCTGGTGATTGGGACTCTGGCATGGCCGTCTCCATGGGTCATCGTGTTTGGCTCCTTCTTTTCCACTTGCGGAGCAGGACTCCAGAGTCTGACTGGAGCGCCACGTCTCCTACAGGCCATCGCTCGAGACGGCATCATCCCATTTCTTAGAGTGTGTACAAATGTAGCATTCAAATGCATCTCTTCGATAAAAGCAAAACAAGTGTTTCAGACTTCTCAGACAGCCAGAACATTTATGGAGGCATGTGAATTTGCTGTATCGTTAAACTGCAGAAACAAACAGATAAAGTCCCATACTATAGGTATAGCAATTCATGTCCAAGAAGATGCTATAGTGATTTAATTTAATCATTTTATGTTGCTGCAGGTGTTTGGGCATGGCAAGGCCAACGGAGAGCCCACCTGGGCCCTTCTGCTTACAGCCAGCATCTGTGAGATTGGCATCATCATTGCCTCACTGGATGCTGTTGCACCCATCCTCTCTATGTGAGTACATATTAACATCACACACACATGTTCATTGCTGTGCAGGCCTAACTGTAGTTAGGATCCCTTTTTCTGTCTTACTTGTCTTTTTTTCTTTTTCTCTCTTCCTCTTTTTAGGTTCTTCTTGATGTGCTACATGTTTGTCAATCTTGCCTGTGCCCTGCAGACTTTGCTGAGGACCCCAAACTGGAGGCCACGCTTTAAGTTCTACCACTGGTGAGTTTGTGTGTCAAAAAAAGGAAACACACGTATAATAATAATAATAATTTACCTTTATATAGCACCTTTCACAAAACCCAAGGACACAACATTGACTTTACAGAGTTGACAATACATACAATATGACAATATTAATACATAATACAATACAATATTAATACATACAACTCTTCTGTCTGAGACAGAAGAGAGAGAAGAATAGTAACTGGGGAAGCAAAGCTAAGGGAGGTTGTAGGCTGTGGTGAACAGGTGGTGTGTCCAGGGACGAAGCGTTGCAGACATCTGCAGGGAGGGAGGGTTCCAGAGGGTCGGGGCTGCAACACTGAAGGTCTGGAGTCTGGTGTGGGGAATGGAGAGCAGGCCAGAGTATGTGGACAGGAGGTTTCAGGGTGGGGTATTTGATGTATGGAGAATTTGATGCAGGACTTGATTGGGAGCCAGTGAAGGTGGATGAGGGTACCTATTGCAATGCCTGCATTTGACACAAATTCTAGGAGGAGAAATTTTCAGTTACAGAAGGCACTTGTACAGTGACAACATTAGCTTGTGCTGTGTGAACAAATCACCTTGGAAAGCTGAAGCCTGTCTACATGGAACTTCAGCATGACCACCAGACTAAATACAAACATTTCTATCTACAAGCTGTGGTCACTGCTGTGTTCCAGCCAGCGGTGTGAAGTCGGTAGAAATTCCCTGTTAGACCAAATACGTGATGTCCTGTCTTCTGCAGGGCTCTGTCTTTCTTGGGTATGAGCCTGTGCCTGTCGCTCATGTTCATCTGTTCCTGGTATTACGCCATGGTTGCCATGGGGATTGCCACCTGCATCTACAAATACATTGAGTTCTGCGGGTAAGTAATCACAGTGGTAGAAGAAGTATTCAGATATTTTCTTTAAGTAAAAGTAACAATACTACAGTGTACAAATACTGCATTCAAATTTTTACTTAAAGCTTTAGTGCGTAACTTTTCAATATTAATAAACGTTTGTTACATTCAAGTCATTGACAAATGAGTTGCTACAAAGCTAATTAAGACTTTCAGCGCCACAAAACTCTCTCTGTATTTCTCAGTAGGGCTGTGTTCAGAAGATTGCGTGGTCCAGTGACTATCCCGCGCCGAAACTCGAGTAAAGATGATTACCTTTTCTGAAGAGTCCACCATGTTTTTTTAAAGCCCTGTGTCCTCCTGGGCTACTAGCAACTGTGTGGAGGAGGGGTGGGGGCTTGTGAACAGTTTGGTTGTCATGACTTGGAATTCCTAATGGGGTTGACAGAAACTACGCACTGTAGCTTTAAGTTAAAGTAAAAATGTATTAGCATCAAAACATACTTAAAGTACCAAAAGTGAAAGTACTTTGAATGTTCCATGTCACAGAGCGGAGAAGGAGTGGGGTGATGGGATACGTGGCATTTCTCTAAGTGCAGCACGCTTCGCTCTCATGAGGCTGGAGGAAGGACCGCCACACACCAAGAACTGGAGGTCAGTCCGTGCATCTTCAACTTTTAAACTGTAACCGTTGAATCCAAAATACTAAAATATAAATAATAAAAAAAGAATAATGTCATTACCTTACTGAGATGAGTCTCCTTGGTGCTTTGCTTTTCTTTGTCAGGCCTCAGATCCTGGTTCTGGTGAGCGTGGATGCTGAGCAGAACGTAGAGCAGCCTCGTCTGCTCTCTCTGGCCAATCAGCTAAAAGCAGGGAAAGGTCTGACCATCGTTGGCACCTCAGTTCAAGGAACCTTCCTCGACAACTACACTGAGGCCCAGAGAGCAGATCAGGTTCTTCCTCTTGTCTCTGACACATGCACTTTGACTTGTGATAGATAAACACAGTTGATTTTCATTACTAAACTCTCAAAACAGTTTTCACAGACACTGACAGCTGTCTTCCCCTCTCTGTGTATTTGTAGTCGTTGCGTAAGTTAATGGAGACAGAGAAGGTGAAGGGCTTCTCTCAGGTGGTCATCTCCTCCAATCTGAGAGATGGGACGTCCCACCTGATCCAGGTTGGAGGACTGGGCGGTCTGAAGCACAACACTGTGTTGGTCAGCTGGCCCCGAAACTGGAAACAGCCTGAGTACCACCAGCAATTCAGGAACTTTATTGGTAAGTCTGAAACAACATAAATAACATAGTAAATGTCTTTTGATAATAGTTAATACGTTTTATGTGATTCCTAATCTATTCAGCATCTGATTATCCTGATCATTGACCATGTATAATTAAAAGCAGTCTGTTCAGAAAACAGCTAGAATTACATTGCCCTCTAACTTTAACATTATGATGGTTACAGCTAGTTAATAGAGCTTCTGTCAATCTGTAATTTATTCTGTAATTTATATCTGTTGTTTATTTATTACATGGACAGTGCATATTTATATACATTTCTGTCAATATCCCAGAGTAAGCCAAAAGGCTATTTTTCATCTGCAGTCCCTAGATAATGCAGGATTTTTTGTGGGACATTTTCTTCATCCTTTGTCAAGGGTTTAAGGTCAAGGTCAATTTTTCATTTTTACTGTAAATGTTCCATTCAGCTCATATCTTAGTCATAATTCTTTAATATTCAAATATAAGGGTTCATTATGAGGATTATTTGTTTCTGTTATTTATGGTTTTATATTTAAAAAATGAATATTGGCAGATATATTTGTCAATTTTTTAAATTTCTCAAATGTTTCATCAAATACGATCAATATTACCCTTTGTGATCCAGTGTTGTTCCGGCTCTGGACCTTATGTGTGTTTTTTTGTTTATGTGCAAATAACACCATCACCAGAGAAATACCTCCCTCAATGTCTAATGAGATGAATTAAACAGTGTAACCCTTTCCTAAACTCTTCATTATATTTGTATTAAACATCAATTCTCTCCCTGTGCAGAGGTGGTTAGAGAGACAACTGTAGCTAGTCTGGCCTTGTTGGTTCCTAAAAACATCTCCAGCTACCCGTCCAATGGAGAGCGCTTCACTGAAGGCTACATAGACGTGTGGTGGATTGTCCATGATGGAGGCATGTTGATGCTCCTGCCCTTCCTGCTGCGCCAGCATAAGGTAGGAAACTACACTGTGACATATTCTTTACATTTGAGGTTTTAATGTAATGAGAAAAAACTAAAATGATGAACACAAGTTACGAAGGACGCAATGCAGAGGGTTAAAAAGAACATCATCTGTCAATGTTCCTGTTTGTCCTGTAGGTGTGGAGGAAGTGCAAGATGCGCATTTTTACTGTAGCTCAGATGGATGACAACAGTATCCAGATGAAGAAAGACCTCATCACCTTCCTCTATCACTTGCGCATCGATGCTGCGGTGGAAGTGGTGGAGATGGTGAGAGACTTTGTTAAAAATAGTTTTGAGATTAACCTATTTTTTATCCATAGAACCAAACTTTCTTCCATGACGTGACTGCTGTTTCAGTACTTGGACAACTGTATGATAAATGAAAAATGTATTTTTCACTTTAAAGCTTGACAATGATATCTCAGCCTACACCTATGAGAAGACACTGGTAATGGAGCAACGATCACAGATCCTCAAACAGATGCATCTGACCAAGAATGAGAAGGAAAGAGAGGTAAACCAGAAACGTTTGTGCAAAACCTAACTGGAAAAACCTTGATAATTTAATTTAATTTACAGAATGGAACATCCTGACATTTTAGAGAGCATAGGGGCCTAAAAACAAGATATTAAAGTTGACACTTTCATTATCTCTCTGTGCGCTCCAAATGCCAGCTCTAGGGCAGGGAATTGGTTTGTAATAAGCTGTCTGGACTTGTTTTCAACGATCAAAGGGAATTAATAGTTCATTCCAGAGTGAAATTACAAATTGAACCAAATCCATTTCTTTGTGTGTTTATAACTATAGATTCAGAGCATTACGGATTCATCCCGTGGGTCCATTCGGCGCAAAAACCCGTCTGCCTTGCGCTCACATCACAGCAATGATGAAGGAGCCAGCGTGGCAGAACAACCAGAAGATGAGGTAATACTTCCATGGCCTAAGGGAGAAGAACTTTAATTTGCATTACCTCTGTCCTCATTCCCACACAAACCTGTTGTCTGTCTGTGCTCTGGCTTGGGCAGAATATTCCATTTGTGCTATTGTGTTTTATCTCATCACAAGAGCAGCCATCACAGCAAGTTTCACCAACACTGACAAGTGTCTCTTTTCTCTCTTTCACTGTCATGTCACGGTGTCCCTCTCTCAGTCTGTGGCTGTCTCCAACCCAAAACAGGTTCAGCTGATTCACAGTAAGAACGCCTCCACACCAACCAGCCCAACGTCTCCCACTGCGCCTGCAGGGGGTACTGCGACCTGGACGGACAGCAAGGATGGGGACAAGGGGAAGACCCATATTGCAACCAACCCGGAGACGGGCAAAGACCTCTTCAACATGAAGCCGTGAGTGACCTGTCAGTTTCATTCAGCTTCCAGCACAGGACGCAGACATGACACATGACGTGCAAACAGGGACATGGATCAGTGGTACATATTTGTGTATATCAACTTATGTTCCAGGGTTGAAAGAGATACATTGTGTTTCTGCACATATGACGAAAAAAAACTTTGCACTTAAACCACAAACAAATACAGCTTCCTGTGTGAGTACATGTCCTGTTTGTAATTCACTGTAATATCTCCCTCTACTCCTATTACATGCTGCTGCAGGGAATGGGAGAACTTGTAAGTACTAACATTTTGTAGCCATATCTATTGTGTATGCTGAGCAGCTGACTGAAGGATTTGTCAACCCTACTGTTTCAGGAGCCAGGTCGACGTGAGGCGCATGCACACAGCGATGCGCCTCAATGAGGTCATCACGAAAAAGTCCAAGGAAGCCAAACTTGTCCTGCTCAACATGCCTGGACCACCCAAGAACCGCGTGGGCAATGAAAACTGTATCCTACATCATATGTATGACCTACTGCCGATTAAATTATTTTTGCCGCAAGGCAGCTTAAAAACATTAACGTTGCTGTAGCAAGTTACGGTCGAGCTAATTTTAAATACTTTATATACAGATAATTTAGTCTTAATTGTATCAAATCCAGTTAGACTTGCCCCCCTCCCAAGTGTCACAAGATAAATCTGAGGGGTTACAAGATGATTAATGGAGAAGGGGGGGGGGGGGCAGAAAAAACAAAGTTCTGCTCTAAATGTCTGTCTTCATTTTTGGGAATTTAATTTTTTAATTTTTTTAATTTCATTTTTCAATCTGCAAAGTAACAAGTAAAGCTGTAAGATAAATGTAGTGTAGAGTTAAAAGGTGTAAGGTATAAAGTCATGAATAAATGGTTTAACTCAACAGCTGGAACGTTCATGTCATGTAAGGAAACTACATTCCTTCACTGTGACTGTCTCTCAGACATGGAGTTCCTTGAGGTGCTCACTGAAGGTCTCAATCGGGTCCTCCTGGTGCGTGGAGGTGGACGCGAGGTCATCACCATCTACTCCTGAAGGGCTTTAAGGCCGTTTAACGCCACCTACACGGACTCAGCCCTTTCTATATTGTTCCAGAACATTCCTCCTACACCCTCCGTCTATTCTTTAACCTTTTAACCATTAGACCACTTGAAGAATTGTGCAACAGTCACTTTTCTGTTGACTTGTCAGCTGATAACAGCAAATGAGTTTATGGTTTGTTCTGACACTTTATTGCACAAGACTCTTAAAGCTTCACTTGTTCTCAGATAGTGGAAGGGTTTTTTTGTTCTTTTTTTTCTGATATTTAAGTCAACTTTCGGTCCTTTTGCTTTTGTTCTTGGTTATTTGTAACAGAGGAATGTTTAGTTGTTTTTTTGTTTGTTTTTGCTTTTTTTTGTTATTTATTTATTCGTTGATGTTATTTATATATTTAATAATCTAATCAAGTCTGTCTTTGTCCTGGTCTGTTTTTGTCTTTCATTGTCCGGTTGGAAGCACACAAGTGTTAATAGAAGAGATGTAAGGATTTTAATTCATAGTGTAAAAAGGTGTGGATGAGAACCTTCCTATGTTCATGCAATACATTCACATTATTGTACCACCAAAGCTATAGTGAGTAGTTTGATCATGAAACCAACAGTATCATTAGCACAGGAATTTCCCCATTGTGGAATTAATAAAGTCTGTCTTATCTTGTCTAATCACTGGCTCGTCCTTCATATGGCAGGGATTTAATCTCACTGCAGAGAGCTTGAGAGAAATTTAAATCAAAAGTAAACTATTTGATGCAGATGATGAAGATCCCAAACTCTATTGTTTGAGTTCATTATCCTCACAGTTGGATTACATACATTGAATGGACTCAGTGGCATACTATGATACAAAGCCTTTGAGCTCAGCAAGGGCCATTTTAAATACTGCATATTCACTAATCGTTTGATGTGTATTACCTCCCGTGTTCTGCAGTTATGTAGCCATGTTTCCCAGCATGCCCAGTGAAGCCCATGCATTGTCATGTGTTAGATGTTATGCTAGTTGATCAGGGTGCACTTGGATCTTTATTTCTCTGTTGTTTTCATATTGAAAGATTTGAAGTAAATCACTCAAAAGGTAAATGATAGAGTAGATTTTGGTATATGATTCTTTTTTTTTTTTTTAAATCCTCTTCACAACTCTTACTTCTTCCTGATTACTTACAAACAAATTGTGCCAAAATAACATGTAAAAATGTTTTGATACCAACTTTAGAATAAAGACAGTTTAAAAAATCTAAATATAACATTTAAAGTGGAATTTGTGGCCAGGTTAGCTCAGTTGGTAGAGCAGGTACAGATATGTGGAGGTTAACTCGTCAATGCAGCAGCCGCGGGTTCTGTTCCGACCTGCGGCCCTTTGCTGCACGTCGTTCCCCTTCTCTCTCCCCTTTCATGTCCTCATCTATCCTGTGGAATTAAAAGCCTAAAAATGCCCCAAAAAATAACATTAAAAAAATATAGAATTTAAGTGTAAATTTTTACCCCATTTCAGACCATGCATCTCTACAAACGTTTGTAAAATATAGTGTTAAGTGTTAAAGAGAATGTTAATGAATCTAGTATTTGATGGTTAAAAAACAAAAATTGCATAGATTGTAAGATGTTCGTTGATAAGCATCAATGATATGTCATACATTTTATCTCAGAGAATTTATTTTTTTACTGAAAAAAAAAGGTTTTGGGTACAGAAAAATGCTTTTAAAACATTGAATATACTGTATTTTATGCATGCTAAGTGCACTATTATAAGCAGTACTTTGCTTGTTTAGTTTTATTCTGATTCCAAGAATACAATACCACTCTCAGCTGGAGCTAGGGGACTCTTAGTTTAGCTTAGCATAGCATAAAGGCTGAAAGCATCCAGTATGACTTCCTTCAAAGTACCAAAATCCACCAGCATCTGTGGTGTTAAAACCAATGTTTTAAAATGATAATTAGCCAATAATCAGGAGAAGTGACTCCATGGAGTCTCGGCTGGTCGCCTGGCAACTGCAGACAACCTAGCTAGTTAGCTGTTTCCCTCTGTTTTCAGTCCTTATGCTAAGCTAAGATAACTGGCTGCCAGACTGAGAGAGGTACAGTATATTGTCTAACAAGAAAGCAATTAAGCGTATTTCCCAAAAATGTCAAACTCCTTAAAAGGCTCATTTGCTGCTAGGCTGTCACATTTGATAATGTGAAGGAATAGTTTCAACAAATGAAACATGTTAAAAGGAGGTCCATGTTTAGCATGATTTATGCATTAAGTTGCAGCGGAATGGTGGCACAGTAAGTAGGCCCTATGACTACTGGGTTTGATTCCCGATCCAGACCTCCCCTCCCCCCATAAAGACATGCATGCTAACTAACGCCTGCCATTGCCATAGGTACAGGCATTACAACTGGATTTGGTCCCCCGGCGCCGGACCATGGCTGCCCATTGCTCCCAATTAGTTACAATGGGTTAAATGCAGGAAATACATTCTTCCTATTTGAAATGCAATTGGCAAATAAAAGAATGATGTGTTATAGGTTATATTACCCTGCAGAGTACCTCTCAGACCTTTTTTGTGTGTGTATGAGGATGTTTAGTTTCTATGTGTGTACAGTGTGTAATTTTTAACATACACACATTCATGCACATGTGCTTGTTTGTCATAGATAGTCTCACTTGCAAAAAATAAAACAGTGTGTGTGTGTGTGTGTGTGTGTGTGTGTGTGTGTGTGTGTGTGTGTGTGTTGTGACTCCATGCCTGAGCTGTGTGTTTGTGTGTGGACCTGATATGTGTATGAGTGAGGACAGTGTATGTAACTGAACATCAAGATAGAGTGAAGATGGGATATTTGTAAATAGATGTGTGATTTTAGGCTTAGAGATAACACGTGTCATGTGTTATTTTGCAGGTATACACAGGTGTTATAGATACATTGGCAGTTTTTAATGTCTTTTAAAATGATAATCTTTGTTGTGTTTTATGTTTGAAACATGCAATTATGTATAAGTAATGGTTTGAAGAAACCTTTTCATGTCCACACAAAATGCAATAAATTAAATATCGTTTCAATAGAACAGAGACAATTCACATGTCAGTCATTTTTCGTCTCACAGCGTCTGCAGTAGTATTATTGCATTGGCTTCATGATTTTAAATTTTGCAAATGTGACTGTACATGCCTCCTATTTCTCAGCATCACTGATCTCAGTAGTCATGTTACACAGACACTACTTGGATTAAAGTGGCATCACACTTGACACCAACAAGTTTTTACCATGTGCACATTTATATCTTCTTGCTCGGGCTGCATCTTAGCAAGAACAATGAATTGCCTTTTTAACTGTGATATACTGTTAGGACCACAACCATTTATTGGTGATGGTAAGGATTTATATTTTTCTGAAGGAAAAGATAACATCATGTGTACAGCGGCTCTGTGAGGCTGCTCTTTTATAGGCCCAGCGGCACTCTGAGATAAATGCTAACATCGGCATGTAAACATGCTCTCATGCCCAACGCCAACATGCTGATGTTTAGTAGGTCACGTTGGCCATCTAGTTTAGCGTGACAAATCATGTTGAACCACACTGACTGTGACTGACTCCATAACTTAACAGACATCTTGTCCCAATCATAGACTGTATAAAACAGTTCCTGACCCACCGAAGCTCACACATCAGCATTTTTTCTTTCACAATATTTCCAAATGGAAATCAAGACAAAGACACAGTTTTAATTATAAATTCCCATGGCAATATAAATGATGGAACTGTATCGTAAGAACTTTGTTAGAGGACACGTTTGTTGCAAATGCATCAATTAAGGTTTTTACTCTATTTGATTGATTCTGATATGATTGTGACAAGGGGCAAGGGGGCGACTTTACGTGCTCCAGCCCCAAATGTTTTCTGAAAAGCCTCGAATACTTTAGGGTTTTGAAATAACTTCAACCTTGTGTCTTTTTCCCTTTGTCTCTTTGACTGGATCAATGGAGAAAAAGTTCTATTACTCGGTTTTTGTCGGCATTATACTCTGACTACATTGAGCACTTGAACACTACACTTAAAATAGGCTTCAAAATTTGTAGTGCTGTTCATCAAATTTCAACCTACATTATGTAACTTAAAAATAGTAACATCAGGCATTTTTTGCCTCTTTTTAGGTGGCTCTCATTCTCATTACTTGTTGGATTTTGGTTTCAGAATAATGAAGACAGCTGGAGAACAATTAGATACAAAATAGGATGTAGGCTCTACAGGAGGATTCTTTTCCTTGGCAACTAAAGCCGTGAATGAAGCATTTACACACACACACACACACACACACACACACACACACACACACACGCACACACACACACACACACACTAGGTTTAGGCTGAGCCCCAAATGAAAATGTCCTGCTCCGCCCCTGATTCAGACATCAGGTGCTTATACACTTCATGAGGTGGGCTATTGTGAATGTGTACTGTAGATGCAAAGTCACACTGTATTGTGCTATAACCACAAAACCATATATGTTTCAGAACTGCTACATGTCTTATTACGGTGATCAAAGTCCACGCAGCAGTGTTTCTCTGTGAGGGTATTATTGCTTGTGTAGAGAGAGCAGGAGTTGACCAATGTCTTTGACCTGTCTTATCTTAACAGATATTATACAGGCTGTAACTGTCACTGTAACTGTCATTTGCCCAAAGATCTGTCAGGATGAAGACAAAGTCAACCAGTCTCCGAGTGAGGTTCCCTGTGTTTTTGTTTGTCACACAGGTCATTTTTGTCGCCTTGTATGCTGCCTTTGTCACCTACGATGAGCATGCAGATGCCAGATTTCAGACCAACAGGACTAACCCCATGGACAATACAATGTACAGGTACTACCCTGTTTTTACAGACATACAGGTCATGATATTCATCGGCTTTGGGTGCCTGCTGGCATTTTTCCGTTTCTATGGCTTTGGGGGGATGGCTTTTAACTTCCTCACGGCTACTTTTGCCATCCAGTGGGCCATTCTGGTGCAGGGATACTTCCAGTTCAGCCATGAGGGTAAGATCCACCTCGGAGTGATCAATCTCATAAATGCGGAGTTTGCCTGTGCTGTGGTGCTGATATCTTTCGGGGCAGTGCTGGGGAAGACAAGCCCGTTGCAGCTGCTGGTCATGGCTCTGCTGGAAGTGCCAGTGTTTGTAGTCACAGAATGGGCAGTGCTCAAGTATCTCAAAATCAACGATGCAGGAGGCTCTATTCTTATTCACATATTTGCCTGTTATTTTGGCTTGGGTGTCACTTTTGTACTGTACAGGCCTTGTCTAAATGAAGGCCATGCAAAGGAGACCACAAGCTACCACTCTGACATCCTGTCTGTGATGGGGACCTTGTTCCTCTGGGTCTTTTGGCCCTCCTTCAACTCAGCATTGGCCCTTGAAGGAGACGACCAGCATAGAGCCATTCTCCACACTTTTCTCGGTCTCAGTGCCTCCACGCTCACAGCCTTTGCTCTCAGTGCCATGCTGAACAAAAATGGTAAGATCACTATGGCCGATGTCCAGAATGTGACCCTGGCTGGAGGCGTGACAGTCGGGGCATCTGTGGATATGATGATATCGCCTGTAGCTGCGTACGCTCTGGGTGTAATAGGCTGCACTGCATGCATGCTGGGCTACAAGTATTTGAGCCCCTTCTTGGCACGACGCTGCAGGATCCAGGATCAGTGTGGAATACACAATTTGCACGGTCTAACAGGACTTATATCCTGTGCTGCAGGGATATGTGCTATACTGATGGCTAGTGAGGAGATTTATGGCCCAAGTTTGTATGAGATCTTTACGCACAGAGCCCCAGTGGAGGGAGACCCTAAGCTGCACGAGCTCCAGATGTTAATTCCTGGTTTACAGCCAGGGTTGGGGAGGACTGCTGGGGATCAAGCTCTCTTCCAGGTTGCAGCAATTTTCTTCACCATAGGCGTGTCAGTGCTGGGAGGCATCCTCACAGGCTTCGTCTTGAAGCTGTCATACCTTGCACCACCATCCGATGATTTCTGTTTTGACGATGAGCGGTTTTTTGACGTTCCTCCGGACTATGACACACCACTTAAATTCAGTAATACAACTACATCAGAGGATTCTGCTGCTTGACAGGCAGCAATGCATTTGACTGAGGAAGAAATTTTGTCTTTATAAGTAGTGGACTTTACAATCATTAACAGTGTGAAACATTAACTGTTAATTAAATGTTTATATTCATTACATTGTAAATGACCATACATGATAATAAAAACACAATTCCAGTGCAGGGGCACGTTTTACACACATTTTATACCGTGTGGATTTTTTTTTCTAAGAATTATTTCAATATATTATCTATGAACAGGGAGAACAGTCAACTGAAGCTCCAAAGCTGAACCTCCACGGTATGATGGCAGGACATGAAAGATGGGAGACCATTATCCTGTATTCATACTCATCGCTAGATGGCGACACAAAGCAACGTGCCGTTCTCTTAACGCATCAATGTCCAAAGATGAACAACAAATGGTTTTCCAGTAGTGTTATATAAAACATCACTGGATGGCATTCAGAGGTTGTTAGTTAACGGTCCTGCAGAGTGCGCTGAAGCCCAACGATTAGACTGGATTGACTTTACGCGTTCAGCAACAAGGAAACTGTCAGGCTACTGAGGCAATTTAACTTCCCATACGGATTGCAAAACTTTGCAATAACAAACAACAATAGACGTCTATGCCAGTAATGGGCAAATAAATTGTACAATGAAAAGAAAGGATTCAGTTTTTGAGACAATTAGGCTATACAATTTACATAATTTAAGAGTCTTTAAGGCTTTGGGGTTTGTAGAGTGCTGAATAGTTGGCATCTGTTTTTGCATTTCATTTATAAAAAACAAAACGTTTGTTACACAACAATCACATTGTGTAACAAGCTAATTATTCCAAATTATATTAGCAATAAAATATATATTGCACAGCTGGGTGAAAAGTCGTATTTTAGTAGATATTAGAAACAGAGCACGCAAGAGCCCAGTGTATGCTTAATGACATATACTGTGTCCACTTTTTAGGTACACCTGTGTATGTAACAGAATATGAAGATAAACAATATTGTTTTTAATTAAAGGTAGAGGCAAAAAAAACAACATTTAAAGTCAAGATTTGAAGTTTACTAGTTGACATAGAGATGTACCCTAATAAAATTGAACGCCGCTTCTCAATGTAATGTTGACCTATTGAGATGTAGGGACTAGTGGGTCAGATAAAGTACTTCAACCTATGACAATGTACTGTGGAATTTGCCTGTGGGTGTGGAGAGAAAGACACAAAACCTCAGTTTCAACAAATAGGTCATGATAATAGGAGGCGAGTACTTTGTTTTTGAGGAAGAGAGCTGTGAAGTGCTGCTTTGCTCCAGTAGGTGGCTGTAAGACAACACCAGATATTGGCGCCGCCGTCAAAGCTCAAAGTAGAGGAAGAAGACGAAGCAGGAGGAAGGCGAGCATTTTGATACCAGGCCACGACCTGCCACGGATAGTCGCTAGCATAAAAAGGTTACATAACTACGATAATTTAGGTTTCATCTTAGGTTTGTGTGATCTGCCAAGAGGGAGACGTCGAGACGAATCTCTTCATCAACAAATTAACCGTGATATTTTGACTTTGGCACATCACTTCATCAATTTCAAACGGTAACGTCAATGTTTGCTAATTAACGTTAAGCTAGCTTGCTGCCGCGGAAATGCTGTTAGCTATGCTAGCTGTTCGCTGTTAATTTAGCGCTTGTTTTTTTTTTTAACGTAAGCATTACTTGGACTATTGGAAACATCTAGTAGCAGTGATGAGTTTTGCTGACGAAATGTACATGTTTATTGATATTCATACTTGCAGTCTAGTCAAATGCAGCGGTACATTAATAACAGGGGTCATTGTTGAGACGACGGAGATGTGTCGCTAGCTTCCCCAGGTGGCTAATTTAGCATTAGCTTCGTGTTGAGTGCAACGTGTGTTTATCCTTTATGTCAACGTTACTTCTAACGCTAATGCTAAACATATGTCCAAGCTTGATTGAATCTGTAACTTTAAGACTGACATAGTTTCGTAAATTTAAATGTTTAATTAAATCGACGAAGTCTAAGATTTTATTTGGGATATCGAGTGACATCTTTAGGAAGTTAGAACAAATCCTTTTGTACTGACTTGGTCTAACTGTTAAATTCGGGTAGTTTACCAAAACAGTTATCGTTTACGTCTTTGACTTCTGACAACTTATTTTATTAGATGAAGTGAAATCCGTCACGTTAACGTCACATTTCAGTGCACGGATGCGTTCACTAGCTAGATCAGTCGGTCCGGTGATTCGTCGCAGGGTTGTGCGGCGGTTGCAGTGTCATCAAAAGGCCCATTTGTGACGTCCTATGACTTCATTTTTCATTATTATTGTTTTCCAAATCGTTTAGAGATCTCGACATTCCGACCACACATGAATTCAGCTTCATTTCACGGAGAAAGAAAAGGGACTGAGAGTCTGTGCTTTGTTGTTGCTGGAAACGGTCAGCTGTTACACAGACGGTTTAGTTTTTTACTCTTTGTGTTCTAAAACTTTCTTGTGGCAGTGATAGAGGCCGTGAGGACTGACAAGTCTGATCGCTGTTACATGATTGGCCACGCAGCGTGACGTCGGATTGCGTTTCTCTAAAAGTTAGATCAGTTTTAAATTTTCGCCCACCAACACAGTCTGAACGCTCTACCCTATTCAAAATTAATGAGAAGACGTTTTTGTTGTTTAATGTATGAACGCAGCCAGAATCCTTAACCAGTCTTTTCCAACTTTTACGTGTGTACTATTGCACAACAAGGGAAGGAAATAAATGCCCAACTAGCTTTAAAACAAGTTTCTTGTTTGTAAAGGTAATCATTGTTGTCTCTTTTAAAGGATCATCATGGCTGATGATTTTGACGTTGAGGCCATGCTGGAGGCTCCATTCAGAAAGGTGGGTTGCAGATTACAGAGATGAGGCCTGTTTCACTGTTATGATTTACTCTGGAGTCCTTTTATATTTGCTATTGTGACAAAGTTTACTTGAATGTTAGTGTGATTGAGTATTTAAAACACAATACAGAATTATAAATAAATCCACATCTATCTCTCTTTATAGACTTCCCTAATGATATCTCACCTCTACTCCCATGAATTCATCTTTGATTCCACTGTGAACTGTGAAAAAAAGGAAGGTAGTTATTGTGCATATACTGATGTACTGTGGTTCACCTTAGGACTAAAAGAGATTCAACCTAGAACATCCAATCCCTATTCGGTTGCAACAAGGAGAATGCCAATGGTTGATAAGCCCATCTATACTTGTCCAGCATAGGAGGCAGTATTCAGATTTACGATCTGCATGCCATCACTGTTTCAGAATGTGCAGTCCTATTACGTCAGTTTTAAACTCCAGTTGAGATGGAAAACAAATGTTTTACACTGTGTGGGGTTTGGATGAAAATGTATCACTCTGTCACCCCAAATTGCTCATTAGTTAGAATCATGTATGAAGTTGTAACGAAAAACAATTTCCCCAAAAAGGGATACTGAGTTGATTGTATAAATCTATTACTGTTTTATATCCAATAGTTATAGTTTGACAACAACATAATAGAAAAATGAAGATATTGCAGATTGTGGACCTTCATTGTGCGAACACATGAGCCATATCATGATTTTATGGCAAAAATACAGGTGAATTATTGTAATGTATATTTATTTGTCTTGCTGGTAAATATGAATACTGCCTCTTTGCCATAGTCAACTGTAATGTGAATCAGCATCTTGATTTTGCATGCTACACAATACCACAGATATTGATATATTACTAGAATGACTGTAAAATAGACACTTCTATCTAGCATCATTGTATTATAGTTATTTTCAGTAGTTAATAATTCCTTAAGTCAAAAGGTTGGAAATAATTACTATAGATAATGGCAGTGTAACACGTGGCTGAATTGATGGATTTATTTCATTTCTTTTTTTTATTCTTTTTTTTTTTTTTGTTCTTGGGCGTCAATATTACTAAGAAGTGTGAATCCCTGTTTGCTTCAGGGCAAGATGTGTGACAGAGGTGGCATCGAGCTCTTACAGTCCAAGAACGAAAATGGGTGAAGATCACTGGACTGACACCAACCACACAGGATCTCTTTTAGTGGCCGTGGGCCATGCGTGGTCACATGATTAGGCACAAATAGTGGCATTGGTACGACCTATAATAAAGGGGAATGGTGGAGATGATCTGACTTCTGTCAAAGCTTCCTCAACTCAGCTAATATTTTGGACACACTCCCTTTGCTTTGTTGCATAAGTACTGAGCAGCCTTGTAAAAAAACTGAAGTGGGATGGGAAGCTATTGGGGTGGTGGAAGGACACTGTCCAGACATGACAGTAGGAAGTTTTGAAGTATTATTATTAATTGAATATATTCTGCATTTTCTCTTGTCCCACCCCATCCCCTTTACCTTGACGACTTGAAATGTTTCATCTACGTCCTCATGATCTTCTTCTATCAACCTTGCTTAGGATGAGATCAAGTCCTCTCATGCAAATGGACATGACGACCAAAACAAAAAGTAAGTTTTTTTTTTTTTTTTTTTTATGTATGAAATGGCATAACCGCTTTGGGATTCTGGACTTCATGATGTTCATTAATTTAATTAAATGTGTTCACTTTGCACGACGATAGCAATGTTGTAACATGTTTCAGGAAAAAGAGGAGCCGAAGCAAGAGCCGAAGCCCAGGCTCTAGGAGGAGAAGAAGCAGAAGCAAAGACAAAAAGAAGAGTAAGAAGAGGAGCAAGAGCAGAGAAAGAAAACGAAGCCGCAGCAGAGAGCGTCATCGCAGCAGCTCCCGAAGCAAGGAGCGTTCTGGCCGGTACAGAGCACGCAAGAGCCCACTGTATGTGACCTTTTATACTCAATGACCATATACACTGTCTACTTTATTAGGTCCACCGGTGCATTATAAGGCAATCCAATGCAACAGTCTGGCTGTAACTTCTATATTTACAAAGCATGCTGTTTTGGGGGAAATTGTCAGATGTGTAAATTCAGTTATTGAGGTAAAGATGTACTGGACTACATTATAGAAGTGTTTCTAATGGTTTTATCTTCCCATACATGAAGGTGTCAAAATATTAGAAATGCAGTCTGGTACAAAATCACCACTATGACCTCATTGGTAAAACCTATCATTTAATTAACACCTCAATGACTTATAACTTCATCTTAATCTTTTTTCACAGCAGACATTTTGACTTGTCATAGTGGGAGAAGCACAACATTGACGATGGTTCTATTCAAGTGTTCCAATGAGTCAAGACAGTGTGAGAACAAGCCAACATGCCTAATACAACATTCTGAAATTTAAATTAATTGAATAATTTACACCTGTGTGTTTCCTACTGTGACGTGTGAACATGTCTTCTGTTAAAGTTCTAGGAAAGCTCTGTAGGAGAACTAGAGGCATTTGTGATGCTGGAGCAGGAAGTTACTTGATTGCTAGTTTTTGCAGTAAAAGTACTGCAGTATACATCATTGTAAGCAATACAAATGTTAAACTTCAAAGTTTAAATGCTCTCTTGTTGCGTTTTCCCCACACAGCGCTGTGTGTAAACTGCCAAAACAGGACCCTGTATCTTTAGATTTGAATTTGTCAGCTTTAACTAAAAATGAATGTTCTCGTTTTTCTATTTCAGTCGGAAACGTTCCAAAAGTCGGAGCCCTGTAAAAAAAGAGAAGAGTCCCATCAGGTGAGATGAATCTTAACATAACTGCTTTTTCTAAGGGTACATTACCTGATTTTGTTATAGCACCTTGAAATCAGTGATTTTCTTCAAACTCACTGAGGTTTTTAACAGATCTTTGAAAATGTGTTTTTCATTCAAGAAATTTTGAGGATGCTATCGGGCCGTATAACAAAATCAGGGAGTATGTCTACGATTTACCTTCTTAGTGTTGATAATTTCACTAATTATTCATTAGTTTTTTTCCCCAGAGGCCTTCTTTTTCAATTGTTTTTTTCCTCTTTTTTAAGGCAACCAATTGATAATTTAACACCAGAGGAGAGGGATGCCCGCACAGTTTTCTGTATGCAGCTCGCTGCAAGAATCAGAGCTCGAGACCTGGAAGATTTCTTCTCAGCTGTTGGAAAAGTCCGTGATTTTCAAGTATTTTTCACATATAATCCAGCAAGTCTGTGTACAATAAAACTCTTAAATTGTCCCTGTTACTCTCTGTAGGTAAGAGATGTGAGAATGATCTCAGACAGAAACTCCAGGAGATCAAAGGGCATCGCTTACATAGAGTTTGTGGAGTCTTCTTCTGTACCACTGGCTATTGGATTGACTGGCCAGAGGCTTTTAGGAGTGCCCATCATCGTGCAGGCATCTCAGGTGGGTTCATCTAAATATAGACTGCAACTGGATTATTTCTACATGATGTAACAGAACATATAAATGTCCAACAACAATTTACAGCAAATAGAAACTTGTCAACCCTAGATTACATTTGAACATTTATATAGTGAATTAACTTGATTACATTGCTTTTCCACATGTAATTACAGGCAGAAAAAAATAGAGCTGCAGCTGCTGCCAACAATCTACAGAAGGGCAGCTCAGGGCCAATGAGGCTGTACGTGGGCTCCCTGCACTTCAACATTACTGAAGAAATGCTTCGAGGGATCTTTGAGCCTTTTGGAAAGGTCAGGAACATGTTTCACATGTATAAATGATCATTTTGACCCTCGTGTAGATGCATTCATGATAATCCTCCTGCTGTGTTTTTGTTTCGAAAGATTGAGGGCATCCAGCTAATGATGGACAGTGAGACTGGACGATCAAAAGGATATGGCTTCATATCGGTACGTAAAGCATCTTCATTTCTTTTAAAAAGGGCTTTAGTGTTTGCAGCTAGCTTGATTCTATCTTCCATTTTTAAAGTTTGCAGACGCAGAATGTGCAAAAAAGGCCTTGGAGCAACTCAATGGCTTTGAGCTGGCCGGACGTCCTATGAAGGTGGGGCATGTTACAGAGCGCTCAGACTCATCGACAGCCAGCTCGTTCCTGGACAACGACGAACTTGAGAGGACTGGCATCGACCTGGGAACCACAGGGCGTCTACAGCTAATGGCTCGACTAGCAGAAGGTTCGTAATATCTGGCATCGTTATCGGAAAATCCAACATAACGCCATGACTTTACGTAAACATACACGCAAACTTTCTTAAACAAAGTGTTATCTGTAAGCATTTTGAGCTATCCGCGTGTATGTCTACGCTGTGTACAGCGGACGTACAGGCCACTTGGCGTGGTATTGCATGAAGAAAGCAACGGTTGAGTTAAAACTTGACATGCGGGACATGATCCCCAGTCTCCTGGATGAAGGTTCTGTGTTTTACCCATCCACCACCACGACACACTCCCTTTCAGATTTTTGCCCTTTCATACTACTCGCTATGCCATAAATTCAGATGTAATGTAAGTCAATGGAGGCCAAACAGCATTAATAAAGACGCTAAAAAGCAAGTATGCATCTTGATAACAAAGCAATAATGGTATACAAATTGGCGTGTCATGCAATACATCATTTTATGAGATCAGTTTGGACAAATGTCATGAAGCAATCAGATTTTGTTTCATAAATGAACATTTAATTTCTTTCTCTCCGCAGGAACTGGTCTGAAAATCCCTCCTGCTGCTCAGCAGGCTCTACAGATGACTGGGTCCATACCCTTTGGAAACATTTCTGCTCCAACCTGTGAGGGCCTGAATAATAATAAATATTTGGTGTATTCGTTTATTAGGAAAACTGACTTTTTTTTAAAATTTGTTTCAGCTGTCCCAACTCCAGCTCCAAGCCAAGCCTTGAACCTCCCTTCACAGCCGTTGGCAACACACTGCCTTCAGCTGTCCAACCTGTTCAACCCACAATCGTAAGGACATTATCATTTCCACAAGTTCATTTGTTGGTCTTCAAACATTCAGAAGTCCAAATTTCTAGGGCGGCCTATAGCTCACCTTGCAAAACAGAGGCCCTTTTACTGCATGAAATCCCGTCTTGCACCAGTTTCCTGTCTCTCCAAGATTGTATATTGAAAGAGCCCTTGGTCTAATTGTTCCTTCTGCAGCTTCAACTAAACTTAGTCATTTTTACACAGAATGACATTTGTTCTCGGCTTACATTGAAATAACTTTAAGAATGGATCTTTGCCAGTCTTAATAAGATGAACAATTAAACAACCTACCAATGAATTGGTGTACATACAGGCCAGTCAGTAAAGTGAAACTTTCCTTTTACAATCTCGTTTTGTTTCAGTGAAAACGATCCCAGCTGGGCTGTTGAGATCCAAGATGATGTTATTGAAGAGTGCAACAAACATGGAGGAATTGTTCACATCTATGTTGATAAGAACTCTGCTCAAGTAAGTCCAGTCTATTCACCCAAATGGATCGAAGGGCAGAGGGTGTCCATTTTCCAGTTGATCTACAGATCTCACTGGATCCCGAGTGACTTCTTTTGTAATCTTGTCTTTTTCCCCCCTTTCACATAGGGTAATGTGTATGTGAAGTGTCCCTCAATACCAGCAGCGATGGCAACTGTGAATGCCCTTCATGGACGCTGGTTTGCAGGTATGCAACGATGCCATTTGGTTTTGAATCCTTAATATAACTAATGAATAACCTCAAGTTTTCCAGATTTTTACTTTTTCTTGACCTCTCTTCTAGGCAAAATGATAACGGCTGCCTACGTTCCCTTACCAACCTACCACAACCTTTTCCCTGATTCTGTAACGGCGAAGCAGCTCCTAATGCCGGCACGCCGATAGTCTGACACTCATGATGGTCAGTGTAAATACATTGTTTGCAGTCATTGAAACAGTCATTGACATTAGTTGGCTGTGTGTAATAAAATTTGCCTCAAGTTCATGTGTTCATCATTGAAAATTAGGCAGGTATTTTGAGTTGCTTTTCAAATCTTTTTTGGTTTGTGTTGTAAACTACAGGTATATTGGTCTGTATGTTTTTAAATATTCCTGTTCTGCTTGTTTAAATCAAACTGTTTTAGATTTAAAATAAATTGCAAAGAGTTACAAAACTGTTGGGTTAATAGGCCTTAAATGCCAAAAGTATATCAATGTCAACAATAATCCTTTGTAACTTTTTACAGCCATAATTTCATTTTTTGTATGAAGGCTCCCAATAAACTTTGGCAAATTTGACATTCCTTTTGTGGAGTTTTTTTTTTCCATCCCAGGTTTAAAAATCAGCATTGTTTCTCTATTTTTAATCACTTTTATTTCTTCAGCAAGTTGGATTTAAAATGGAGTAGAGTTTAGTGCTGGGCATCTGCTGATGGGCTCAGTTCTGAAAATGGTACGTTCTGATTACTTCTAAACATGAATGGTTTCCATAACTGACTTTGTACTCCAGTTGGGACCAATTTTAATTTTTCAAATAAAATTTTATGTGAAAAAGCCATTAAAAGGATCATTTTCACACCAAAAAAAATTGCATTGTGACCATTAGCTATGCATTGTTTTTAAACGGTAAATCAGACCCCTTTGCAAAATCCACCAGTTTGTACTCTGCTCTTGTAATATTTAAAAACTCACCTTTTGAGGTGCTTGTCACTGTTTGCTTTCTGCAATTGAATGGGCTTTTAAAAACTGGTATTTTAGTTTTACAAGAGAAAAGAGTTCAAGGGTGCAGACAAACTGGTTTGTTTGGCTAAAATCCATTTGAATAACGGTCCCACTTCTGTAAAGAACTGCGCATAACCCCCACCCTGAGCTTTTCTATTGATCATCCAGGACCGCCTCATACACTGACAAGTACCAAGTTAAACTTGAAGTGGATTGCTGCATTTCCTTTGTGTTAAACAAATGACACAAGACAGATATAATGCATATACTGTAAACTTTATATTCTAACCAAAAGGTATTGCAACAACAAAATAGCTTTAACTTTACAAATCTTTCTCAATTGTACTCTTATTTTTATTTTTTCCCTCCTCCAGAAAGTCGTTGACATCTGGGGGGGAAAAACAACATGGTTAAAGTCTTTTGCGGCAACATTTAATGTCTGCAACTCAGCACGCTTTCTATGAAACACAGCTGTTCAGGAAACTAGCGATTTGTGATTGTTTAATTTCCAAACACCAAAGTCCTAACGTCCTGATGCTTTTGTGAAATTTAAGATTTGAGAGTAAAGATCAAGAACTTTTTAAACAATAAGAAAATGACTAAGCAAATATTTTCAAAGCAGATTGGGGAGGGCTTAGCACAGGTAATTTAATTAATACCCAATACTTCTAATTCACTTCTTCACTTGCTCTCACCCACGTTTAAGTCAAAATAAGCAAAACTGCCAATGATAAAACACTTAAATTTGTAGTAACTATTAACATTGTATACTATGTGCTGTAAACAGTAAACAGCTGTAAGGATCCTTTCACTGCTGAAATGTCTCAACTGAGAAAGGAAGTTGTTGCTGACCTGAAAGGGCTCTTCACTTCTTAGGAGAGCATTCCTTCGCCTGGTGAGCCTGCAGGACAGCAATCGCCTCGTCCACCTGACCCCAGGAGGGGAAAAAAAGACAATGGGACGATTCAGCAGCACAAGTATCATCATTACCACTCATGTGTGCGGAAAATGTGAAGCTACAGCCAAGAGCTTGTTTTCCTAGCTCAGCATAAAGACTGGAAACGGGAAACAGTTAGCCTGGCTATGTCCAAAGGTCACACAGTCTGCCCATTAGAAACTAATTAACACTTTATATCTCTCCTGTTAATCCATAGAAAAAACGACAAGCAAAAATGTCACGTTGTAGGTCTACGAAGGGCTATGTGCGGGACTGGTTCTCGGCCAGACTGGTGAGGTTGGTGCTGCTTTCTTGCAAAGACTTTGGGAGAAGATGGCGTAAACAAAATGTCCACAAGTAATCTAATCTCTAATCACCGCTCTCTTCCTAAAACTATACAGCTGTTTTAGGGCTGGGCGATATAAAAAAACATTTTTTAATGTGATATGGAAGTAGACCATATTGCATATATCAATATAGTTCATATTTGCGCTGTGATACTTGGTCCAAGCAAGCTGCTGACCCGGAGCTCTCTGCACTGCTCCCCGGCCACCCCCCCTCTTTCATGCACAGAGGGGGGAGGGGCAGGAACAGACACTCTTCAACAAACATGGAGGAAGCAACAATGTCTGCGGAGCGTGCGGAGGAGGAATTGAAAAGAGTAAAAGAAAAAGCAGTGGCTCAGTAATTTGGAGGTTTGGATTCAAAGTATTAGATGAGCAACAAAATCACGTTATATGTAGGGAGTGCCATAAATAAGTTACAGACAGGGGTGGAAGCACTACAAATCTTTTTTACCACCTAAACAGTGGCACAAACTGCAGTACGACGAGTGTGTGAGACTGCGCTGCAGAAGCCCCGGCCGCAATCCATTGACAACCCAAAAAAGCTCCAGCTCCGAAACAAAACTCAGTGCAAACCTAATTTTCCCATAATGTGCCTTAGGAAAAGAAAAGTGGTGTACTTTAACTTCAGCGGTGTCTTATCACATTGCTAAAGATATGGTCCCTGTTGAAACTGTGGAACAAGTTGGATTTAAAAAAAGCTACTGAAAAATTAAGGACCTGAGGTATGAGCTTTCCAGTCCCAACAACTTTGCACGTGAAGCACTGCCACAAATGTACAGTCCCTGACTAAAGTCTTGTCGCTTATCTTTTTTGTAGAAACACCTGCTATTAACCTGACTTTTAATTAATCAATTGGTGTAAGACATAGCTCATATGAAAAGCTAAAACCCTCCCAAATGATGAATAAATTAGTTTCACTAAAAAAAAATGTATTATTTAAACAAGACAGAAAGGTCAAATTTTGGCAAGACAAAAGTTTTGTCGCCTATACATAAATTGAGCAAATTTACTACAAATACTAAAATATGTCAGCAAATTAAATAGTGGTGCTGTGAGATCCAAATTTAATATCTTGTATGACTTCCATGAGCTTGAAGGACTGCATCCATGCGGTTTGGCAAGGATTCATACAATGTATTGATGAAGTCATCAGGAATAGCTAGGAAAGCAGTCCTGCATGCCTCCCAGAGTTCATCTATATTCTTTGGTTTGGTCTTCCATGCTTCCTCTTCCATCCTACCCCACATATGCTCCATGATGTTCATGTCTGGTGACTGGGCCGGCCAATCCTGGAGCATCTTGATCTTCTTCGCCTTGAGGAACTTTGAAGTGGAGATGGAAGTCTGCGATGGAGCACCATCCTGCTGCAGAATTTGGCCTCTTTTATGGTTGGGAATATAAGAGGTAGCTAAGATTTCTTGGTATTTGAGACTATTGATGTTACCTTCCACCCTGCAGATTTCTCGCACACCCCCATACTGGATGGAACCCCAGACCATGATTTTTCCGCCACCAAACTTCTCTTTTTTTCTGGGTGAATCTTGGATCCATGCGGGCTCCAGTAGGTCTCCTGCAATATTTGCGGCAACTGTGGTGTAATTCAACAGAAGATTAATCTGAAAAATCCACTTTCTTCCACTTCTCCAGCGTCCATCCTTTTAGCAGGCTGTGGGCCTTGGCAAATGCCACACGGTTTTTCAATTGTCTTCTGTTTAGTGCTGGCTTCTGGGCACTGATTCGACCATGGAGGCCATTTCAAGACAGAATCCGACAAACCGTTCTGGTTGACACAGGGACTTCAGGGGACCAGGTCTGGTGGAGCTCTGCTGCAGTGGAAAATGGGCTGGCCTTGGATTTTCGAGCCAACAAACGGTCCTCTCGAGCAGTTGTCTTGCGGGGTCTGCCTGACCTGGGCTTGTCAAAAACGTCTCCAGTGTCTTCAAATGTTTTTTTAATCCTCTGTTCTTGACGCTGAGACACATTGAAGGTGTCTGCCACATCAGCAGTGGATCTGGTCTTCAGCCTCTTGATAATCAAAACTTTAGTCTCAGGGTGAATCTTAGGCATGTTTGCAGAGGTCTAGTTGCAGTTGAAGTGAAGGTCTAGTATACTGGGGTTGTTTTTATACACACCTGGGACCTAATTGATCCATTATTAGTCACAGGTGAAGCTCATATGACAAGGTGACAACACTTATGTCTTTGCAAAAATTGACTCAATGGACTTTACCAAGCTGTGAATATTAGAATACTTTTTGACAGTTTCTTTTTGCACTGAAACATTACAAAAGCTGTTGGGATTCAAATGAGCCATTTCTTGTAAATAAATCTTGATTAGAAATATATTTCAGCGGCATTTCAGGTCAATTTGTACACAAGCGACAAGACTTTTGTCAGGGACTGTAGACTGTAGTCAGGCAGAGCCTTGCTGACCAGCTCGCTAACGTGACCCATTTTGCGTTGACCAGCGATACATGGTTGAGGAGGACTGACAGTTTCCTTCATTCAAGACTGGGAGATAAAAACATTGTGTCTCCAAACAGGATGCAATTGCAAGCTGGAAACTCCAAGAAAAGCATCTGGTTGCTATTACAACCAAAAACAGGAGCAACATCGTCAAAGCGGCGGCTGAGGATGCCGCAGTGCTTTGGTCACAGACTACACTTGGCTATTGGCAAGTGTCACTTTGCGGAAAAAAATATCAGGATATATATCGTATATATCAATATTCACCCAAAAAATACATCAGGATATGATTTTTGGTCCATATTGCCCAGCCCTAAGCTGTTTGGAGGCGTTCACTTTTCAGTAAACTAACCAGAATTGACCACAAAGTTCATGATCCAATCACAGCATGACATCCTGCTTTAAATGTCTTCTCCGTTGTTGTCAGCTGTCTTTTTAGGCAAACATGCATAAATATAAATTATAATCAACCTCTTGGAAACACTGCAATACCATCTATGTTGTTTAAGCTTCAGAGAAGTCACAGTGACATCTTAAGATACTCCTCTTATCTGGTCTAAGACCTTTTCAAGTGTATCCAGTTTTTGGCTACAAGAAATTGGAAACGTGTGGACGTGTTTGGGACAGGTAAAAAAGTGTATGACACAGCCAAATCATTAAAAAGAAAAAAGTCTTCTAATCGGCACCAGTCCATAAACGTGACTGTGTAATGTTGTAAAACAATAAGAAAAGAACACAATTATACCTTAGAGTGCAGGGAATCAGGCGTCTCCAGCATGTGCAGCAGCTCCGAGTTGTCGATCTCCAGCAGCATGCCAGTGATTTTCCCAGCCAAGTTTGGGTGAAGGGCATGGATTACTGGGTACAATCGCTCCCCTTAGTATCACAGCAGAGAGAGGATTAACAACCAAATACACACAGAAGTTGCTTTCATCTACATAAAAGAAGAAGAAAAGAGGCAGGATTGAATGATGCCACACCGAGAAGCTGTTTCTGATCCATGAGTGGAGCTGAAGCCAACATCGAGGCGGTGAGCGGCTCGTGGCCTTGAACGTGCGCCGGTTGCTCCATCACAGGGGCAGGAATAACCTGACAACATTGAGTATAACAGCGTTACTCCAATGACGTCTTAGTGAGGAAAAACTAGATGTAAACATAGCTTTGTTGACTAGAAAACTCCACTGGGTACAGGGCAGTGAAACCCAAACAATGAAGATCACTGTTCCATAGTAGTTTCTGGTCCTGGCCGTGTTTTAGGATTAGAGAACAGTACAGTACAGACTACAGTACCTGTAGTCTTGTCATGGGTGCAGGTACAGTAACAACCTGCTGGACGTTTCTTACTGCAGACGAGTACTTATACTGGCCGCTTCTGGTCATACCAGGCATGTCAGTACGCCCTCCTACAGTCTGCGTGGCAATGTTATCTAAATAAAGATAATTTACCATCCACGTAAATTGCACATTTTAGTAGAATGGGGCTTGTCATGTTGTCCTACTTCTGGTACTTACTTGTCTTTTGTGTGGAGTTTATGATGCGCGGAGCCTGGGTGGAGGCCTGTCTGACTGTAGCGATGGGGGTCGATCCACGTCGGGGAACAGAAGTACCAACAAACTGGGTCGAATAGGTGCCTAAAAAACAGGAGAGATGACATTTATACACATCAAATATACATTTTATGTATACGTGTGTGTGTGTGTGTGTGTGTGTGTGTGTGTGTGTGCGTCTCTCCATGTGAACACAAATGAGCCATTCACCCTGTAGTCTCGGTGGTTGTCCTGTCCAACGAGGCACTGGTCTCATGTTGCTGACGGCATTGTGGTTGTAGAAGGAGCGAGTGGGAGGCTGCAAGAAAAATGTGACTTAACTTAATTTTGCAGGTCTGAACCCCATTTTTTGGAAGTGCAACTATTTTAATAGCATTGATGGGGCATATCTTTGAAAGGGGAAGCAGCTTCAAGTTGGTCTGAATCTTATTTAATTGAAGGTTTTGTAATTGTTGGCCTATGATGACAAACAAGACTTATTACACTGCAAAACACTTAGGATCCCTAAATTTACTGTCCAGTAAAATAGCAAAAAGAAGGCTATCGCAATTCTCATTATTCAATCGTCCATACCTGTGGCACAGTCATGTAGTATCCGGCCTGCTGGTAAGAGTCAATGATCGGACTCGTCATGGTCCTCAAGGTAGCGAGTCTCTGCATGTATTTGTTGGTCAGGATCGCTTTACGCTCCTCTCTCCGCTGAGCCAGAGCCACATACAGTGGCTTGGTTGCAACAATTCTGCCATTCATTTCAGTCACTGCTTTTGTTGCTTCCTCAGGTGAAGAGAAACAAACAAAGCCAAAGCCTTTGCTTTGGGAGCCGTCTGTCATGACCTGCAGGAAACAAAGAAATGTTTAAGATACATGACATCAGAGCTGTAGACTTGAGACTTTGACAAAAGGCTGAGAGACCTGACGACTCATAAATATTGAGGAATAAATGCATTTGTGCCTTTTGGAGCTTTGCCAAACAGTCGTGAGTAATTAATAATGTTGTGCCAGTATGGCACAACATTATTATGCACTATGATGCAGAAGAGAGAAATGCTCTCATAATAAAATACTTAGTGTATAGTAGTAGCTCACTAGTTTCCCCTCCTCTCCATCAAGTTGCCTGTTTTCCTCCCTGCAGCTATTAACAAACCTAAAGCAGAAATCAATCTAGCTCCTGCTTTCTTTCTAACACAGTTCCTGTCAAAAATGACAAATTTACACATTCCTTGTACCATAAATATGGCATTTTCATTAGCCTGCCTCAAGACCTCATGCCATCCTTCACAAAAGGAATTTGAACACATACAATTCATTGTGACTACTTTCTTATTCAACTTGGTCTCACTTTTGTTTACAGTCAAAAATGGCAGCCATAGGAAATGAATGGGAAAGAGTATCATTTTCATCCAGGACATGAAACGCATCTACACACACACACAAAAACACACACATGAATCATACTTTCTACAAAAGATTTTAGAGTAAATTATGGGAGCTCAGTGTTTTCTTGAACTAATACTTAGTACTTTTCCCCCAATGTGAACAACACCTGCCAAACAAATCAATCTTGTGGAACCCATCTTTCACATACTCCTACTACTCCTCTTCACATGTCCTTCCCTCAAATGGAACACACCTTTGCCAAAGAAGTTCAGTGTAAATCATGGGAAGCCACTTCTTTCCCGTGCTTATGTGCCCTTCCCCCCCACGAGAAGAACATTCCAAAATCAAACAATGCATCAATATCTTCTTTCTTGTGCTATGTGGTCCTCCCTTCACAAGAACATCATATTTTGTAAATATGTTTGTGACCCTTTTGGGGGATAATAGCTCATTCTCATCCATGCTAATGTCTCATGAGCTCAGTTTGCGGCTCTCCGACACATGCAGTTCTTCTTCTTCTTATTTTTAATTGCAACTTGCAACCAGAGAAGAATCATGCATTTGACTACTAACTTCCCATTGATCTCACGCGGGTCAGTTGTGGCCCGGGAGCCGTACAATGCCCAGGTTTGAAATTTACTGACAGACAGACACTATATGAGCAGTTTTCATGTTGCTTTGCCCTCATTTTACTCTGCAAACAACATGAATACGCAAATGACAGTGAACAAATAGAGCAAGAGGAACACACCCCCCCCCAATGTTCGCAAACACGCACGTTGCCACATGTGCATGTGAACTATTAACACACACACACACACACACACACACACACACACACACACACACACACACACACACACACACACACACACACACACCACACACACACACACACACACACACACACACACACACACCACACACACACACACACCCCACACACACACACACACACACACACACACACACACCACACACACATTACAATAACTGTTCTATTAGAAATACATTGTCATTTTTTATTGGTATTTATGTTAAAGTAAGAGCAGTTAAAACTCTCCGGTCAAATTGGACCGCAAACACTGAATTAAGTGGGGTAGCCACAAACAGTGTTTAAAGGTTAAGAGCTCCTGTTGTTTTTTGTCAAATACTTGTGATTATCATTGTTTTCATTTTTCTATTGTATTTATTATAAAACAGGTTTTTTTTGCCAGTCGCCCTGTTTAAAACATGACGTCATACATACAGAGCATAAAAATGGATGAGGATGTGGACTGTGTTGTGGGAATGGTCTGAGAAGTTAATTTTATCCTGCACTACTTAAATACATTGCAACTATAATTATTTCAGTATTTTATTAAGTTGACCAGAGCTGCGGTTCACTTTTGTGAAAAAAGGACATTATCTGCATTGACTGCCAGTATTCAGTAAGTCAACAGGGCGGTGAGTCCTTGATACTGAGAGGATACATTTTTAGTATCCCTTTAAGTTTTATTGGGCATGCTTGTGAAGTTTTATTACTACTTCTGTTAAATCAACAAAAAATGACAACGTTGGTACTAGCAAATTTCAGTAAAAGGTGGCCCAAACCGTATCTCATTACCTTGGCACTGGTGATGGTGCCATAAGGGGCAAATTCCTTCCGGAGTCTCTCGTCATCTATGCTATCATCCAAGTTCTTCACATACAGATTCACCCCCTGGAATCAGACAGATTAAGAAATGCTAAGTTTATGCCTTCAAACCTTCACAAATAAATACAGATATACTATACATTTACTTTTTCTATGAAATTTTGCAGCCCTCTTTAGTATGTAAATTGGCTCATGTCACCCTTTAGTATAAATTTCTACATTACAGTGATGTTAGGAACTATCATTCGATGTCCAAGCTGACAATCAGCTGAAACCAGTACAGCACACGTCAATCTGATTTAAGAAAGATATAGTCAAACCTTAGTTTTAAATTATAATTATTTTATTTATTTATACACTTCTTGGTTTTCTTACCACATTAGATTAGAAGATAAATCACTCATGTTTTTTTCATCATTCTTTATATTTACAAAGTGCATCCTCTGTTGGACTCATAAGGAAGTGTTACTGTTTCCAGAGGTTTCAGACAAATGTCAGCGTGTGACGTAGACAGTTGAATCTGACAGTTAGCAAGTTGTCAAAATGAAAAGGACAACAAAGACAACACAGGGACAAAAGCCACTCAAAAACTGTAGAATGATCAATGGATTAATCTCTCTAATTATTAAAACTGTAGGCTATCCAAACAATTAAAAACATCTCTAGGGGAATGCCGTTTATAACATGCCTCCAGCCTTGGGCCCTTACATTGTGTCTACCACTCGGGTCTTATCTGCATTATTGGGAATATTGACAATATTTTATAGAATAAGGACAGCAGGTTTATTTTCAAAGACACAACATAACCCCTATTATTTATATTGAAAAATTGTCATCTTATGTTATCTTTGTTATCAAATTCATAATTATCTGCAAAGATGCCCATCCTTGTCAGTGACTGCTTTAAATGAACCTGAAGTGCGTTCAGCTGAACTACATTGTATAAATAAAACATCTGAATAAAACATTATATTCTATAAACAAACTCTAAATAGGTAGGAACAAGACCATCAACAATGCCTTTAAATGACAACGCCCATATCCATACAATGCAGCAGCACCTGATAGCGCTGGATGCGGTCCTGTTTGATCTGGTCAAACTTGCGCTTGAGCTCTCCCTGGCGCTCCAGTCGCTTCTGAGCCCGACCAACATAGATGATCTTCCCATTGATCTCCTTTCCATTCATTTCATTAACTGCCTGGGAAAACAAGGAGAAGCATCAACATGAGACATGTTTAACAGATTCTAAATGTGTCAGCCCAACAGCGGTTGCACTGTTCCCTTTGTTTATATTTATTTTACATATTTTTATGATGGAAATCAGGACAGTCAGTACCATTGGAAGCAGGACAAGGAGTCTGGCAAGCCAAATAAAAATAAGGTAAATAAATGATAACACTCCCCCACACTTAAGGTTCCCAGCTGTAGTAAGCTAAATGCATGATGGATGTTCCGCGGGATGTCCCTCGCCTTCCGTTCTCAAACTGTGTTTGCTTTGGGAAACAGCAACAAACTTCGAGCTAGCAAGCTACACGCTGAAAATGGCAAGTTTTGAAATTTAGATTGTGCAACAAGGCAGGCCTGCCTTGTTCTTTTGGGGAATAATTGTAAAGATTAACAAGGAATATGTTTACAGAATTATTTTTTTTCGGGGGGGATTTTCTTTTTATTAGATAGTATAAACAATTAGAAAAGGGGGGAGAGAGAGAAGGGAGGACAAGCAGCAAAGGGCCGCAAATCAGATTGGAACCCGGCCGCTGTAAAGATCTCAGCCTACACATGGTGCACACTACCAGGTGAACTAGAGGTCGCCCCGCAGCATTTACTATCTAACTGGGACGTTCTGGGATCACGTTATTGTATTGTGTGAGCAGTTAACTTCAGTTAATATGGGGGGGGGGGGGGAGGAGAAGAAAGAAAAAAAACTAGGAAAATGGAGGAGAAGCCTGTCCTGGTTGTGTCCATCTATCCCGAGCTGTATGATATGACAGAAACCACACAACAAAGACAGCAAAGCCCATTTGTGGGAGCAGATTTGCCAGACACTGAATGTTGGTGCTTTTATCACCACACATACGTTATAGAAACAAAACCCACCCTTTGCGCTCTCCAGCGCCCTGCCAACAAGAAAAACGCTATATGGATACACACCATTAATGTCAATATAATGAACTGCTACTGTTGGTAGGTATCCAATCTGGGTTGACATAGAAACTTGACACACACTACCTTCTGAGCATCCTCGTGGTTAGCGTAGTTTACAAAGCCAAATCCACGTGAACGGCCCCTCTCATCCTTCATCACTCGCACACTGAGAGTCCTCCCTAAAGGTCGGAGTATAAAAAGCAGTCTCTAACTATCCAATATGCAAAGTGATAGTTGTTTGAAAGAGTTGTTTGAACTGTGGCATTGAATTCATTATGGAACCCCCCCCCCCCCCCCCCAGCTGAGTAGGACATAAAAAAAAATTAAAAAAAATGTGTTTCTTACCAAATGCAGTAAATTCTTCCATGAGTTTCTCATCAGTGTAGTCTTCACCAAAGTTTTTGATGTATACGTTGGTGAACTTCATAGCTTTGGTGCCAAACTCCACCTCTCTTTCCTTGCGGGACTTAAAGTGGCCAACAAAACTGCAAACAGAACCAAACCCATCACCAAGCGAAAGGGAACAATAATGAAGGGATATAAAATAAAAATGTTTGTCTTTGGCTTTAGTACACCGCATCAAAAGACCAAGAAGACAAGACAGCTGATGAGGACAAACATTGAGAACAAAACATCAACAAACATTGTGACTTTAGCACATAAAGTCCCAAAAAAATTGTTTTGAAACAGACACATATTTCAGTAAATGTTTACACCTAGTCCCCCTCCAGAAACATAAAAAGTATGTAAATTGGATTGGGTCCTTAGGTATGTGACATATAAATCATTGGCTGTCTGAATCCATTTTTTCATTGGTACACTGCAGTTCCAAGGCAGAAATGCTTAGCCATAATTTGACTGCTTATTATGCTCATGCTATATCTTATAGGATATAAGAACACCATGTGGACTTTAGGGGTGTAACGATACCTCAATCTGGATTGATATATATTCAATCATCAACAACCCAATATTTTTTTCTTCCGACTACACCACTGATAAACATAAAAACAAAAATGTATACAGTATATATTTCTTGAAGCTGCACTTTCATATGGCTCTGTGTAGTTTTGCTTATTTAAAGTTAATGTACTTGCACTTACTACTTGTCTGGAATTCGCACTTTGGATAAAAGTCTCAGCTAAATGACATGTAATGTAATTATTGATACAAAGTGAAACTACAAATTACATATCGTCATAAAAAAAAAAGAGTTTATTTTTTATTTAAACCTCTGGAAGAGTCAAATTAGGCTTGGGCGATCTCTAATATTTTCAAATCATCCAACCGCGGTTACTAGAGATCCTATTTTAGTGGCTTTTTTGTAAATGTATACATATAAAATGTAACTGATTGTGTTAAATGAGCTTATGTTTCATCTCATATCGGGTGCAGAACCCTCAATAAAATCCAAATTGTATCGTGGCAGACTTTGGGATATCAGTAAATATTCTATAAATTGTCCACAGAATCTATATATTATTGTATTGTGATATAATGTGATGTACACCCCGAATGGACATGTTAAAAAGCTAAACACTTGATTTTCATTGGAGGGGTTCTTTAAGAACAAATACAAATTTGTTTGTTCGTCATGAATTAAAAAAGGTAGAGGACAAACCTACACTGTAAGGACATGCGAGCTTTCGGAGGACCTTACTTTGCCTGTTTAAACCTAAAAATCACAATACACACATAAACAAACCTAGACACATATCCTACATATTCACTGACCTAAGCAGGAAGAACTGACATGTTCCCCCCAGAAAATGGGCCTTTGGGTTGACAATGCCAGATTCCAACTGATTACCTGTCTTTCCACTGAGCAGCAAAAAAAAATTTCCAGAATTAATTTACAGTTTATACAGTTGACATACATATTCTGCACTATTCTTTACCTCAACTTCCTTTTTTAGATTGTATTTTTGCCACCTTTTTAGATTGTATTTAGTTTACTCACACTTTCCTATCATTCAGCAGCATCCCATTCATGGTTCCAATGGCCCGGTTTGCAGCCTCGTGAGTTTCAAAGTGAACAAATCCATAGCCTTTGGACCCTTTCTCGTCACAAACAACCTACAAAGACAAAAGGCATTAAATCCTGCAAATTATAGTTTTTGCAACTTGCATTGGAGTTTAAATGTGTACTTAAACGCCCTACTCTTGTTTACAAACTTTACCATCAAACACTGACTGCCGAAGATATGGATTTTCAAACATGCTTAATACTCAATGAAACAATAAACAATAATACACATGGAACAAACA
Organism: Etheostoma spectabile; assembly: GCF_008692095.1. Classification (NCBI taxonomy): domain Eukaryota; kingdom Metazoa; phylum Chordata; class Actinopteri; order Perciformes; family Percidae; genus Etheostoma; species Etheostoma spectabile. Next base: position 6,163,051 of record NC_045739.1, read on the forward strand.
AGCTGACAAAGACCAGAGAGCTATGGCAACCATGCAGTATTCAAAAGGATGACCCAAGGCACTTACCTTGCAGGACAAAATATTGCCAAAGGCTGAGAAGGTATCATACAGCGCCTTGTTGTCAATCGACTCATCCATGTTCTTGATGAAGATGTTTCCCACACCAGACTTCCTGAGTCCCGGGTCACGCTGAGACCACATTATTCGGATAGGCCGACCCTTAATAACGTCGTAGTTCATTGTATCCAAGGCACACTCCGCTTAAATTAAAAAACAAACATACATAACCAAACGCCCTTCAGTCATTAAATTTAACATGTTCTCATTAAGCACCACCACACATAATACAACTTTTGGTTGCCATTTTTTAAGTCACCTTATATTTGGAGTAATTAGGATACTGTGCAGTTATACGTCAGCCTAATAATGAAAGTGTGACATAAAAGACCCAAAATTTTACAAATTCCTTTTTTGCTTTAAATTTAAGTTCACCTGGTTCTTGGTTAGTTGATCCAATTTGCATTGCTGACGACTTAGTCAAACTTTTGGCCACAGTTAAACAACTTAATTTGATGCACCAATGCCTCTACAACATATGCCTCCGCATGCACACCCGCTTAAACGCAGCAACACACTTGCAACTTTGTCTTGTGCAGTTGTTTGGTTCTGACTGTTACAGCAATATTTTATTTGACTTATGCAGCAAATAATTTCAACAATAGACTGAGCAATATTAGTTGAAGATTTATTTTGCACTATATTTAATGTGTGTGGCAAGTGCTTGATAAAAAAATGTTAGTTATTGCTTCACTCATAAGCTAAAAAGTACTTCTCCTAGGATAACTTCTAAAATACTTGAGGATATCGGGTGAATACCAGCTTGATTTCCATCTTAATGCTGTCCAGCCTACACAAACGTCAGCAGCAAAATACAACATGGGATGTTACTATTGAGCAACACTTACTCTAATCCCCCAAATTTTTATTGATATGCCATCAGTAGAGCCATCACATTTTTAAACTTGTTCTTGCCTGTAATTCTGAATTTTTGCTGTAGAGCCGTAGTGTGTGACACCTTGTTGCAAAGTATTCTTGTGAAATAATTTTCCAGTGATAAAAATAGTTTGACTACCAAGTTTTGGCCAAAATGGGTACTTTACCATCAGCTGGTTGCTGAAAGTTTATGTAGGCGTATCCCAGAGATCTGCGTGTTATGATGTCACGGCATACACGGATCGACATGATGGGTCCAGCAGGAGAAAATTTCTGGTAAAGCATAGCCTCCGTAACATCAGAATGCAGGTCGCCTACGTACAGAGAAGCGAGGGGATACGCTTGTCCACTGCTGTTCATCTTGGGTGACAGCTAATTCAAGAAAAAATAATCTTATCAGTTATGAGTATTACATAGTATAATTTCCTAACAATAAAAAAAAGCAACATTTTGACACGCATAAAAAACATATCCTGACTTGCTAATTTATTAGGTACACAAGTTGCATCCCATGCAAACCTATATGAACAGCTTTGCCACTATTTCTACCTTAGGTCATCATATTGCATTTGTGTTGACCAAAGTGTTGATTGGGCTAGGGTTAGTACAATGGACCTAAACAGGTTATTTAATAATTTATGTTTTAATTTATCATTATCACATATTATCAGTATGTCTTTTTAGTGTATAGAACGCACATCATGAATGTACAAAAAACATATTTGTTACAGTTTCAACAAAAACTTCAAATTACAACCACCATGAATGTAGGATTTATTGCAGGGGTGTTGTATGTGCCTGCATTACTCTAGATCAGTCTTTCATTTTAATAACGCTTTTAAATTAAAAAAATTAAACTTGAAGTGGAATGGCAACTGTAAAATTTGCTGATCATGAAATGAGAGTTGGCTACTAAGCCACAGTACTCTGAATTACATGTGTATTATCATATTTTTTTATATTTTTCATATAAAAAAAATATGATTGTGCTTTTGACTGGCTATGATTTTTAAAGCCCTAGTAAAAGTCAAATCACTATGCAGACAGATAAACAATTAGGACTTTGATTTAAATATGTTAATTGTTTTATTAGGTCCATCCTATTTATATCAATGAGGATGAACTTGACTAAATATTAGAAACACCTCTCTGTACAACTGCAATACAGTTCAACACTGTCCCGCTAACTAAAAACGTCCTCCAAAATAATCATGTTGTCTCAACACCTCTAAAAATGTTTTAACAAAAAAACTGAACCTTCAAACCTTCATGAAGGAAGGATTTAACGACTGCAGGACTGTTAGCTGTTACGTCATACTATATTTATTTTAGCTAGCAATGTGTAACGTTACCTAATAAACCGACAATTGAGTACATTATAATAAGGATATATATTATTAAAAAATTAATAAAACTTTTGAAAAAAACTACGTACTTTAATGTTAATTGTGTGTGTGTTTGGGTGGGGGCTAAATGCTGGGCTAAAAAGGCCTCACAAACTAGCTAACATTTACCAAAATATTGTCTCCTAATTATAGCAGTGCTTTAATAAAGTCAAACATATCAAGCTAGCGCTACAAGAATTAGTTTAAATTCAAAGTTCATAACATATTATTGAACTTGTTACCAGAAAACTGTAAAGAGGGCTAGCTAAAAAAAAAAAAGTTAGCTAAATTTTTTTCGAACACTTCGCATCAAAATTAGCTGATATCTACTGTAGAAGCAGCAACTAAATCTCAAACAAACCGATGAAAATCGCTTAAAATTCACGTTACTTACGGCTTTCAAATAGCCAATGCGTCGGAATGCTGATGTATGATTTTCAGTGTAGCGGGTAGTGAGCGCTGTTCAACACTTTCCACATGGGCGGGAGGTTGTTTTCGTTTAATTATGACCGTGGAACACCTGTACGACTCCTCCGCGAATCTTATTTAATTAAGCTGTGAGTGGGCAGAGGTTAACTGACGTGATACTCCGCGATGAAAACTAGTTCTCGCATCTCAAGGGCTAAGATCTATTTCCGTCTATCTCACCCTCTAGTGGACGTTTGCAAGGCCCTGGCTGAAATCAAAGCCCACCCACAATTCATCAGAATGGACTAGATTAGATTTGATTTTGAGCTATTTTATGAATTACTAAACCAAATCAATATTCCTTGTGAACAAAAATGAAGACGTAATTTACCGGTTATCTTAAACGAAACTTTATTTCACTGAATGGTCTTTGACACTTTCCTATTTCTTACATGTATAGTGAAACTAGAATGGTTTTAAGATACATAAACACAAAGCTAGAATTACACCAACCATTGTTTACCTCCATGTCATCATTGCTTTTTAGAGCTATTCTAAATTTTCACAACCACGTGTGTGCACTGGGTAATAGACTGTTACAGAAGCAAATTTTTAGCCATAAGACTTGTCAGTAAAAACAAAGCAAGTAGATACCCGATATACAGACAGGCTTCGTTCCACATTCACTAACTGCATTTTCATCAAGCATAATAAGCTGACATGATTTTTTTTTTTCCTTTTTCTTTTTTAAACAGAAGATATTTCAATTCATTGGAGCATTGTCAGAATAAACAGACTGTCAGCTATAATGTGGAATGGTGTCTTCAACTACAATATGTGGAATGTAGTGGTGATAAATGGTATTGTGACACTGAGCTTCTTTCCAAAGTGATGGCTTGGGCGTCTCCAAATTGCACCTTCAAAATAGACCTGATTTTTGAGGCGATCATTCACACTAGCTATCCTTAACAGCAGAGAGATGCACCTGGGTAAAAACTGAGGTCAAGATTTAGCAATTAAAATTTGTCATGTCTTACTCGTTACCGTTAAGATTTCTTTAAACGACAAGCAGATGCTGCCAAAAAGGCTACAAGAGAAAGCCAGGCACAGATTTTTTTGGAGAAAACAACCACTTTAAGAGGAATATTTTGCAAGCAGGGTTGATACAGTGTGGTAAGACATTTTCAATTAACATCAATAAAAGGTTACTTTAGGTTTTACAAACAGATGATAGTCAATCTTGCAAAATACATGGAACCACATTTACGCACATACAATTTTCATTGTACTGATATCAAGCAGCACCTGAACAGTGAGTAAAACTACAATGACAATCCATACTTAGTTCAAAAAAACCCCAAAAGGAGCACTGCCTTTCCAAAAGCCTAATAAATGTGGAATGTCTGATGTCTGAGCAAATCTAACATGACAATTTAAAGGGGTCCCTTCAAAACTGAAGTTGTGAACATGATCAAGGAGCATTACACCAAGATGTCAGTGTCACAATACAGCCTGCCTCCTTTCTGTATGAGCCCACAGCAGAATTGCAGTTAGTTGTTAATACAGGATTGTACGCGTGTCTGGAAATTCAAACACAAAAACTGTTTTGGGGTTGTGAAGCAAATGGAACGCCTACCATCACAGTGTTTGGTGGAAATCAACTGCCAGTTTAATTACCATACAATAAAACCTGTAAATATCATGAGGAATCACAAATAAGAAAGTAACAAAAAAAGGGATGAAAAATGCACAACTAACTAGCTGGGACAAAGGGATTTGGAAGGACAATTAGAATTCACAACACCCACCTCCCCCCCAGGCCATACACACCCACACACAATCTTTCACATCCTCTCTCACTACATACAGACATACACACAAAGCCGACAAAAACAACAGCAACATGGACTCACTAATCAATACAACATGTTTCCACAAAGTGACTGAATCTGCTTACTGAAAATTACCCTGTCACCTCACAGTGAACTGAGAGGGGTAAACTAGTTGGTCAGGAGCAATTCAGGCTGCTTGTCATACAGAAGTGGGAGGAGCTGATGGAGTGGAGGGGGATGTATATAAGCTGTCTGTGTTTAAGATAAGAGTGTAGGTGGATTAACAGTGCAATTCCATTAGTTTTCCCCATCTCCGGTCTCTCCCTCATCTGCCTGGTTTTCTGATGTCCACAGCTGGGAACAGAAAATGAAAAACATTGTAATTTGTGTAATACATCAGGATCAATCCAAGGCAAAACAGCATATGGCTTAAAACTCACAGTCAGGTTGTCCCTTAGTAGTTGCATGATCAGGGTGCTGTCTTTGTAAGAGTCCTCGTTCAAAGTGTCAAGTTCAGCGATGGCGTCATCAAATGCCTGAAACACACAAGATAAGTATATAATAGTAATAAGACCAGCAGCATCCTTTGCATAGTTTGGCAGTAACTACGCAAAACTGATGTCTTTGAGAGTGAGTCAACACTAAAAACTACACAGCTCAAAATTGCAACCCTTGCAATGTATGCAAGGGATCAAATACACCTAAGGTGTCTGGCCATTTGTAATGTTTGTCTTCAAATCTTAAAAAGTACACTTAATGTAAAAAGTTTCAAAACTATGACATGGCTTTAGTTCATACCGTCTTAGCCAGGCTGCAGGCCTTGTCCGGGTTGTTGAGGATTTCATAGTAGAAGACTGAGAAGTTGAGGGCCAGGCCAAGCCGGATAGGGTGTGTTGGCTGCATCTCCCCCTTGCTGATGTCAAAAGCTTGCTGGTACGCCTTCTGGGAATTATCCACCGTATCTGTAGGAAAGAAAAGATGAACAAAATAATTAACCTTCACCATTTACAACACATTTTAAAGCAGTAATTGATTTTTGGCCACATGGGGGCAGCAAAACAAGCAAACATGGTGACACACTGTTTTGTATCCTTATAATTAAAATGACAAATGGTATACCAAACAGTTGCCTATTACATATTCAGCAGACCTGGAGAAACATTAGCATTAATTTGAAGTTGTATTTGTGTCTGCCTAGCACATGTAAGTCCAATATTCATTCTCCTCTTAGCATTGTTTCAGACTTCACCAAGTCCTGAGGGAAATAACTGTCTTTTTAGGTGGTAAATGCTCCACTCTTTTTACTAGCTAGGGGACAACTTTGTCTTTATTTGCTATTTTGTTTCTTGGCAGGTAGTCTGTCAAAAGGGCACTGCCTTTTTTTGTTGCTAACAAACAGCTGTGCTATTGCTGAAAACAAAGTGACGAGAGCTGTGTACCAAAATAAATTTGCAGGCAGTAACGTCAAAAAATTAGCTGAAAGACGCTACACAGAGCTGAGAGGGACTGAGGAGTTGGGTGATAACTCTCTGTGGGTCGTCACTACCAGTGACCCCTTTCAAATAGTTATTTGACCCATTGTTATTATAAAATATTCATTGATGCAGCTTTAAGCGCATCCTGTACAAATTTATAACTGTAATCCTGTCCTCACTTACCCTTTTTAGCATCCCCAGATGCAACCTCAGACAAGTATCTATAATAGTCGCCTTTCATTTTCAGATAGAACACCTTGCTCTCAGCAGCAGTTGCATTGCTAATGAGAAAGTTGTCCAGTAGCCCCTGAAAACAATAGTTAAATAGTTCAGTTTTGACATGATAAGGCTAAATTACACACGAGCAGTCTTTACAAGTGTATGAATTAGGAATGTCTTTGAACACCAATGAAATAAGAAACCCTTACGAGGACATCATGGCAGATTTCCTGCAGCTCTGCTTCAATCTTCTCCCGGTATTCACGTGCCATCTGCTGTTTTTTGTCATTGCCCTCAGTCTTCTGCTCGATGCTGGAGATGACGCGCCAGGATGAGCGGCGTGCTCCTACTACATTCTTGTAGGCAACAGAGAGAAGGTTACGCTCCTCATTTGATAACTCTGCACCTTGCTCTGTCACCGACTTCATGGCTGCGGCCATGTCGTCGTAGCGCTCAGCCTGCTCAGCAAGCTTGGCCTTCTGTACCAGGTCGTTCTTATCCATTTTCTAGACTGGGGGAAAGAATAATACTGTATTAGATGTTGTCATTTGTACTTAATCAAAAACAAGGATGAATGCTATCGTCCATTCACCAGACATTTCTGTGTGCTTTAAACACTTGTGTTGTGAACTACTATTATTTTGCTTTGGCAGACCAGGACTTTAAAGCAAGGAAACCACTAAATTCAATTGAAAGTGGGGATAAGCATTGCGAACTGGGCCCCTCTGGCAAGTGGGTCAACCATACACATCACTAGCTAAGGTTAGCTGCCAGCTTGCGTTAGTAGATAGGATTCTAATCCTTTCTCGTCCTTAGCCAAATTTTGACTGAATAGGACTGAATCCCTATCATCAGCAGTCTTAGCATCTACGATAATGTAGAATTTAATATGCACAACGGTTTACTGGCTCGTTTAATGTTGTTTCAATCACCAACCGAAGCCCTCCAGGGTCGGGTTTTATGCTGCATTCATGTGCTCCTCGGATTTCCCAAGTTATGTAGTCGTTCTTCCGACTTCGGTGTATTCGTGATCTTAAGACCGTAATGTGGGAAAAACATTGACGTTGAAAAGATATTTTGTATTTTATTGCTCAGAACGTTTCACAATAACTGTTAGTGTTTATTTCCACTTTGAAACTATGTATTAGTGATTTTGTCCCAGACGTGTACCAATTATTGTTAACTCAAATAAAAATCATATGTACTACTTGAACTAATAATGATTTAGCAAACATTTGCTTTCGTCCGCCATGTCAGCTCGTAATATCACGCCAACACGACAAGTAATACGCCTACTTTCCGCGTTGTTGGGACCATTCACGCAAATTTCCCCAGTCAGGAAATCATTTATCCGATTATTCCGACATGTCCCGAATGCGGCATTAATGCCCTCCCCTTATGTTGCTAACACAGCTAGCGGGATGCTACATCTAGCTAACTGATATTAACGTTAGCTTGTTATGTGCGGCCGATCTGAGCCATAATTTGTTTTGTTAATATTTAGCTACGTCAGCAACCTAACTGGATTAGATAACCTTACTGTTGCTAATTTGTCGTATTAATGATCACGAAAAGCGAATGGAGTGGCTAACAGTTAGCTAGCTAGCGTCTTCTAACGTAGCGTTACGGCTATTTGACGATAAGGTCCGTTAGCTAGCTAGGCCAGCAAAAGCAACGACTGACTTTCGTTTAAAAAAACACGGTTAGGGTGTTGCCAATCCACATTTGCCATTTTTGATAATACCCAGAAAACAAAATATTGTACTGCAATGCATTACTTTCACGTTTAATTCATTTTCAACAGCTGTATCACGGCCCGCCCCGGCTGACGAGCCTGTCAGAACAAAGTGTCATGGAATCCGACCGTCGTTTAGCTCACTGGTTAGCATTAGCTTCTAGCTAGCGAGCTAGCTAACCCACTAACGTTAGCCTTTACAAACCCAGCTAGCTAGCTCCGTTATCATGGTGACTTCTCTACAGGATTCAATCGAACACGATGAAGCAGCCATTCTAACATTAAGCTACGAATAAAAATATCTAATATTATAATGCGCTATGTATACATTGTGATGTTATTACACTTACAATATTGGCGACTTTTAGTCCTGCTTTTTTTTCTCTCTCTCTGGACGATTCAGCCTCCGTCCTCCGTCTCGCTCAGCGTATCGTTCAGGGCAGTACCACTTCCGCTACACTAGCACTTCTGTTTCCTCTTTTCTCACCACACATCTGTCTTACGTAATGCTAACACTGCCCATACGCTAAATACGATAATTAATCAAGTCAAACTTAAAATATCGATTTTCTAAAACACGTACTTTGTGCGCTCACATCACATTTTCATAATCTAATTGATTTTAAAGTTACCATTTTCACAATAGGCGGTTTAACCATGGTTGAAATGGTTACATGGGGATTTTTTTTAATTCAAATATAATTAAAACAAAATAATGCATATTAGCCTAGTTGCTGATCCTTGTCTGGCAGCGGCTTTATGTTTTAGTTACTCAGACAGAATTAACATTATCCAAGACTGGGCACACGGTGGAAAACCCGTTTATAGCATAGGCCTACTGCTTTAACATGAGCTGTCTGCAGCAGCATTCAAAAGTCACACAACTATAACAATTGTGGGCGGGAAATCTGGAGACTCCTATACTTGTATGGATACATCTGATTAGTAACTGGGACTCTTTATACATGTAAGAAAGCTCTTTTTGCTTTCCATCGTGCACAGCAAGGTCAAAGGTAAAGTCAGCCGCACAGTGTGACCACTGGAACAAGCAGGGCTTCGGTGTTTTGCTCAAGGGCACTTTAGCAGTTCAAATGTTGTCAGTGCAGGGGCTTGGACATGATAATCACAATCAATAAAAACAAGCTGGACATCTTTAAACCTTTCAATGTTTAATCCTTGCATGAGTGCATATGATAACAGTGATGTAAATGATAAACATTTTTATTATTGTGTTTCCTTCAGTTTTTTTTAATAATCAGTTTATAAAATGTCATAAAATAGCAAAACATTCCCAGAGCCCAAGGATAGATCTTCAAGTTGCTTGTTTTGTTTGAACAAAAGTCCAATACAATATTTAATTTGTTGTGAAATAACACAACTCCTCACATTGATGTTTTATGCACGATGAAGGATTGAATCAATTGAATTGATTAATTTTCTGCAGATTAACTATAAATTATCTGACTACTCCTTTCAGCACTATATACCAGTTTTTTACATTTTCAGTAGTAAAGCTAACAGAACTAGATGTTTCAATCCCTTTAGTAGGAAACTCTTTACAGTAGCAGTCGGTGTGGAGTGGTGAAAAGGAGGGTAAGGTGTGTCACTTGGGACATCAGGTGGGCACCCTGCTTCATCGACGTTTCGCTGAAGCCCACAACATCTCCAAAGGGCTCAACAGTGTTCCCAGCGTCCCAGGTGCACCCCCTCCAAGCCATACCCTCCATTTCCCTTATGGGCTCTGCATGGCAGGGGCGTCCTTCTCCCTGAGTCGGGACCAAGCCTGACCGCATACCATCTGTTTCTACCTTGCTGCCCAGTTGGGGTCCTTACGCTTCATTCAGAGCCAGTTACTGTTTTTTCTTGGCAGCACTTGACATGGACTTGATGGCCTGTTGGAGCGAGCGACCCTTCACCCTTATTTTTCTCAGCAAACTGGTGGTAGATGTGGAAACAAATCCCTTGCAACCAACCTCTACTGGGAAGATGCTGGTCTTCCAACCGTCCTGGGACGCTTCAGCTGCCAGGTTAGAATATGAATTATTTGCCCTCTCATAAGCCTCTTGAACCCCATATTCCCATGGTACTGTTAATTCCACAACACATGCCAGCTTTGTTGTTGGAGACCACAGTACCATATCTGGCCGGAGTGTTGTGGCCACTATTTCTGGGGGATACACAAGCTTCTTATCAAGGTCCACTTCCAGTTTCCAATCCTGCGCTGACTGCAGGATGCTTGCATCCTTGTGTGATGCTCTTGATTTTGGCCAGCTGGTATGAAATTTGTGAAGTTGACCTGTCCTGCTATTTGTGGTGGTACATTTCTGCACCACTAGGCAATAACTGACTATAGCGTGTATGCAGAGTACTTATAGTACTTATATAATAGTAATATTAATAGTTGTATTACCTCTGTGGAGAGAAAGCATGTTTATTTTCCAGGTGAGAAGATTGGACACCTCCCATTTATAGCTGTGAATAGAGAAAAGCTACTTGTATTCAGTTAACTTGAACGCTAAAATGTCCATCATAATTTTGGAAAAGGGATACAGCTGCACACTAGAACTCATCAATGGCAAGCTGATTAATAAACCAACATAAGTAAAATACTCCATCACCCTCAAAACTGTCTCTTTCTTGAGAAATAGTCACTTGTAAGAGGGGAACCGCCCACTCCCAGAGAGACAGAGTGCATTAACTGCTGTTACTGAACTGGTACTGACATTAGGCTGAAAAAGGGACAAACAGTATTCAACAAAAAAGAAGAAGATGCTTTTCAGTTTGGTGTGGCTCTGGCAATTCATTTCATAAATCACTCCATTTTTCCATCAATTACTGGAATTGAAGACCACAGTTTTTCCAGAAACAATCTTTTGTCAGTAAAAGTAAAATTTAAAAGCAGCTTTCATTATGATTTATTGAATGATTTGCCTACACATATTTTAATCACCACTTTGCTCCATATCAACAGACACTCTTCCTGTGTGTTTGCTATACACAAAAATACAATATATAGTTTTTAGACTCACCCTGAGATCATCACAAACACAGCCTGTATTGAGTTAAAGTTTTTCTTTTCTTACTCGACAGCGTACTGCCAGTTTAATAAAAAAATAAAAAAAAACTGGATGGAAATGTACCCTGCTCATATGTACCTCAGATCCCAGCCTAGCAGACGGACACTCTCTTCTCTCACCAGCAACTAGGAAACAATGATGCAGTTAAGGACTTTCATTTTTACATCTATTTTGCTCCCATGGATACTGTCTTCTGCGGCAAAAGATGAATACATGGAAGTCAGAAAACTTACGGTAAAAGCATCTTTTGTCAAGAAGCCAGTCGAAGAAATGCATAATATGTTTGAGTCGGGAAGAAGCTTTAACAACGAGTTATCCTTTTTCACAGACCTTTCCAGACTATGGCACCCTTCAAGACTCAGACACCCACCCAGCAGCAGCTCCAAAAGCTAATGGTAAGGTTTGTTTAAACAGGTAAATAGTTTATAAACAACTGTTTCAAAGCCGATTATGCAACCCTTTCTGAGGGATTCTTTCCCATTTTTGTGAACGTAGCTAAAGCCCACATTATGTAATAATGGGGTCGGTCTGGAAGTGGGAAGTGTCCCCAACTAAACTATGTGTAGTGCGCTTTAAGCTGCACAGTTACTTCGCTGAGACCAATTAGTCGACTTTTTCATAAGTAAAACAAGGAAGAAAAAAACTTTTGTGTACAAGGGTGATGAAATAAACACTGTGATGGTTTCAGAGATGCCGACCTGTCTGCTGTGTGTTTGCCTGAGTGGATCTGTTTACTGTGAGGAGGTGTCCCCTGAAATGTCAGCCATCCCAGCACTGCCAAAGGAAACAGAACACCTCTATGCACGTTTCAACAAAATCACAAAAATAAGAAACAAAGACTTTGCAGACATGGGTAAACAGAAGTCATTATGATATTTAACTCTTTAGCGAATGCCACCTTTTAAGCTCTCTCCCCTTTTTGTGCCTTTTTCCTCCAGCCACATTAAAAAGAATTGACCTTACTGGCAATCTCATCGCTGAGATCGACGACGGAGCTTTTTCAAAACTCTCAGATCTTGAGGAGCTCACTCTTGCAGAAAACAGACTGACTAAACTTCCCATGCTGCCCGTCAAGCTGGTGTCATTCAATGCCAATTTCAACCATCTTAAAACCCAGGGTGTGAAGGCAACTGCTTTTAAAGTAAGAAAGCCAACTGATCTAATTTTAAAAAAAAGTTTGCAGACATGATGTACTTTGAGTTTAGATGTTTAACACAACGAGTTGCCCGATTCAAAATAGCGGTCTTTTGTTGTTGCAGAAACTCACGAGACTGGCATATCTTTACCTTGGAAACAATGAACTGACGGCAGTGCCCCAACTTCCAGAATCTCTTTACACCGTGCACCTGCATGTAAGTGTATCAGTATTTACTGCAATCACAGAAATGAATCAGAGTAGCTCTGAAGACGCAATTTGATTACTTTTTTTTCTCCCTGCGGCGCAAGTAGTTGTAGCTACATGTTGTGTCCTTGGATTGTCTCTCCTGTTTGTTCTGCAGAACAACAAGATCTCCACAGTAACGGATGAGACATTCTGCAAAGGTAACAACAGTCACTACATCCGGACCAACATGGACGAGTTGAGACTGGACGGGAACCCTGTCGTGCTGTCGAAGCACCCGAACAGCTTCATCTGTCTGCGCTCTCTCCCTTTTGGATGGTACAACTGAAATAACCAAAGCCTGCTTTTTTTTTTTTGAAGGGAAATAAATGATACAGACACATATGGTAAAATACTTTTTTGCAAAATGCAGTTCTTAATTTAGATTTTAAATACTCAAATCTACCGTACAGTTCAAGACTTTGACAGTTTTTCATTTTCACACAGAAAACGTATAATCGCAGAACAGCAGTATTTTAAACAAGTTTGTGTGTTTTTTGTTTCTTATCAAACTCTATCTACCAGTAATGAACACATCTGTGCAAAATCATCCAAGATTATTTCTTGCATTTTCTTTTTTGTTACAATTTGGTTGAGACTGGTTTGTCTTGGCAGGTGCTATGCAACGCTTGAAACCTGACCCATCAAAATTGACTTGTTGTCAAATCCAAATGAGACCATTATTACATCGTTTCATTTGATTTTCGCTTTTTTTTAGCTAAAAATCATATTAACAATAAACTTGCATGTTTCTCCATCAGCCTTTCACTCTTTACTCCTTCATAACTGTGATACAGTTGTTGTAACATACTATGAAGTCCATTCCAGCCTGTTGGAAACAAGTAAGGGAGCGTGGGTCCAAGAATGTGTCCCTAGAGGACACACGTGAAGTCCACATTAAATCCGACCTTCCTTCACTTGGCTGCAGGCTCTTCAACAACTATCACACCATCTGCTATCTTCTGCATGTACTCCCGCTCTGATCGTTTTCTTCGGTAGACATCATCTAGAAAGAAAACAGAATTAAAGAAAACGGATTTAAGAGACTGAAATGAGACACCTGTGATACAGGCAGTTTCGACTCAGCTAAAACTGCAGTGAGTAATTAACAACACGAGTTCTGACTGCACTCCATTTAGGTGAGCCGGTTCCAGGACGCAGGCTCACTAGCAGTGCTTACTGGGATACTTAATATAAGTGAGCCATCTTTTACACGATTTGTTTACACCTTTCCTTTACTGCAGTGAAAAATTAAAATGTCTGCAGTGAAAACGATCTACACCAAGACAAGACTCAAACCAAAGCAGCTGGAATTCTTTCTTATTTTTTTAAAATCCTTTCCACGTGTGCTTTTCATACTGTGACATCTTGTGTGAAAAAGTCTGTAAGTTATCCTTCGGACTAATGATAGTTTGCAACTACAGCGGATACAGTGGGTACGGAAAGTATTCAGACCACTTTACATTTGTCACTCTTTGTTTCATTGCAGCCATTTTCCAAAAATCCCAAAAAAGTTCATTTAATTTCTTATTAATGAATACTTATGACCATGTGATATTTCAGTTTGTTTTTTTATAAATTTGCAAACATTTCTACATTTCTGTTTTTTTCCTGTCAAGATGGGATGCTGAATGTACATTAATGAGAAATAAAATGTACTTTTTTGATTTTTGAAAAATTTTGGAAAATGAAACAAAGACTGAAAAATGTAAAGGGCTCTGAATACTTTCCGTACCCACTGTATATAAAAAGGAAACTAAATAAGGAATGAAAAGAGGGATGATATTGAGTCTCTTCTCTGTAGAGGGGAATGTCTCTATATCCCTAAATGGCCTCAGAATACTACAAATGCTACAAAATATGCAGGGCAGCTTCTTTTGTGTTTTTTAACACAAGAGTCTTTTGACAAATTTGAGCTCTTCTGAAATGGCACATCTGGAACAAATGGATGTGGGTTCGTGGAGAGTAGAAACACATTAGGGTTATTTTTCCTTTTAAATTTTTTGAGTGATCCAACATCCACTGTGTTCTCTTGGCAGGTGTAGCTACAGACATATCAACGCAATATCAACAATGTGATATACTGAATAGTGGAAATTGCTTTACTTAAGTACTAATCTAAAAGTATAAAGTTTGAGGTACTTCTACTTGAGTTCATTTCTTTTCATGCTACTTTATAGAACTTCTACTTGACTACATTTCAGCGGGAAATATTGTAGGCTACTGAATTTATTTGGCAGGCATAGCTACTAGTTACTTTGAAGACTCATTTTTGTTGTCATATTTTCATAATATACATTATGGTGTCTTTTTAGTTTTTCTTGTCTTTTTAGTCTGTATCAGGGTCTAATGATATAAGTTACCAGTATTTGTTTGTGTGAGACAACAAAAATATTACCACTTCAACGAATACTGAGGTACTAAATCAAGATATATTGTGATATATTTCTCTGTTAGCAGCTGTGCATGCAGTGTCCTGCAGATGCCTGACCCATTTAACTGCCTGCACTGTGCGTTTCTTAAAAATAAAAAAAATAAAGGTTTTCCACCTTTCTCAGTTTTTCCAGATTTACTAATGACAGCAGGGCAGAGGAGGAGAGGAACGTTTGAGCATGTTTGAAAGACCAACAAGGCCGTTATGTGCGTCCCAAATCTGTATACAAGCACAGTCCTAACCGTAGGTCCACTGTAATGAATTACTTACAGACATGCAACATGGCATTGCATTGCAACAGTTAAAGTCCCCCTCCAGACACATTTTAAAGTATGTAAATAAATACTCTGTTATGGTAAATATGCTGTTTACCATGTTTTTCCAACATACAAAGTAAGGGGCTGGAAGCACTTCTACTGTTTCTCCCTCGCTGCTCCTCCAGGTTGAGACTCCTGATGTCACGGAGTCCCATGGTCGGTTGTTACGGAGTTCCACCAGACTCAGATTTGGAGTCTGTTATGCACTTAAACCAGCGACTTGCATACGTACAGTATCATGACTGGCAGTGACTGACACAGCTACAATGACAGTGTGTTTTCACTCTCTGTACTGGATGTATGTGTCTATAGGCAGCATCATTTCCACGTTTCCCATTCACTGTCCAGGCCGCTGGGCAATGCATTCTGGTAGCATCGCAGCCACTTTTGAGAGACGGACAGTTGAGTTGCCTGCTCCTTACTTGCATGAACATGGGGTCCAGGCTACTTTAAGTAAATTAGGAGCAGCTCAACTCACCCCCTCTTAAAAAGTCAAGAAAATCAAGAAAAAATTTAAAATGAAGATTGCCAGTATTTAGCAGCTGCATAGCTTATTTCTTGCCTAAAATCTTTTGAGAAACACATAGCAGTGCACTACTTTCATGAAAACACCATTGTGCAAACCGTGACAGTCTGCTCTGTGCTGTCTCAGGTTTCTTTGCTAGCTTTTGGGTATTAGACAGCGATTGGTTTACAAAATTGTGATGTACATATTACAATTTTCCAGGACACAAGTCGGTATAGTCAGGGTCAGATATTTTAGGGGACATAAACATTCCCAAAAACACATTTTTCAGTGAAGGGTGGCTTTAATGTTAAGTGAAGTAGCTTGCCAGACATAAGTAAGTAATTCACTCTGGCAAGTCAGGAGATATTATGTACTGCAAATGTTGCTACTTAGCAATTTTGGTCTATTTGTTTACAGACGTACAGCTATTTTCAACAGACTTAGCTACATGCGAAGACCCAGGGCTAACAGGCTAACAGAAGTCCACATCATGCTAACGTCAGCTAACGTTAGTGTAAATCCAAAGTCAAAAAAAATAAGGATTAAACGTTACCGCTGAGAAGAAACTCAACTTCCGAGTTTACACTTACAGAAAGTCTCCCTTCCTATCCTCACGTTGATCATGATCCACTCCATGACGCCTCCGATGCAAAAGAAGATGGGAAGAAACCTGTACGTCCCGAGACGTTGTTTACCCGGGACAAGGCTCAGTAGATATTTAATGTTATTATTCCTATTAAACATCCTGGCTAACATACATAAGACATAAGTCTACAGTGTCAGTCTTAAGTCTTCAATGCGGCAAGAAAAAAACTGCTGTTTACAGGCTAGAGCAGGCATTGACTTTTCGCATGTCCTTCACACTTGTAACAAGAACAGACGTGAGCAGAGAGTGCGCTTGTTTTGTTTCCCGGCGTAAAGAAAACGGGCGGTTTAAAACGAGCTGTCAAGAATCTACAGCAGCTCGACGTTGGTTTTTAAAACGAACGCACCGGAACATCCGGTTGTGTTTTCTTTGTCATTAGATCTTAAAACGCTAAAAGATGAATGCAAAAAATATATGTACAAAAAAAAATAGTTCAAAGGTTATGTTAAAAAAATTGATGATTGAGTTTTTTAGTCATGTTTCTCAAAGCAACCACATTTCTTAACACTAAGATGAGACCTGGATCATGGACACAGATGAAAAAACTTGTGTAGCATAGTGAACAAGTGCAGAAAGAAATACAGGCTAATGTGGTTGCTAAATCTTGTAATTGGATTTGATACTCAGATTAATTTTATAGATGTCAGCATGTTTCTGTTCTATTGGGATTCAATAAATAATCAACTAAATAGGTCAATGAATGGAAGTCCAGTGACACCACAGGGTTGCACTGGCATACAAATGAAGTTTAACATGGCTAGTATTTCTTTGTTTTTACAATTACATACACTTATTTTTAACTAATGAATAATGAGTAGTACAATTGCTTAAAAAATCCTAGCATTTTATTTAATCAACTTTGTTTTCTGACAGGGAAAATGTTATTGAGGACATTAGCTGCCATCTTTAATTTGTGCTTTACCACAGGAAATACATGAAAGCATGAAGTCCAACTGGTAGCCTGGCATATGTAAGGCCTACAGCCTTCCATTGGTAACACAATTATGAATTTAACTATGCGAGAAAATACTTTGCAAACATTTTAAAATTTGATGCCACATTGCTAAAATACTTAAAATGGCAAACACAATTTGTCACATTTCCTACCTCATAAGTAGCCAAAGCCCTGGTGTAAGACTTGGTGTCACATGCTTGCAAGGAGCTTTTAAGTGGTTGGATGTTTGAATAGGGTAGGAATATCAAGTTAAGGTGAAAATTTCAACCATAAAATAAAAATAATGACAAATACACAAATGAGTTTATTTTGGCTAGACTGACCAAACGCATTACTGCTGATATGAGCTCTAAACTGTAACAGTATGACATAATACTGCAAGCGCACAATTACATATACAAACACAAGACACTCAGACACATGCAACGATGAGGGCCTTCAGAAATAGTACCATACAAGGAGATAAGAGAGCTAAGAGATTCATTTTAAGATCTACTGTAAATTGGGCTAAAGATAATCATAATTTATTATTTAAAAAAAGTTCACTCCTGAGAACTTGGGCTCCAAAGTGTCTGTCGTCAAAAACATGACCAAGACAGCTTGAGTCTGGGGTACAAACCTTTTTACAACCACCTTATTTTTTTCTCTTTTGATCTAAATGCACATTAATGCATGTTTAGACATAGATTTGATACTGTATGTAGGCATAGAGTTTCAAATCATGGCTTCATGTTTGCAATCACTTTATTACGGACTTTGGGAAAAAAATAGATACAGGCATTGAAACCACATTAAATTACAATTATTTCTTTAAAAGCCAATTTACCCACATTGTTAGCATCATTGGGGGTATAATTGTGTCCCTAAATACTGTACATAAAATAATTGCTATTGGGTCTTTCTGCTTCATAAGAATTTTTTGTTTTGTAGACCAAATGGAGTATTTATAATTCAAGAAATGTCAACTGTGTAGTGGTAGCACAGATAAGAAATGTTCCTGCACTTACAGGTGAATGAATCAAGAATTCACATTTTCGTTGTTTTTATGCTATCTGTCTGGAC